>NC_060174.1:104788092-105003092 GCF_021184085.1 Oncorhynchus gorbuscha | reverse complement strand
TTGTGTGTGTGTGTTGGTAGTGTGTGTGTGTGTGTGTGTTGGTGTGTTTGTGTGTGTGTGTGTTGGTCGTGTGTGTGTGTGTGTTGGTAGTGTGTGTGTGTGTGTGTTGGTAGGGTGTGTGTGTGTGTTGGTAGTGTGTGTGTGTGTGTGTTGGTAGGGTGTGTGTGTGTGTTGGTAGTGTGTGTGTGTGTTGGTAGTGTGTGTGTGTGTGTGTTGGTGTGTTTGTGTGTGTGTGTGTTGGTAGTGTGTGTGTGTGTGTTGGTAGTGTGTGTGTGTGTGTGTGGTAGGGTGTGTGTGTGTGTTGGTAGTGTGTGTGTGTGTGTGTTGGTAGGGTGTGTGTGTGTGTTGGTAGTGTGTGTGTGTGTTGGTAGTGTGTGTGTGTGTGTGTGTTGGTAGTGTGTGTGTTGGTGTGTGTGTGTGTGTGTGTGTTGGTAGTGTGTGTGTGTGTGTGTGTGTTGGTAGTGTGTGTGTGTTGGTAGTGTGTGTGTGTTGGTAGTGTGTGTGTGTTGGTAGTGTGTGTGTGTTGGTAGTGTGTGTGTGTGTGTGTGTGTGTGTGTGTGTGTTGGTAGTGTGTGTGTGTGTGTGTGTGTTGGTAGTGTGTGTGTGTTGGTAGTGTGTGTGTGTTGGTAGTGTGTGTGTGTTGGTAGTGTGTGTGTGTTGGTAGTGTGTGTGTGTTGGTAGTGTGTGTGTGTGTGTGTTGGTAGTGTGTGTGTGTGTGTGTTGGTAGTGTGTGTGTGTGTGTGTGTGTTGGTAGTGTGTGTGTGTGTGTGTTGGGGTAATGAGGCATATCTGGATGAGAAGTCAATGATGCAGCTCCATCTAAGCAGAGCGTTACTTCTCATGTGACTATGTGTCCTAGATCCACACTGACAGACTCTAAACTACCACACTTCACCCCTGACTTCTCTGGGGAGAGACAGAAAGAGTGACTTCTACTAGCTATTGTGGCTTGGACAAATATTGACACGTTACTTGCGAGAGAGCTACTTAACCTCAATCTCGTTAGCCAACATTATGGCTGTATACAATATATTATTTTGTATTTGTATTTATTATGGATCCGCATTAGTTCCTGCCAAGGCAGCAGCTACTCTTCCTGGGGTTTATTAAGGATTCCCATTAGTTGATGCCAAGGCAGCAGCTACTCTTCCTGGGGTTTATTAATGATCCCCATTAGTTCCTGCCAAGGCAGCAGCTACTCTTCCTGGGGTTTATTATGGATCCCCATTAGTTGATGCCAAGGCAGCAGCTACTCTTCCTGGGGTTTATTAATGATCCCCATTAGTTCCTGCCAAGGCAGCAGCTACTCTTCCTGGGGTTTATTATGGATCCCCATTAGTTCCTGCCAAGGCAGCAGCTACTCATCCTGGGGTTTATTATGGATCCCCGTTAGTTCCTGCCAGTGCAGCAGCTACTCTTCCTGGGGTTTATTATGGATCCCCATTAGTTGATGCCAAGGCAGCAGCTACTCTTCCTGGGGTTTATTATGGATCCCCATTAGTTCCTGCCAAGGCAGCAGCTACTCTTCCTGGGGTTTATTATGGATCCCCATTAGTTCCTGCCAAGGCAGCAGCTACTCTTCCTGGGGTTTATTAATGATCCCCATTAGTTCCTGCCAAGGCAGCAGCTACTCTTCCTGGGGTCCAAACATTTTAAGGCACTTACATCAACCAAATACTTTTTTTGCATCATATAGCAATACACCACTACATATCTACAATACAAAATGTATAATACCACCATACAGCAATGTATGTGTGTGTATAGAGTGAGTGTGTATGCGTGTCTGTTCCTGTGTGTGTGTAGAGTGAGTGTGTATGCGTGTCTGTTCCTGTGTGTGTGTAGAGTGAGTGTGTATGCGTGTCTGTTCCTGTGTGTGTATAGAGTGAGTGTGTATGCGTGTCTGTTCCTGTGTGTGTATAGAGTGAGTGTGTATGCGTGTCTGTTCCTGTGTGTGTAGAGTGAGTGTGTATGCGTGTCTGTTCCTGTGTGTGTAGAGTGAGTGTGTATGCGTGTCTGTTCCTGTGTGTGTATAGAGTGAGTGTGTATGCGTGTCTGTTCCTGTGTGTGTATAGAGTGAGTGTCTGTTCCTGTGTGTGTATAGAGTGAGTGTGTATGCGTGTCTGTTCCTGTGTGTGTATAGAGTGAGTGTGTATGCGTGTCTGTTCCTGTGTGTGTATAGAGTGAGTGTGTATGCGTGTCTGTTCCTGTGTGTGTATAGAGTGAGTGTGTATGCGTGTCTGTTCCTGTGTGTGTATAGAGTGAGTGTGTATGCGTGTCTGTTCCTGTGTGTGTATAGAGTGAGTGTGTATGCGTGTCTGTTCCTGTGTGTGTATAGAGTGAGTGTGTATGCGTGTCTGTTCCTGTGTGTGTATAGAGTGAGTGTGTATGCGTGTCTGTTCCTGTGTGTGTATAGAGTGAGTGTGTATGCGTGTCTGTTCCTGTGTGTGTATAGAGTGAGTGTGTATGCGTGTCTGTTCCTGTGTGTGTATAGAGTGAGTGTGTATGCGTGTCTGTTCCTGTGTGTGTATAGAGTGAGTGTGTATGCGTGTCTGTTCCTGTGTGTGTATAGAGTGAGTGTGTATGCGTGTCTGTTCCTGTGTGTGTAGAGTGAGTGTGTATGCGTGTCTGTTCCTGTGTGTGTAGAGTGAGTGTGTATGCGTGTCTGTTCCTGTGTGTGTATAGAGTGAGTGTGTATGCGTGTCTGTTCCTGTGTGTGTATAGAGTGAGTGTGTATGCGTGTCTGTTCCTGTGTGTGTATAGAGTGAGTGTGTATGCGTGTCTGTTCCTGTGTGTGTATAGAGTGTGTGTGTATGCATGTCTGTTCCTGTGTGTGTATAGAGTGAGTGTGTATGCGTGTCTGTTCCTGTGTGTGTATAGAGTGTGTGTGTATGCATGTCTGTTCCTGTGTGTGTATAGAGTGAGTGTGTATGCGTGTCTGTTCCTGTGTGTGTATAGAGTGAGTGTGTATGCGTGTCTGTTCCTGTGTGTGTATAGAGTGAGTGTGTATGCGTGTCTGTTCCTGTGTGTGTATAGAGTGAGTGTCTGTTCCTGTGTGTGTATAGAGTGAGTGTGTATGCGTGTCTGTTCCTGTGTGTGTATAGAGTGAGTGTCTGTTCCTGTGTGTGTATAGAGTGAGTGTGTATGCGTGTCTGTTCCTGTGTGTGTATAGAGTGAGTGTGTATGCGTGTCTGTTCCTGTGTGTGTATAGAGTGAGTGTGTATGCGTGTCTGTTCCTGTGTGTGTATAGAGTGAGTGTGTATGCGTGTCTGTTCCTGTGTGTGTAGAGTGAGTGTGTATGCGTGTCTGTTCCTGTGTGTGTAGAGTGAGTGTGTATGCGTGTCTGTTCCTGTGTGTATAGAGTGAGTGTGTATGCGTGTCTGTTCCTGTGTGTGTATAGAGTGAGTGTGTATGCATGTCTGTTCCTGTGTGTGTATAGAGTGAGTGTGTATGCGTGTCTGTTCCTGTGTGTGTATAGAGTGAGTGTGTATGCGTGTCTGTTCCTGTGTGTGTATAGAGTGTGTGTGTATGCATGTCTGTTCCTGTGTGTGTATAGAGTGAGTGTGTATGCGTGTCTGTTCCTGTGTGTGTATAGAGTGAGTGTGTATGCGTGTCTGTTCCTGTGTGTGTATAGAGTGAGTGTGTATGCGTGTCTGTTCCTGTGTGTGTATAGAGTGAGTGTCTGTTCCTGTGTGTGTATAGAGTGAGTGTGTATGCGTGTCTGTTCCTGTGTGTGTATAGAGTGAGTGTCTGTTCCTGTGTGTGTGTAGAGTGAGTGTGTATGCGTGTCTGTTCCTGTGTGTGTATAGAGTGAGTGTCTGTTCCTGTGTGTGTATAGAGTGAGTGTGTATGCGTGTCTGTTCCTGTGTGTGTATAGAGTGAGTGTCTGTTCCTGTGTGTGTGTAGAGTGAGTGTGTATGCGTGTCTGTTCCTGTGTGTGTATAGAGTGAGTGTCTGTTCCCGTGTGTGTGTAGAGTGAGTGTGTATGCATGTCTGTTCCTGTGTGTGTATAGAGTGAGTGTGTATGCGTGTCTGTTCCTGTGTGTGTATAGAGTGAGTGTGTATGCGTGTCTGTTCCTGTGTGTGTATAGAGTGAGTGTGTATGCGTGTCTGTTCCTGTGTGTGTATAGAGTGTGTGTCTGTTCCTGTGTGTGTATAGAGTGTGTGTCTGTTCCTGTGTGTGTATAGAGTGTGTGTCTGTTCCTGTGTGTGTATAGAGTGTGTGTCTGTTCCTGTGTGTATCTCTTCACAGTCCCCACTGTTCCATAAGGTGTATTTTTGTTTCTTGCATCAAGAAGTAGAATCAAATACACCTTATGTTACCTGATGTGGAATAGAGTTCCATGTAGTCATGGCTCTATGTAGTACTGTGGAATAGAGTTCCATGTAGTCACGGCTCTATGTAGTACTGTGGAATAGAGTTCCATGTAGTCACGGCTCTATGTAGTACTGTGGAATAGAGTTCCATGTAGTCATGGCTCTATGTAGTACTGTGGAATAGAGTTCCATGTAGTCATGGCTCTATGTAGTACTGTGGAATAGAGTTCCATGTAGTCATGGCTCTATGTAATACTGTGCGCCTCCCATAGTCTGTTATGGACTTGGGGATTGTGAAGAGACCTCTGGTGGCATGTCTTGTGGGGTATGTATGGGTGTCTGAGCTGTGTGCCAGTAGTTTAAACAGACCTCTGGTGGCATGTCTTGTGGGGTATGTATGGGTGTCTGAGCTGTGTGTTACCCGCAAGAGAGCTGCTTCACCTCAGTCTCATTAGCCAACATTAGTGCTTATTAGTAACTGGAATAATTAATTTCATTAATGTGTCAAGTGCAGCGTCTGGTTGCTCCTCATTACACACCACAGACCAGCAGCGTCTGGTTGCTCCTCATTACACACCACAGACCAGCAGCGTCTGGTTGCTCCTCATTACACACCACAGACCAGCAGCGTCTGGTTGCTCCTCATTACACACCACAGACCAGCAGCGTCTGGTTGCTCCTCATTACACACCACAGACCAACAGCGTCTGGTTGCTCCTCATTACACACCACAGACCAGCAGCGTCTGGTTGCTCCTCATTACACACCACAGACCAACAGCTTCTGGTTGCTCCTCATTACACACCACAGACCAGCAGCGTCTGGTTGTTCCTCATTACACACCACAGACCAGCAGCGTCTGGTTGCTCCTCATTACACACCACAGACCAGCAGCATCTGGTTGCTCCTCATTACACACTACAGACCAGCAGCGTCTGGTTGCTCCTCATTACACACCACAGACCAGCAGCGTCTGGTTGCTCCTCATTACACACCACAGACCAGCAGCATCTGGTTGCTCCTTATTACACACTACAGACCAACAGCGTCTGGTTGCTCCTCATTACACACCACAGACCAGCAGCGTCTGGTTGCTCCTCATTACACACCACAGACCAGCAGCGTCTGGTTGCTCCTCATTACACACCACAGACCAGCAGCGTCTGGTTGCTCCTCATTACACACCACAGACAAGCAGCGTCTGGTTGCTCCTCATTACACACCACGGACCAGCAGCGCCTGGTTGCTCCTCATTACACACCACGGACCAGCAGCGTCTGGTTGCTCCTCATTACACACCACGGACCAGCAGCGTCTGGTTGCTCCTCATTATACACCACAGACCAGCAGCGTCTGGTTGCTCCTCATTACTCACCACAGACCAGCAGCGTCTGGTTGCTCCTCATTACACACCACAGACCAGCAGCGTCTGGTTGCTCCTCATTACACACCACGGACCAGCAGCGTCTGGTTGCTCCTCATTACACACCACGGACCAGCAGCGTCTGGTTGCTCCTCATTACACACCACGGACCAGCAACGTCTGGTTGCCCCTCATTACACACCACGGACCAGCAACGTCTGGTTGCCCCTCATTACACACCACGGACCAGCAACGTCTGGTTGCTCCGCATTACACACCACGGACCAACACATATTCTTTATGTCAACAACATAGGTATTACTACAAAAATTATTGTAAGACCTCTTATACACTATATTAGGCCCAGCCTTTGGAACTTTGGTTTTCCTAGATTTGGCAATGATATTGTGATCACTACAACCAGGCCTCAGCACCACAGAACTACAACAACCAGACCTCAGCACCACAGAACTACAACAACCAGGCCTCAGCACCACAGAACTACAACAACCAGACCTCAGCACCACAGAACTACAACAACCAGACCTCAGCACCACAGAACTACAACAACCAGACCTCAGCACCACAGGACTACAACAACCAGCCCTCAGCACCACAGGACTACAACAACCAGGCCTCAGCACCACAGGACTACAACAACCAGGCCTCAGCACCACAGGACTACAACAACCAGGCCTCAGCACCACAGGACTACAACAACCAGACCTCAGCACCACAGAACTACAACAACCAGACCTCAGCACCACAGAACTACAACAACCAGATCAGACTTACCTCCAGCATCTGTACCACTCCTTCATGCTCCCTCTTGGCAAAAAACTCTGCCTGTTGAATGGAAAGATAAACACTATTTATTTAATATTTCTACTCACAAAGTGTAATTCAATGCACTCTTCAGTTGCTTAGTTCACATCTAATCCTCATAATAGTTCCTCCAGAACTAACCAACACACTTTGCACCCAACAGCTACCCCCTACTGGACAAAGTCTTTGATACACATAACAAATAAAATGTAATTTGAGGTGATTGGCTCTTGCTTGGTGATTTCTGGGAACAGGGTTCATTGGATGTTCTGGTTGTATAGCGCATAGCCTTATATTTAAGAAAGGCTTTGTTGGCTGGGCAGTGGGTCTTGTGTCGGAGGCAGGGGAGAGAGAGGACAGGATTTGACTGGGCAGTGGTTATTGTTTAGGAGGCAGGGGAGAGAGAGAGGACAGGATTTGGCTGGGCAGTGGGTCTTGTGTCGGAGGCAGGGGAGAGAGAGAGGACAGGATTTGGCTGGGCAGTGGGTCTTGTGTCGGAGGCAGGGGAGAGAGAGGACAGGATTTGACTGGGCAGTGGGTCTTGTTTAGGAGGCAGGGGAGAGAGAGATGACAGGATTTGGCTGGGCAGTGGGTCTTGTTTAGGAGGCAGGGGAGAGAGAGGACAGGATTTGGCTGGGCAGTGGGTCTTGTGTAGGTGGCAGGGGAGAGAGGACAGGATTTGGCTGGGCAGTGGGTCTTGTGTAGGTGGCAGGGGAGAGAGAGGACAGGATTTGGCTGGGCAGTGGGTCTTGTGTAGGTGGCAGGGGAGAGAGAGGACAGGATTTGGCTGGGCAGTGGGTCTTGTGTCGGAGGCAGGGGAGAGAGAGAACAGGATTTGACTGGGCAGTGGGTCTTGTTTAGGAGGCAGGGGAGAGAGAGATGACAGGATTTGGCTGGGCAGTGGGTCTTGTTTAGGAGGCAGGGGAGAGAGAGGACAGGATTTGGCTGGGCAGTGGGTCTTGTGTAGGTGGCAGGGGAGAGAGGACAGGATTTGGCTGGGCAGTGGGTCTTGTGTAGGTGGCAGGGGAGAGAGAGGACAGGATTTGGCTGGGCAGTGGGTCTTGTGTAGGTGGCAGGGGAGAGAGAGGACAGGATTTGGCTGGGCAGTGGGTCTCGTGTAGGTGGCAGGGGAGAGAGGACAGGCTTTGGCTGGGCAGTGGTTCTTGTGTCGGAGGCAGGGGAGAGAGAGAGGACAGGATTTGGCTGGGCAGTGGTTCTTGTGTCGGAGGCAGGGGAGAGAGAGGACAGGATTTGGCTGGGCAGTGGTTCTTGTGTCGGAGGCAGGGGAGAGAGAGGACAGGATTTGGCTGGGCAGTGGTTCTTGTGTCGGAGGCAGGGGAGAGAGAGGACAGGATTTGGCTGGGCAGTGGTTCTTGTGTCGGAGGCAGGGGAGAGAGAGGACAGGATTTGGCTGGGCAGTGGTTCTTGTGTCGGAGGCAGGGGAGAGAGAGGACAGGATTTGGCTGGGCAGTGGTTCTAGTGTCGGAGGCAGGGGAGAGAGAGGACAGGATTTGGCTGGGCAGTGGTTCTTGTGCCGGAGGCAGGGGAGAGAGAGGACAGGATTTGGCTGGGCAGTGGTTCTTGTGCCGGAGGCAGGGGAGAGAGAGGACAGGATTTGGCTGGGCAGTGGTTCTTGTGCCGGAGGCAGGGGAGAGAGAGGACAGGATTTGGCTGGGCAGTGGTTCTTGTGCCGGAGGCAGGGGAGAGAGAGGACAGGATTTGGCTGGGCAGTGGTTCTTGTGTCGGAGGCAGGGGAGAGAGAGGACAGGATTTGGCTGGGCAGTGGGTTTTGTGCCGGAGGCAGGGGAGATAGAGGACAGTAATGTATGCCATTTAGTAGACACTCTACCAACTGAGCTCCAGAGGACCAGAGGCAATGTGTTGCCGTCTCACCCGCTGTAGTCGTTTGATCTCATTCTGTTTGAACTTGAGGATAGCCAGTGCCTGCTCATGTTCCAGTTCCAGCTGCTGCCTGCGCTCGGCCACCTCTCGCATATGCTGCAAGCATCAAAGGAGAAATCAATTTAATGTAACAAACGCATCGCTTACATAATTACTCTATAGTTATACACACTCGGTCACGGACACATTTACACTCAACACAGAATAGCCGCTCCATGTGCGCACTCACTTGGCAATCGTTAGAGAAAAATATGATATAAATTCAATTAAAAAGTGAGGCCTCCCCAGTGGTGCCGCGGTCATCAGTTGTACGGTGTTTCCTCTGACACATTGGTGCGGCTGGCTTCCGGGTTAAGCGAGCAGTGTGTCAAGAAGAAGAGTGGCTTGGCAGGATTGTGTTTTGGAGGACGCATGCCTCTCGACCTGCGCTTCTCCCGAGTTCGTACAGGAGTTGCAGCGATGGGACAAGACTGTAACTACCAATTAGATATGACGGAATTGGGGACAAAATACTGTGAGACAGGCGGTCATTTGCATGATAGTTACCATCTGACTAAATGTCATGACCGCCACAGCCTAGCAACACTACTATATTTGTAGTCAAAGTGAACCTGGTCCTGGGGAGTCAACACAATTCGAAGTGTGGCAACAAAATACTAGAGATCAGCCTGTACCTTTAGGACCTGCTCTACACTAGAGATCAGCCTGTACCTTTAGGACCTGCTCTACACTAGAGATCAGCACCTTTAGGACCTGCTCTACACTAGAGATCAGCCTGTACCTTTAGGACCTGCTCTACACTAGAGATCAGCCTGTACCTTTAGGACCTGCTCTACACCAGAGATCAGCCTGTAGACCTTTAGGACAGCCTGCTCTACACTAGAGATCAGCCTGTACCTTTAGGACCTGCTCTACACTAGAGATCAGCCTGTACCTTTAGGACCTGCTCTACACTAGAGATCAGCCTGTACCTTTAGGACCTGCTCTACACTAGAGATCAGCCTGTACCTTTAGGACCTGCTCTACACTAGAGATCAGCCTGTACCTTTAGGACCTGCTCTACACTAGAGATCAGCCTGTACCTAGAGATCAGCCTGTACCTTTAGGACCTGCTCTACACTAGAGATCAGCCTGTACCTTTAGGACCTGCTCTACACTAGAGATCAGCCTGTACCTTTAGGACCTGCTCTACACCAGAGATCAACCTGTACCTTTAGGACCTGCTCTACACTAGAGATCAGCCTGTACCTTTAGGACCTGCTCTACACTAGAGATCAGCCTGTACCTTTAGGACCTGATCTATACTAGAGATCAGCCTGTACCTTTAGGACCTGCTCTACACTAGAGATCAGCCTGTACCTTTAGGACCTGCTCTACACCAGAGATCAGCCTGTACCTTTAGGACCTGCTCTACACCAGAGATCAGCCTGTACCTTTAGGACCTGCTCTACACTAGAGATCAGCCTGTACCTTTAGGACCTGCTCCAGGTTATCCAGTTTGACACGGAGTCTCTGGTTCTCCTTGAGACCTGAATCACGTTGAGCGGTCACTTCAGAGAGGTGTTCTCTCAGCTCCTCATTCTCAACCCAGGTCTGAGAGAGAGAGGGATGGGGTGGGTGGTGGGGGGAGAGAGAGAAGGATGGGATGGGGTGGGGGAGAGAGAGAGAGGGATGGGGTGGGGGGCGGGGGGAGAGAGAGAAGGGTGGGGAGAGAGAGGGGATAGGGTGGGGGGCAGAAGGGAGAGAGAGAGGGATGGGGTGGTGGGCGGGGGAGAGAGAGAAGGGTGGGGAGAGAGAGGGGGATAGGGTGGGGGCAGAAGGGAGAGAGAGAGGGATGGGGTGGTGGGCGGGGAGAGAGAGTGGGATGGGGTGGGGGGCGGGGGGAGAGAGAGAAGGGTGGGGAAAGAGAGAGAGGGGTGGGGTGGGGAGCGGGGGAGAGAGAGAAGGGTGGGGAGAGAGAGGATGGGGTGGGGGGGGGGAGAGAGAGAAGGGTGGGGAGAGAGAGAAGGGTGGGGAGAGAGAGAGGGGATGGGGTGGAGGGCGGGGGAGAGAGGGGGATAGGGTGGGGGCAGGGGGAGAGAGAGAGGGATGGGGTGGGGGCGGGGGAGAGCGAGTGAGAGAAGAGAGAGGGATGGGGTGGGGGGGGCGGGGGAGAGCGAGTGAGAGAAGAGAGAGAGGATGGGGTGGGGGGCGGGGGAGAGAGAGAGGGATGGGATGGGGGCGGGGGAAAGAGAGAGGGATGGGTTGGGGGAGAGAGAGAGAGAGAGAGAGAGAGAGAGAGAGAGAGAGAGAGAGAGAGAGAGAGAGAGAGAGAGAGAGAGAGAGAGAGAGAGAGAGAGAGAGAGAGGAGAGAGAGAGAGGGATGGGATGGGGGCGGGGGAGAGAGAGAGGGATGGGTTGGGGGAGAGCGAGTGAGAGAAGAGAGAGAAGGATGGGGTGGGGGCGGGGGGAGAGAGAGAAGGGTGGGGAGAGACACTGGACATGAGTACTGTCAGTCCTCAAGACCAGGAGGAGAGGGACAGACCCATAAAACAGAAGCCCTTCCAGTCTACTGAAGGGTCATGACAGAGAAGACAGTTGAGGGTTCCAGTTGAACCATAATGTACATTCATTCTGTCATAAAAACTAGACTAAGCCTACGAGGGCCTCAAAGAATAGAACGAAATGGAATAGAAATGCACAGAATATAAAATATTTGAATAGAGACTGACCTGGTCGAGCAGCTGTGCCTTCCTCCTGAGGAGATCTGCCTCCTCCTCTAGATGCCCATTTTTGCCTCGCTCATCCTCAAGCTGGCTCTCCTGTCAGAGGAAGAAGCGTTTAGTAACTACACCGTAGTACAGCGATAACTATACTGCTGCAATCAGTGGAGGCTGGGGTGCCACTTTAATAAATCTGAGGCCGGGCTCAGTGTAACGCCTGGAATAGAATGAATGGAACCTTCATCTGGCTGATACCGTGTCATTCATTCAATCGCAGAGGAATTTCTCCCCAGCACCTGGCCCACTGAGAGGAGCACCTTGAGTACAGTAGTTAACAGGCAGCTGATGGGACGAGGGACCCTTACCAAATCCAGACATCCCTTCTGTCTCTTCCTAACTTCATGTTCCAAGTCTTCACATTCTTTTCTCTTCTTGCTCAGCTCACATTCCTGAAACAAGACACCACCACGTTACAGAGACCAGGCCTGAGCTTCAGAAACATCCTTACTCAACTCCAAACCTGCTCCATAGCATGTCACGTTACAGAGACCAGGCCTAGACATCAGAAACATGCCTATCCAACTCCATAGCATGTCACGTTACAGAGACCAGGCCTAGACATCAGAAACATGTCTATCCAACTCCATAGCATGTCACGTTACAGAGACCAGGCCTAGACATCAGAAACATGCCTATCCAACTCCATAGCATGTCACGTTACAGAGACCAGGCCTAGACATCAGAAACATGTCTATCCAACTCCATAGCATGTCACGTTACAGAGACCAGGCCTAGACATCAGAAACATGTATATCCAACTCCATAGCATGTCACGTTACAGAGACCAGGCCTAGACATCAGAAACATGCCTATCCAACTCCATAGCATGTCACGTTACAGAGACCAGGCCTAGACATCAGAAACATGCCTATCCAACTCCATAGCATGTCACGTTACAGAGACCAGGCCTAGACATCAGAAACATGCCTATCAAACCCCATAGCATGTCACGTTACAGAGACCAGGCCTAGACATCAGAAACATGTCTATCCAACTCCATAGCATGTCACGTTACAGAGACCAGGCCTAGACATCAGAAACATGTCTATCCAACTCCATAGCATGTCACGTTACAGAGACCAGGCCTAGACATCAGAAACATGCCTATCCAACTCCATAGCATGTCACGTTACAGAGACCAGGCCTAGACATCAGAAACATGCCTATCAAACCCCATAGCATGTCACGTTACAGAGACCAGGCCTAGACATCAGAAACATGTCTATCCAACTCCATAGCATGTCACGTTACAGAGACCAGGCCTAGACATCAGAAACATGTCTATCCAACTCCATAGCATGTCACGTTACAGAGACCAGGCCTAGACATCAGAAACATGCCTATCCAACTCCATAGCATGTCACGTTACAGAGACCAGGCCTAGACATCAGAAACATGCCTATCCAACTCCATAGCATGTCACGTTACAGAGACCAGGCCTAGACATCAGAAACATGCCTATCCAACTCCATAGCATGTCACGTTAACATTCTTACATTCTTACAAGGTTTTACCAAGCTTAACATTCTTACATGGTTACAAGGTTTTACCAAGCTTAACATTCTTACAAGGTTTTACCAAGCTTAACATTCTTACAAGGTTTTACCAAGCTTAACATTCTTACATGGTTACAAGGTTTTACCAAGCTTAACATTCTTACAAGGTTTTACCAAGCTTAACATTCTTACATGGTTACAAGGTTTTACCAAGCTTAACATTCTTACATGGTTACAAGGTTTTACCAAGCTTAACATTCTTACATGGTTACAAGGTTTTACCAAGCTTAACATTCTTACATGGTTACAAGGTTTTACCAAGCTTAACATTCTTACAAGGTTTTACCAAGCTTAACATTCTTACATGGTTACAAGGTTTTACCAAGCTTAACATTCTTACAAGGTTTTACCAAGCTTAACATTCTTACAAGGTTTTACCAAGCTTAACATTCTTACAAGGTTTTACCAAGCTTAACATTCTTACAAGGTTTTACCAAGCTTAACATTCTTACAAGGTTTTACCAAGCTTAACATTCTTACAAGGTTTTACCAAGCTTAACATTCTTACAAGGTTTTACCAAGCTTAACATTCTTACAAGGTTTTACCAAGCTTAACATTCTTACAAGGTTTTACCAAGCTTAACATTCTTACAAGGTTTTACCAAGCTTAACATTCTTACAAGGTTTTACCAAGCTTAACATTCTTACATGGTTACAAGGTTTTACCAAGCTTAACATTCTTACAAGGTTTTACCAAGCTTAACATTCTTACAAGGTTTTACCAAGCTTAACATTCTTACATGGTTTTACCAAGCTTAACATTCTTACATGGTTACAAGGTTTTACCAAGCTTAACATTCTTACATGGTTACAAGGTTTTACCAAGCTTAACATTCTTACAAGGTTTTACCAAGCTTAACATTCTTACATGGTTACAAGGTTTTACCAAGCTTAACATTCTTACAAGGTTTTACCAAGCTTAACATTCTTACATGGTTACAAGGTTTTACCAAGCTTAACATTCTTACAAGGTTTTACCAAGCTTAACATTCTTACAAGGTTTTACCAAGCTTAACATTCTTACAAGGTTTTACCAAGCTTAACATTCTTACATGGTTACAAGGTTTTACCAAGCTTAACATTCTTACATGGTTACAAGGTTTTACCAAGCTTAACATTCTTACAAGGTTTTACCAAGCTTAACATTCTTACAAGGTTTTACCAAGCTTAACATTCTTACATGGTTACAAGGTTTTACCAAGCGTAACATTCTTACATGGTTACAAGGTTTTACCAAGCTTACCATTCTTACAAGGTTTTACCAAGCTTAACATTCTTACATGGTTACAAGGTTTTACCAAGCTTAACATTCTTACATGGTTACAAGGTTTTACCAAGCTTAACATTCTTACAAGGTTTTACCAAGCTTAACATTCTTACATGGTTACAATGTTTTACCAAGCTTAACATTCTTACATGGTTACAATGTTTTACCAAGCTTAACATTCTTACATGGTTACAAGGTTTTACCAAGCTTAACATTCTTACAAGGTTTTACCAAGCTTAACATTCTTACATGGTTACAATGTTTTACCAAGCTTAACATTCTTACATGGTTACAATGTTTTACCAAGCTTAACATTCTTACATGGTTACAAGGTTTTACCAAGCTTAACATTCTTACAAGGTTTTACCAAGCTTAACATTCTTACATGGTTACAAGGTTTTACCAAGCTTAACATTCTTACAAGGTTACAAGGTTTTACCAAGCTTAACATTCTTACATGGTTACAAGGTTTTACCAAGCTTAACATTCTTACATGGTTACAAGGTTTTTAGTCCGCCCCATCCCGGATCCGGAATCGTGACTACAACCTCAAGCTCATTACCATAACGCAAAATTAGCGATTTCTGAAAATTGCAAATTAAATGAAATAAATATGCCTATCCTCAAGCTTATCCTTTTCTTAACGATCCTGTCGTCTCAGATTTTCAAAATATGCTTTAGAACCAGAGAAAATCAATAATTTGTGTAAGAGTGGTGATAGCTAGCTTAGCATTTAGCGTTAACATTTAGCACGCAACATTCACAAAAACCAGCAAAGGGATCAAATAAAATAATTTACCTTTGAGGAACTTCAGATGTTTCAATGAGGAGACTCTCAGTTACATAGCAGATGTCCAGTTTTTCCTGAAAGATGCTTGTGTAGGACACAACGTTCCGTTTTGTTACTATGCATTTGGCTACCGAAACTAACCGAAAATTCAGTCACCTAAACGTCAAACTTTTTTCCGAATTAACTCCATAATATCGACTGAAACATGGAAAACGTTGTTTGAATCAATCCTCAAGGTGTTTTGTCATATATCTCTTCATTGAAATCCCTTCCCTGGAAGCGTGCATTCTTCTCTGATTCGGATGGAAAAATACTGGTACCTGACTTTTGCGCACCAATTTCCACGCAGACACCGTGCGGGACACTTGGTAATTGTAGGCTCTTATGGTCAATCTTCCAATGATATGCCTACAAATACGTCACAATGCTGCAGACACCTGGGGGAAACGATAGGAAGTGTCCGTTCATTCCTGTCGCATTCACAGCCATATAAGGAGATCATGGAAAACGTGCCTCCAGAAATCCTGTTGATTTCCTGGTCACTCAAACATCTTGGTTTTGCCTGTAGATTCTGTTCTATGGCACTCACAGTGAAAATCTTTACAGTTCTGGAAACGTCAGAGTGTCTTCTTTCCAAAACTATCAATTCCAAGCATAGTCGAGCATCTTTTCGTGACAAAATATTGCGCTTAAAACGGGCATGTCTTTTTATCCAAAAATGAAATACTGCCCCTAGAGTCTTAACAGGTTACAAGGTTTTACCAAGCTTAACATTCTTACATGGTTACAAGGTTTTACCAAGCTTAACATTCTTACAAGGTTTTACCAAGCTTAACATTCTTACATGGTTACAAGGTTTTACCAAGCTTAACATTCTTACAAGGTTTTACCAAGCTTAACATTCTTACAAGGTTTTACCAAGCTTAACATTCTTACATGGTTACAAGGTTTTACCAAGCTTAACATTCTTACATGGTTACAAGGTTTTACCAAGCTTAACATTCTTACATGGTTACAAGGTTTTACCAAGCTTAACATTCTTACATGGTTACAAGGTTTTACCAAGCTTAACATTCTTACAAGGTTTTACCAAGCTTAACATTCTTACAAGGTTTTACCAAGCTTAACATTCTTACATGGTTACAAGGTTTTACCAAGCTTAACATTCTTACAAGGTTTTACCAAGCTTAACATTCTTACAAGGTTTTACCAAGCTTAACATTCTTACAAGGTTTTACCAAGCTTAACATTCTTACAAGGTTTTACCAAGCTTAACATTCTTACAAGGTTTTACCAAGCTTAACATTCTTACAAGGTTTTACCAAGCTTAACATTCTTACAAGGTTTTACCAAGCTTAACATTCTTACAAGGTTTTACCAAGCTTAACATTCTTACAAGGTTTTACCAAGCTTAACATTCTTACAAGGTTTTACCAAGCTTAACATTCTTACAAGGTTTTACCAAGCTTAACATTCTTACATGGTTACAAGGTTTTACCAAGCTTAACATTCTTACAAGGTTTTACCAAGCTTAACATTCTTACAAGGTTTTACCAAGCTTAACATTCTTACATGGTTACAAGGTTTTACCAAGCTTAACATTCTTACATGGTTACAAGGTTTTACCAAGCTTAACATTCTTACAAGGTTTTACCAAGCTTAACATTCTTACATGGTTACAAGGTTTTACCAAGCTTAACATTCTTACAAGGTTTTACCAAGCTTAACATTCTTACATGGTTACAAGGTTTTACCAAGCTTAACATTCTTACAAGGTTTTACCAAGCTTAACATTCTTACAAGGTTTTACCAAGCTTAACATTCTTACAAGGTTTTACCAAGCTTAACATTCTTACATGGTTACAAGGTTTTACCAAGCTTAACATTCTTACATGGTTACAAGGTTTTACCAAGCTTAACATTCTTACAAGGTTTTACCAAGCTTAACATTCTTACAAGGTTTTACCAAGCTTAACATTCTTACATGGTTACAAGGTTTTACCAAGCGTAACATTCTTACATGGTTACAAGGTTTTACCAAGCTTACCATTCTTACAAGGTTTTACCAAGCTTAACATTCTTACATGGTTACAAGGTTTTACCAAGCTTAACATTCTTACATGGTTACAAGGTTTTACCAAGCTTAACATTCTTACAAGGTTTTACCAAGCTTAACATTCTTACATGGTTACAATGTTTTACCAAGCTTAACATTCTTACATGGTTACAATGTTTTACCAAGCTTAACATTCTTACATGGTTACAAGGTTTTACCAAGCTTAACATTCTTACAAGGTTTTACCAAGCTTAACATTCTTACATGGTTACAATGTTTTACCAAGCTTAACATTCTTACATGGTTACAATGTTTTACCAAGCTTAACATTCTTACATGGTTACAAGGTTTTACCAAGCTTAACATTCTTACAAGGTTTTACCAAGCTTAACATTCTTACATGGTTACAAGGTTTTACCAAGCTTAACATTCTTACAAGGTTACAAGGTTTTACCAAGCTTAACATTCTTACATGGTTACAAGGTTTTACCAAGCTTAACATTCTTACATGGTTACAAGGTTTTTTAGTCCGCCCCATCCCGGATCCGGAATCGTGACTACAACCTCAAGCTCATTACCATAACGCAAAATTAGCGATTTCTGAAAATTGCAAATTAAATGAAATAAATATGCCTATCCTCAAGCTTATCCTTTTCTTAACGATCCTGTCGTCTCAGATTTTCAAAATATGCTTTAGAACCAGAGAAAATCAATAATTTGTGTAAGAGTGGTGATAGCTAGCTTAGCATTTAGCGTTAACATTTAGCACGCAACATTCACAAAAACCAGCAAAGGGATCAAATAAAATAATTTACCTTTGAGGAACTTCAGATGTTTCAATGAGGAGACTCTCAGTTACATAGCAGATGTCCAGTTTTTCCTGAAAGATGCTTGTGTAGGACACAACGTTCCGTTTTGTTACTATGCATTTGGCTACCGAAACTAACCGAAAATTCAGTCACCTAAACGTCAAACTTTTTTCCGAATTAACTCCATAATATCGACTGAAACATGGAAAACGTTGTTTGAATCAATCCTCAAGGTGTTTTGTCATATATCTCTTCATTGAAATCCCTTCCCTGGAAGCGTGCATTCTTCTCTGATTCGGATGGAAAAATACTGGTACCTGACTTTTGCGCACCAATTTCCACGCAGACACCGTGCGGGACACTTGGTAATTGTAGGCTCTTATGGTCAATCTTCCAATGATATGCCTACAAATACGTCACAATGCTGCAGACACCTGGGGAAACGATAGGAAGTGTCCGTTCATTCCTGTCGCATTCACAGCCATATAAGGAGATCATGGAAAACGTGCCTCCAGAAATCCTGTTGATTTCCTGGTCACTCAAACATCTTGGTTTTGCCTGTAGATTCTGTTCTATGGCACTCACAGTGAAAATCTTTACAGTTCTGGAAACGTCAGAGTGTCTTCTTTCCAAAACTATCAATTCCAAGCATAGTCGAGCATCTTTTCGTGACAAAATATTGCGCTTAAAACGGGCATGTCTTTTTATCCAAAAATGAAATACTGCCCCTAGAGTCTTAACAGGTTACAAGGTTTTACCAAGCTTAACATTCTTACATGGTTACAAGGTTTTACCAAGCTTAACATTCTTACAAGGTTTTACCAAGCTTAACATTCTTACATGGTTACAAGGTTTTACCAAGCTTAACATTCTTACATGGTTACAAGGTTTTACCAAGCTTAACATTCTTACATGGTTACAAGGTTTTACCAAGCTTAACATTCTTACATGGTTACAAGGTTTTACCAAGCTTAGCATTCTTACAAGGTTTTACCAAGCTTAACATTCTTATTTTATTCCAAATGCAGTTTACATTCATAGTCAGTTAGGACGCGCCCCCGTCTCCCAGCAGCAGACAGAGAAATCTGCTTATTTCAGCGTCCATAGCCACACAGAGCAGAAGGACTGTTGACTCAGTTTAATTGACTGGTTGAACGCAACAGCTTAATGGGCGTGTCCTCTACAGAGAGGACACAGGCCCTGGAAGACAATATTGATCATCAAAAAAAAAAGAGCTTGACCCTTGACCTGATTTGTTTTACTCACCATTGTATGTCCATAGCATTAACACCTGGTTTATCTTCATGCATTGATAAAGCCATCCTTCAGACCACAAGCAACCATTATATCATAACTGGTTTAGCCAGCACACGATATTCAGCAGTAGGCTTACAAGACTGCACTAGTCCAATTAGCAATGCCATTTCAGCCAAGTCTCCAACAAGAGGTGTGTGTGTCAGTATAGCTAGCCGTGACAGGGTTGTATACTGTATGAGGTGAGTGCGGATATAATGTGCGATTGTGATATTAATGTGCCTGTTCTTACCAGCAACTGTAGTCTTTGATCTTCCGTGTGCTCCTTCTGGTGGGAGTGGCTCGGGGTGGGGGCGGGCCCCGGCGGAGTTGGGATCACTCGTGGCCCCTCCTCCTCTCTGGGAGTCTCCTCACACCTGGCTGGAGCCTCATTTAACGCCAAGAATTGGGTCTCTGCTGCAACCTGTCAGAGGCACAAACCATGGAGGTTCACAACCATGCCTTAATAACTAAAGCTGACCTGATAGGCCTATAGATTAAAGAAGCTAAAGAATGGGGTAAGGCATGGGCAGACCTTGACACCTGGAGGATTACATAAGGCAACGTAATGAAGCACAGCACTCAGGAGTAAGGCTCGGTAGTAGGGCTCGGTAAAGCAGCAACACTAGGCCGAATACAACCTAGACTGTCAGATAGAGGTGCGAAGCCCTTCATTCAAATCTAGGTTCCATGACTAAACTATTTTCCTTTACCTAATGGATAGATTGAAAAATAGATTCTGCTAATTGGATCTGAGCATCTTTCCCCACCTAACAGAGCTGCGTCAAACAAAGTGACTAAGAGAACATAGTGACCTGTAATATCAACCTGACTGATGTCTACTGTAATATCAACCTGACTGATGTCTACTGTAATATCAACCTGACTGATGTCTACTGTAATATCAACTTGTCTACTGCAATATCAACCTGACTGATGTCTACTGTAATATCAACCTGACTGATGTCTACTGTAATATCAACTTGTCTACTGTAATATCAACCTGACTGATGTCTACTGTAATATCAACCTGACTGATGTCTACTGTAATATCAACTTGTCTACTGTAATATCAACCTGACTGATGTCTACTGTAATATCAACTTGTCTACTGTAATATCAACTAGTCTACTGTAATATCAACCTGACTGATGTCTACTGTAATATCAACTTGTCTACTGTAATATCAACCTGACTGATGTCTACTGTAATATCAACCTGACTGATGTCTACTGTAATATCAACCTGACTGATGTCTACTGTAATATCAACTTGTCTACTGTAATATCAACTTGTCTACTGTAATATCAACCTGACTGATGTCTACTGTAATATCAACCTGACTGATGTCTACTGTAATATCAACTTGTCTACTGTAATATCAACTTGTCTACTGTAATATCAACCTGACTGATGTCTACTGTAATATCAACTTGTCTACTTTAATATCAACTAGTCTACTGTAATATCAACCTGACTGATGTCTACTGTAATATGAACCTGACTGATGTCTACTGTAATATCAACTTGTCTACTGTAATATCAATTAGTCTAATGTAATATCAACCTGACTGATGTCTACTGTAATATCAATTAGTCTACTGTAATATCAACCTGACTGATGTCTACTGTAATATCAACCTGACTGATGTCTACTGTAATATCAATTAGTCTACTGTAATATCAACCTGACTGATGTCTACTGTAACATCAACCTGACTGATGTCTACTGTAACATCAATTTGTCTACTGTAATATAAATTAGTCTACTGTAATATCAACTAGTCTACTGTAATATCAACTAGTCTACTGTAATAACAACTAGTCTACTGTAATATCAACTTGACTGATGTCTACTGTAATATCAACTTGTCTACTGTAATATCAACTTGTCTACTGTAATATCAACCTGACTGATGTCTACTGTAATATCTACCTGACTGACGTCTACTGTAACATCAACTTGTTTACTGTAATATCAACTTGTCTACTGTAATATCAACCTGACTGATGTCTACTGTAATATCAACTTGTCTACTGTAATATCAACCTGACTGATGTCTACTGTAATATCAACTTGTCTACTGCAATATCAACCTGACTGATGTCTACTGTAATATCAACCTGACTGATGTCTACTGTAATATCAACTTGTCTACTGTAATATCAACCTGACTGATGTCTACTGTAATATCAACCTGACTGATGTCTACTGTAATATCAACCTGACTGATGTCTACTGTAATATCAACCTGACTGATGTCTACTGTAATATCAACCTGACTGATGTCTACTGTAATATCAACTTGTCTACTGTAATAGCAACTAGTCTACTGTAATATCAACCTGACTGATATCTACTGTAATATCAACCTGACTGATGTCTACTGTAATATCAACTTGACTGATGTCTACTGTAATATCAACTTGTCTACTGTAATATCAATTAGTCTACTGTAATATCAACCTGACTGATGTCTACTGTAATATCAACTTTCTACTGTAATATCAACCTGACTGATGTCTACTGTAATATCAACCTGACTGATGTCTACTGTAATATCAACTTGTCTACTGTAATATCAACCTGACTGATGTCTACTGTAATATCAACCTGACTGATGTCTCCTGTAATATCAACCTGACTGATGTCTACTGTAATATCAACTTGTCTACTGTAATATCAACCTGACTGATGTCTACTGTAATATCAACCTGACTGATGTCTACTGTAATATCAACTTGTCTACTGTAATATCAACCTGACTGATGTCTACTGTAATATCAACCTGACTGATGTCTACTGTAATATCAACCTGACTGATGTCTACTGTAATATCAACCTGACTGATGTCTACTGTAATATCAACTTGTCTACTGTAATAGCAACTAGTCTACTGTAATAGCAACTAGTCTACTGTAATATCAACCTGACTGATGTCTACTGTAATATCAACCTGACTGATGTCTACTGTAATATCAACCTGACTGATGTCTACTGTAATATCAACTTGTCTACTGTAATAGCAACTAGTCTACTGTAATAGCAACTAGTCTACTGTAATATCAACTTGACTGATGTCTACTGTAATATCAACTTGTCTACTGTAATATCAATTAGTCTACTGTAATATCAACCTGACTGATGTCTACTGTAATATCAACTTGTCTACTGTAATATCAATTAGTCTAATGTAATATCAACCTGACTGATGTCTACTGTAATATCAACTAGTCTACTGTAATATCAATTAGTCTACTGTAATATCAACCTGACTGATGTCTACTGTAATATCAACCTGACTGATGTCTACTGTAATATCAATTAGTCTACTGTAATATCAATTAGTCTACTGTAATATCAACCTGACTGATGTCTACTGTAATATCAACTAGTCTACTGTAATATCAACTAGTCTACTGTAATATCAACTAGTCTACTGTAATATCAACCTGACTGATGTCTACTGTAATATCAACTTGACTGATGTCTACTGTAATATCAACTTGTCTACTGTAATATCAATTAGTCTACTGTAATATCAACCTGACTGATGTCTACTGTAATATCAACTTCTCTACTGTAATATCAACCTGACTGATGTCTACTGTAATATCAACCTGACTGATGTCTACTGTAATATCAACTTGTCTACTGTAATATCAACCTGACTGATGTCTACTGTAATATCAACCTGACTGATGTCTCCTGTAATATCAACCTGACTGATGTCTACTGTAATATCAACTTGTCTACTGTAATATCAACCTGACTGATGTCTACTGTAATATCAACCTGACTGATGTCTACTGTAATATCAACTTGTCTACTGTAATATCAACCTGACTGATGTCTACTGTAATATCAACCTGACTGATGTCTACTGTAATATCAACCTGACTGATGTCTACTGTAATATCAACTTGTCTACTGTAATAGCAACTAGTCTACTGTAATAGCAACTAGTCTACTGTAATATCAACCTGACTGATGTCTACTGTAATATCAACCTGACTGATGTCTACTGTAATATCAACCTGACTGATGTCTACTGTAATATCAACCTGACTGATGTCTACTGTAATATCAACTTGTCTACTGTAATAGCAACTAGTCTACTGTAATAGCAACTAGTCTACTGTAATATCAACTTGACTGATGTCTACTGTAATATCAACTTGTCTACTGTAATATCAATTAGTCTACTGTAATATCAACCTGACTGATGTCTACTGTAATATCAACTTGTCTACTGTAATATCAATTAGTCTAATGTAATATCAACCTGACTGATGTCTACTGTAATATCAACTAGTCTACTGTAATATCAATTAGTCTACTGTAATATCAACCTGACTGATGTCTACTGTAATATCAACCTGACTGATGTCTACTGTAATATCAATTAGTCTACTGTAATATCAATTAGTCTACTGTAATATCAACCTGACTGATGTCTACTGTAATATCAACTAGTCTACTGTAATATCAACTAGTCTACTGTAATATCAACTAGTCTACTGTAATATCAACCTGACTGATGTCTACTGTAATATCAACTTGTCTACTGTAACATCAACCTGACTGATGTCTACTGTAACATCAACCTGACTGATGTCTACTGTAATATCAACCTGACTGATGTCTCCTGTAATATCAACCTGACTGATGTCTACTGTAATATCAACTTGTCTACTGTAATATCAACCTGACTGATGTCTACTGTAATATCAACCTGACTGATGTCTACTGTAATATCAACTTGTCTACTGTAATATCAACCTGACTGATGTCTACTGTAATATCAACCTGACTGATGTCTACTGTAATATCAACCTGACTGATGTCTACTGTAATATCAACTTGTCTACTGTAATAGCAACTAGTCTACTGTAATAGCAACTAGTCTACTGTAATATCAACCTGACTGATGTCTACTGTAATATCAACCTGACTGATGTCTACTGTAATATCAACCTGACTGATGTCTACTGTAATATCAACCTTGATGTCTACTGTAATATCAACTTGTCTACTGTAATAGCAACTAGTCTACTGTAATAGCAACTAGTCTACTGTAATATCAACTTGACTGATGTCTACTGTAATATCAACTTGTCTACTGTAATATCAATTAGTCTACTGTAATATCAACCTGACTGATGTCTACTGTAATATCAACTTGTCTACTGTAATATAAATTAGTCTAATGTAATATCAACCTGACTGATGTCTACTGTAATATCAACTTGTCTACTGTAATATCAACCTGACTGATGTCTACTGTAATATCAACCTGACTGATGTCTACTGTAATATCAACCTGACTGATGTCTACTGTAATATCAACCTGACTGATGTCTACTGTAATATCAACCTGACTGATGTCTACTGTAATATCAACCTGACTGATGTCTACTGTAATATCAACTTGTCTACTGTAATAGCAACTAGTCTACTGTAATATCAACCTGACTGATATCTACTGTAATATCAACCTGACTGATGTCTACTGTAATATCAACTTGACTGATGTCTACTGTAATATCAACTTGTCTACTGTAATATCAATTAGTCTACTGTAATATCAACCTGACTGATGTCTACTGTAATATCAACTTCTCTACTGTAATATCAACCTGACTGATGTCTACTGTAATATCAACCTGACTGATGTCTACTGTAATATCAACTTGTCTACTGTAATATCAACCTGACTGATGTCTACTGTAATATCAACCTGACTGATGTCTCCTGTAATATCAACTGACTGATGTCTACTGTAATATCAACTTGTCTACTGTAATATCAACCTGACTGATGTCTACTGTAATATCAACCTGACTGATGTCTACTGTAATATCAACTTGTCTACTGTAATATCAACCTGACTGATGTCTACTGTAATATCAACCTGACTGATGTCTACTGTAATATCAACCTGACTGATGTCTACTGTAATATCAACCTGACTGATGTCTACTGTAATATCAACTTGTCTACTGTAATAGCAACTAGTCTACTGTAATAGCAACTAGTCTACTGTAATATCAACCTGACTGATGTCTACTGTAATATCAACCTGACTGATGTCTACTGTAATATCAACCTGACTGATGTCTACTGTAATATCAACCTGACTGATGTCTACTGTAATATCAACTTGTCTACTGTAATAGCAACTAGTCTACTGTAATAGCAACTAGTCTACTGTAATATCAACTTGACTGATGTCTACTGTAATATCAACTTGTCTACTGTAATATCAATTAGTCTACTGTAATATCAACCTGACTGATGTCTACTGTAATATCAACTTGTCTACTGTAATATCAATTAGTCTAATGTAATATCAACCTGACTGATGTCTACTGTAATATCAACTAGTCTACTGTAATATCAATTAGTCTACTGTAATATCAACCTGACTGATGTCTACTGTAATATCAACCTGACTGATGTCTACTGTAATATCAATTAGTCTACTGTAATATCAATTAGTCTACTGTAATATCAACCTGACTGATGTCTACTGTAATATCAACTAGTCTACTGTAATATCAACTAGTCTACTGTAATATCAACTAGTCTACTGTAATATCAACCTGACTGATGTCTACTGTAATATCAACTTGACTGATGTCTACTGTAATATCAACTTGTCTACTGTAATATCAATTAGTCTACTGTAATATCAACCTGACTGATGTCTACTGTAATATCAACTTCTCTACTGTAATATCAACCTGACTGATGTCTACTGTAATATCAACCTGACTGATGTCTACTGTAATATCAACTTGTCTACTGTAATATCAACCTGACTGATGTCTACTGTAATATCAACCTGACTGATGTCTCCTGTAATATCAACCTGACTGATGTCTACTGTAATATCAACCTGACTGATGTCTACTGTAATATCAACTTGTCTACTGTAATAGCAACTAGTCTACTGTAATATCAACTAGTCTACTGTAATATCAACCTGACTGATGTCTACTGTAATATCAACCTGACTGATGTCTACTGTAATATCAACCTGACTGATGTCTACTGTAATATCAACCTGACTGATGTCTACTGTAATATCAACTTGTCTACTGTAATAGCAACTAGTCTACTGTAATAGCAACTAGTCTACTGTAATATCAACTTGACTGATGTCTACTGTAATATCAACTTGTCTACTGTAATATCAATTAGTCTACTGTAATATCAACCTGACTGATGTCTACTGTAATATCAACTTGTCTACTGTAATATCAATTAGTCTAATGTAATATCAACCTGACTGATGTCTACTGTAATATCAACTAGTCTACTGTAATATCAATTAGTCTACTGTAATATCAACCTGACTGATGTCTACTGTAATATCAACCTGACTGATGTCTACTGTAATATCAATTAGTCTACTGTAATATCAATTAGTCTACTGTAATATCAACCTGACTGATGTCTACTGTAATATCAACTAGTCTACTGTAATATCAACTAGTCTACTGTAATATCAACTAGTCTACTGTAATATCAACCTGACTGATGTCTACTGTAATATCAACTTGACTGATGTCTACTGTAATATCAACTTGTCTACTGTAATATCAATTAGTCTACTGTAATATCAACCTGACTGATGTCTACTGTAATATCAACTTCTCTACTGTAATATCAACCTGACTGATGTCTACTGTAATATCAACCTGACTGATGTCTACTGTAATATCAACCTGACTGATGTCTACTGTAATATCAACTTGTCTACTGTAATATCAATTAGTCTAATGTAATATCAACCTGACTGATGTCTACTGTAATATCAACTAGTCTACTGTAATATCAATTAGTCTACTGTAATATCAACCTGACTGATGTCTACTGTAATATCAACCTGACTGATGTCTACTGTAATATCAATTAGTCTACTGTAATATCAATTAGTCTACTGTAATATCAACCTGACTGATGTCTACTGTAATATCAACTAGTCTACTGTAATATCAACTGACTGAATATCAACTAGTCTACTGTAATATCAACCTGACTGATGTCTACTGTAATATCAACTTGACTGATGTCTACTGTAATATCAACTTGTCTACTGTAATATCAATTAGTCTACTGTAATATCAACCTGACTGATGTCTACTGTAATATCAACTTCTCTACTGTAATATCAACCTGACTGATGTCTACTGTAATATCAACCTGACTGATGTCTACTGTAATATCAACTTGTCTACTGTAATATCAACCTGACTGATGTCTACTGTAATATCAACCTGACTGATGTCTCCTGTAATATCAACCTGACTGATGTCTACTGTAATATCAACTTGTCTACTGTAATATCAACCTGACTGATGTCTACTGTAATATCAACCTGACTGATGTCTACTGTAATATCAACTTGTCTACTGTAATATCAACCTGACTGATGTCTACTGTAATATCAACCTGACTGATGTCTACTGTAATATCAACCTGACTGATGTCTACTGTAATATCAACTTGTCTACTGTAATAGCAACTAGTCTACTGTAATAGCAACTAGTCTACTGTAATATCAACCTGACTGATGTCTACTGTAATATCAACCTGACTGATGTCTACTGTAATATCAACCTGACTGATGTCTACTGTAATATCAACCTGACTGATGTCTACTGTAATATCAACTTGTCTACTGTAATAGCAACTAGTCTACTGTAATAGCAACTAGTCTACTGTAATATCAACTTGACTGATGTCTACTGTAATATCAACTTGTCTACTGTAATATCAATTAGTCTACTGTAATATCAACCTGACTGATGTCTACTGTAATATCAACTTGTCTACTGTAATATCAATTAGTCTAATGTAATATCAACCTGACTGATGTCTACTGTAATATCAACTAGTCTACTGTAATATCAATTAGTCTACTGTAATATCAACCTGACTGATGTCTACTGTAATATCAACCTGACTGATGTCTACTGTAATATCAATTAGTCTACTGTAATATCAATTAGTCTACTGTAATATCAACCTGACTGATGTCTACTGTAATATCAACTAGTCTACTGTAATATCAACTAGTCTACTGTAATATCAACTAGTCTACTGTAATATCAACCTGACTGATGTCTACTGTAATATCAACTTGTCTACTGTAACATCAACCTGACTGATGTCTACTGTAATATCAATTTGTCTACTGTAATATCAACTAGTCTACTGTAATATCAACTAGTCTACTGTAATATCAACCTGATTGATGTCTACTGTAATATCAACTTGTCTACTGTAATATCAACCTGACTGATGTCTACTGTAATATCAACCTGACTGATGTCTACTGTAATATCAACCTGACTGATGTCTACTGTAATATCAACTTGACTGATGTCTACTGTAATATCAACTTGACTGATGTCTACTGTAATATCAACTTGTCTACTGTAATATCAACCTGACTGACGTCTACTGTAATATCTACCTGACTGACGTCTACTGTAACATCAACTTGTCTACTGTAACATCAACTTTTCTACTGTAACATCAACTTGTCTACTGTAACATCAACCTGACTGATGTCTACTGTAATATCAACTGTAATATCAACCTGACTGATGTCTACTGTAATATCATCTTGTCTACTGTAATATCAACCTGACTGATGTCTACTGTAATATCAACCTGTCTACTGTAATATCAACCTGACTGACGTCTACTGTAATATCAACCTGACTGACGTCTACTGTAATATCAACCTGACTGACGTCTACTGTAATATCAACCTGACTGATGTCTACTGTAATATAAACCTTACTCCCAGCCCCAACCAATTGACAGATAGAACGACTGGGATTATAATCCAGCTCTCCTCTAGCCTTCCTTCCTTGTGGCCTGACTTCTGTACACAGTCATCTAATCCACAGAGAATCCCTCCAGCCAGAAACGTGACTCACATACAGCAGAGGGAGAGAGAGAGAGAGGAGAGATACCTACCCCCTCAAACTGGATGTAAATCTTAATGATTATTTGGAAAGGAGAGTCCCTCCTCGCTTTGAATGAATATTCCTTTAAGATTATAATCCACTGCTCAAGAACATTCTTAGAGTTAGGTTTGAGAGAGTCCTTGTGAACCCGTATTTACTAAACATCTCAGAGTGCTGATCTAGTATCAGGTATCCCCTCTTTCATTATGACAAGGCAGTTTCATACAGGAAATGCCCCAGATTCTGAAGGCGCTGTGTTCCAATGTCTCCTTATATGGCTGTGAATGCGCCAGGAATGAGCCTGCCCTTTGTGTCATTTCTCCAAGGTGTCTGCAGCATTGTGACGTATTTGTAGGCATATCATTGGAAGATTGACCATAAGAGACTACATTTACCAGGTGTCCGCCCGGTGTCCTGTGTCGAAATTATTGCGTAATCTTTAGGTCCATGCGCATTCCATTTCTTCAGAAGAGAAAGTCAACTGCCACGATGGATTTATCGTCGATAGATATGTGAAAAACACCTTGAGGATTGATTCTAAACATCGGTTTGCCATGTTTCTGTCAATATTATGGAGTTAATTTGGAAAAAAGTTAGCGTTTTAATGACTTAATTTTCGTTTTCTTTCTTACCCAAACGTGATGAAGAAAACGGAGCGATTTGTCAACATAAATAATATTTTTGTAAAAACTGAACATTTGCTATCTAACTGAGAGTCTCCTCATTGAAAAAATCTGAAGTTCTTCAAAGGTAAATGATTTTATTTGAATGCTTTTCTGGTTTTTGTGAAAATGTTGCCTGCTGAATGCTAACGCTAAATGCTATGCTAAATGCTACGCTAGCTATCAATACTGTTACACAAATGCTTGTTTTGCTATGGTTGAGAAGCATATTTTGAAAATCTGAGATGACAGTGTTGTTAACAAAAATCTAAGCTTGAGAGCTAGCATATTGACTTCATTTCATTTGCGATTTTCATTAATAGTTAACGTGTTATGGTAATGAGCTTGAGGCTGTATTCACGATCCCGGATCCGGGATGGCTCGTCGCAACAGGTTAATAACTTCAATCAGACCACCTCTCACCCTAAAGGTGGAATGAAAGAACTAGTGGGGGTTAACAACTCACATCCTGTTGTAAATCAAAGGAGAAGATTCAGCCCTACGCTCTCAAGATTCACCAAAGAAATGTGCTTTGTTTCAACAGACTTTATCCCACTGAAGCTCTAACACATTCAAAAACAAATACTGGAACAATATTTATAACACAGAACATGGGGAATGGTCAATCTACAGAATACTAATGTAATTTTGTTCGTTATTTTGTGATGTCATTAAAAACATTATAAAGGAAATACTGTAACTTGGAAAGTAAACCCACTCCATATATGAAGTTTCCAGAATCTGCGTTGTGCATGTAATATTAAAAATTAGGAAAGTGTTTTTGTTAAGAGAGGGAGGTGACTTGAGAAGCTATAAGAGGATTTATAGTGGTTGTTGCCCGGAGGAGGTTAGGGAGCGTACCAGCATGCCGGAATTGCCCATTTCGAGCAAACTGTATAATGATGTGTAAAGAAAAAAACACATTAGAAAAACATGCAGCTGAACTTTGAATCTCAACTCGAGGTGGAGACGATAAACTCACCTCCCGGACAATGACTTGTACGGCTGATTAGCTTTTCTAAGTAAAGTGTCTTCGAAAGTGAATTTAAGTAGGACCATCCTGTTACTCTGCTCAAACCATCGTATTACGCTACTCTCATCACCCCCTCTGGGGAACCACCGATATGGCTGGCTAGATGACCAAGTGCACCGACAGAGATGGCCGCCTCGCTTCGCGTTCCTAGGAAACTATGCAGTATTTGTTTTTTTCCCGTGTTATCTCTTACATTGGTACCCCAGGTAATCTAAGGTTTCATTACATACAGTCGGGAGGAACTACTGAATATAAGAGCAACGTCAACTCACCATCAGTACGACCAGGAATATGACTTTCGCAAAGCGGATCCTGTGTTCTGCCTTCCACCCAGGACAACAGAATGGATCCCAGCTGGCGACCCAAAACAACGCCGTCATAAAAGAGGCAAACAAAGCGCTCTTCTGGTCAGGCTCCGGAGACGGGCACATCACGCACCACTCCCTAGCATACTACTCGCCAATGTCCAGTCTCTTGACAACAAGGTTGATGAAATCAGAAGAGGGTAGCATTCCAGAGAGACATCAGAGACTGTTCTTTGCACGGAAACATGGCTCACTCGAGAGACGCTAACGGAATCAGTGCAGCCAGCTGGTTTCTTCACGCATCGCGCCGACAGAAACAAACATCTTTCTGGTAAGAAGAGGGGCGGGGGGGTATGCCTTACGATTAACGAGACGTGGTGTGATGACAACAATATACAGGAACTCAAGTTTTTCTGTTCACCTGATTTAGAATTCCTCACAATCAAATGTCGAACGCATTATCTACCAAGGGAATTCTCTTCGATTATAATCACAGCCGTATATATTCCCCCCCAAGCAGACACATCGATGGCCCTGAACAAACTTTGTCTCTTTGCAAACTGGAAACTACATATTCATAACCACATTCATTGTAGCTGGGGATTTTAACAAGGCAAATCTGAAAACAAGACTCCCTAAATTGTATCAGCATATCGAATAAGCAACCAGGGTTGGTAAAACCTTGGATCATTGCTATTCTATCTTCCGTGATGCATACAAGGGCACTCCCCCGCTTTCCTTTCGGAAAAGCTGATCGCGACTCCATTTGGTTGCTCCCTGCCTACAGACAGAAACTAAAACAAGAAGCTCCCGCTCTCAGGTCTGTTCAACGTTGGTCCGACCAATCTGATTCCGCGCCTCAAGACTGCTTCGATCACATGGACTGGAATATGTTCCACATTGCTACCAACAACAACATTGACGAATACGCTGATTCGGTGAGCGAGTTCATTAGAAACTGCATTGACGATGTCGTTCCCATAGCAACAATTAAAACATTCCCAAACCAGAAATCGTGGATTGATGGCAGCATTCCCGTGAAACTGAAAGCGCAAACCACTGCTTTTAACAAGGGTAAGGTGACCGGAAACATGAATACAAACAGTGTAGCTATTCCCTCTGCAAGGCAATCAAACAAGCTAAGCGTCAGTATAGAGACAAAGTAGAGCCGCAATTCAACGGCTCAGACAAAAGAGGTATGTGGCAGGGTCTACAGTCAATCACGGATTACAAAAAAGAAAACCAGCCCCGTCATGGACCAGGATGGCTTGCTTCCAGACAGACTAATTAACTTTTTTGCCCGCTTTGAGGACAATACAGTGCCACTGACAAGCCGCAACCAAAACCTGCAGACTCTCCGTCACTGCACGACGTGAGTAAAACATTTAGACGTGTTAACCCTCGCAAGGACCATATCACCTCCACCCTACCTGACACCCTAGACCCACTCCAATTTGCTTACCACCCAAATAGGTCCACAGACGACACAATCACAACCACACTGCACACTGCCCTAACCCATCTGGACAAGAGGAATACCTACGTGAGAATACTGTTCATCGACTACAGCTCAGCATTTAACACCATAGTACCCTCCAAACTCGTCATCAAGCTCGAGACCCTGGGTGCTGGACTTCCTGACGGGCCGCCCCCAGGTGGTGAGGGTAGGTAACATCTCCACCCCGCTGATCCTCAACACTGGGGCCGCACAAGGGTGAGTTCTGAGCCCTCTCCTGTACTCCCTGTTCTCCCACGACTGCGTGGCCATGCACGCCTCCAACTCAATCATCAAGTTTGCGGACGACACTACAGTGGTAGGTTTGATTATCAACAACAACGAGAGGGCCTACAGGGAGGAGGTGAGGGCCACAGAGTGTGGTGTCAGGAAAATAACCTCACACTCAATGTCAACAAAACAAAGGAGATGATTGTGGACTTCAGGAAACAGCAGAGGGAGCACCCCCCTATCCACATCGACGGGACAGTAGTGGAGAGGGTAGTAAGTTTTAAGTTCCTCGGCGTACACATCACGTACAAACTGAATTGGTCCACCCACACAGACAGCGTCGTGAAGAAGGCGCAGCAGCGCCTCTTCAACCTCAGGAGGCTGAAGAAATTACAAACTTCTACAGATGCACAATCGAGAGCATCCTGGCGGGCTGTATCACCGCCTGGTACGGAAACTGCTCCGCCCACAACCGTAAGGCTCTCCAGAGGGTAGTGAGGTCTGCACAACACATCACCAGGGCCAAACTACCTGCCCTCCAGGACACCTACACCACCCGAGCCACTGCCTGTTCACCCCGCTATCATCCACAAGGTGAGGTCAGTACAGGTGCATCAATGCAGGTACCGAGAGACTGAAAAACAGCTTCTATCTCAAGGCCTGTTAAACAGCCACCACTAACATTGAGTGGCTGCTGCCAACACACTGACTCAACTCCAGCCACTTTAATAATGGAAATGGATGGAAATTGATGTCAAAATATATCACCAGCCACTTTAAACAATGCTACTTAATATAATGTTTACATACCCTACATAGCCTACATTACTCATCTCATATATATATATACACTGTACTACTGCATCTTGCCAGTACCTCCAGGCTCTGATCAGGCCCTACACCCAAACAAGGGCACTGCGTTCATCCACCTCTGGCCTGCTCGCCTCCCTACCACTGAGGAAGTACAGTTCCCGCTCAGCCCAGTCAAAACTGTTCGCTGCTCTGGCCCCCCAATGGTGGAACAAACTCCCTTACGACGCCAGGACAGCGGAGTCAATCACCACCTTCCGGAGACACCTGAAACCCCACCTCTTCAAGGAATACCTAGGATAGGATAAGTAATCCCTCTCACCCCCCCCTTTAAGATTTAGATGCACTATTGTAAAGTGACTGTTCCACTGGATGTCATAAGGTGAATGCACCAATTTGTAAGTCACTCTGGATAAGAGCATCTGCTAAATGACTTAAATGTAAATGTAATGTTCCGTACCATCACTCATTCATATATCTTTATGTACATATTCTTTATCTCTTTACACTTGTGTGTATAAGGTAGTGGTTTGGAATTGTTAGGTTAGATTACTCGTTGGTTATTACTGCATTGTCAGAACTCGAAACACAAACATTTCGCTACACTTGCATTAACATCTGGTAACCATGTGTATGTGACAGATACAATTTGATTTGATTTAGTCCATCTTCAAAGAAGCATCTTCAAGAGCAAATGGAAGGAAAATCAACTCTGTAGTTCTGTTCAGGACTACATGACATCACCGGATACCGGACAACTACGAAGAAGGACAACAGTAGAAGAGTTGTTGGAACCAATCAAATCCATACAAACTTTCCCCGAAAAGGCCCAACCCCCTTTTCAAGGCTGTCCCCAAAACAGGCAGCGGTTCGTGTGCAAAGTACTGAAGGTGAGAGTAGTTTCTGAATGTACCAATGCTACGTGTCTCTGTCCCTCTCCATCTCTTCTTTAACCTGTTACTCCTACCCCCTACTTTTTCGAACATTCTGTTAAAAATCGCGCAACATTTCAGCGCCCTGCTGCTCATGCCAGGAATATAGTATATGCATATGATTAGTATGTGTGGATAGAAAACACTCAGATATTTATAAAACTGGTTAAATCACGGCTGTGACTATAACAGAACGTGTGTTTCCTCGAAAAGCGCAGGAAAATCTGATCACTGAAAATGGAAAAATATATCCATCCGCCACTTCAACCCATTGTTAAAGGCGAACCACATTAAATGGGGCTGAGGTTGCAATACCTACAGCTTCCACACGATGTCAACAGTTATGTCATTTGCCTAGGCTTTGTTTCTTGGTCAAACGAAGAAGAGACAAGCCATTTGTTCAGGTCTCCGACCGGATATTTTGATTGAGATTTACCCGGACATTATTTCCAAACGTACCCCATATAGAATATACATCGCCTCGTGATCAATTTGATCGCTTATTAACGTGTACTAATACCTAAAGTTGCATGACAAAAGTATTTCGAAGTGTTTTGTGAAAGTTTATCGTCAACTTATTTAATTTAAAAAAATGACGTTACGTTATAAGACGCAATTTTTTTCCGTTTATCACACAGTCTTCATAGATCGATATCTAGGCTATATATGGACAGATTTAATCGAAAAAAAGACCCACTAGTGATTATGGGACATCTAGGAGTGCCAACAAAGAAGATGGTCAAAGGTAATGAATGTTTTATATTTTATTTGTGCGGTTTGTGTAGCGACGACTATGCTAATTATTTTGTTTACGTCCCCTGCGGGTCTTTTGGGGTGTTACATGCTATCAGATAATAGCTTCTCATGCTTTCGCCGAAAAGCATTTGAAAAATCTGACTTGTTGCCTGGATTCACAACGAGTGTAGCTTTAATTCAATACCCTGCATGTGTATTTTAATGAACGTTTGAGTTTTAACTAGTACTATTAGCATTTAGCGTAGTGCATTTGCATTTCCAGATGTCTTGATGGGACGCCTGCGTGTCAGGTAGGAGCAAGAGGTTAACAAACAGCCATGTTGTAGTCATTCCGAGAGGGACGTCCGGTGCAGAGTGTGTGTGTTTATCCCGTGTTCCCATTTAATTAGCTTGTAAATAAATATTTCAATCAATTTGGGTAGTACTGAATCATAAGTAAGGCTGGGGTTTTTGCAGATGCAAGGTGGTTACGACTGTTCAGAATTAAAATATGATACGAGGTTATGATTAATAAGTTGACTGTTTATAGATGTGATAGGTAAAGACCTTTTAGAGTTTAATTCAGGAGATGGTGACTCTTTAAATAACCTCTCTCGTGGTGCCCCAAATCCTAATGAGTTAATTGTTACATGATTCATTTAAATCGGGTAACAATTAAACATAGTCACCTAATTCGATAAATAACAGTCTTCAGATTAATGTTAAAGTCACGATAGGGCTGTGGTTGGGGCACTTAGTTTATTTTTTTATTTTATTTTACTAGGCAAGTCAGTTAAGAACAAATTCTTATTTTCAATGACGGCCTAGGAACAGTGGGTTAACTGCCTGTTCAGGGGCAGAACGACAGATTTGTACCTTGTCAGCTCTGGGAATCGAACTTGCAACCTTTCGCTTACTAGTCCAACGCTCTAACCACTAGGCTACCCTGCCTCCCCAGTGTGGGGGGAGTGAATCTAGAGCTGGAGAACATGGGGGGAGTGGATCGGGAAGACATGGGGGGAGTGGATCTGGATCTGGTGAATATGGGGGAGTGGATCTGGAGGACATGGGGGGAGTGGATCTGGAGGACATGGGGGAGTAGATCTGGAGGACATGGGGGAGTAGATCTGGAGGACATGGGGGGAGTAGATCTGGAGGACATGGGGGGAGTAGATCTGGAGGACATGGGGGGAGTAGATCTGGAGGACATGGGGGGAGTAGATCTGGAGGACATGGGGGGAGTGGATCTGGAGGACATGGGGGAGTGGATCTGGAGGACATGGGGGGAGTGGATCTGGAGGACATGGGGGGAGTGGATCTGAAGGACATGGGGGAGTAGATCTGGATCTGGAGGACATGGGGGGAGTGGATCTGGAGCTGGTGGACATTAGTGTCATATCCTTGTCACCCCGGCTTCAGCAGGTTAAGAGTCAGGAATCAGGTGTCTAATTGTATCTACTTATCTACTGCTGTAGCTGGGCTAGTGCAGCCGAGGCCACGTCTCAGTAACAAGATCAGGGGCAGGTGATCTGAAACCCCTCCCCCCTCCTCTTTGTTATTTACTATTTATTTCTGCAACAACGTCCTCATTCATCACAAATTGTAAGCAGGCTAGTTACAGTGCCTCCTAAAGAAATCATTGACATGGGGATCAGCTGATCATTGATGTGGATAATTGATGTAAATCTGTTAGTTACTTAGCTCAATTTCTATTTTTTTAATGGCACTTGGCGAGTGGGAGGGCAAAAGGGGGAAGGTGCTCGGGTACAGGTAGGACTCCTATCTGTGCATGTGCCTGAACAGGATCAAACGAAAGACCAGCCGGTGCAATGTGAAGAAGAAAACCTCTCCGAAGTGACTGCTTAGATCTCCTTGAAGAGAATGCTCAGTGCTGCTAGCCATTTGCTATGACACCACACAATACATCAGGCAGGTAACGTAACTATCGGGTTCGTTGAAATCCTTTCAAGGAACACCAGGACCGGTAAAGAGCACTTAATAGAATATAATGTTAGAAAACAGTCTGTCAGTTCACCTAAGCCCAGTCCATTGTTGCAGGTCATTGCGGCAGTGATAGCAGGCCGGTCCCCTGAGTTCAGATAGGCATGTATAAATTAGGGATTTTGAGTGTTTGCCCACAATGCTGAGGTTTAGAGATCAGAGCCACAGATTATCAGAGTTATCAGGCAGTGTGTCATACAGGTTTTTATTTACTAACGCTATTTTATCAATGTACCAATCGGGCTTCAGGTAGAAGCATACCACAATTACAGCAGCCATGACGGTTTTAAATGATATCACTGAAGCCATTGACAAAAAAACAGCTCTGTGTCTCACTTTTTATTGATCTCTCTAAGGCTTTTGATACAGTTGATCATGCTGGTGTGCCCCAAGGCTCTGTTCTTGGTCCTCTCTTATTCAATATTTATATAAATGATTGACAAAAATGTCCAAAATGCCCTACTTCATTTTTATGCTGATGATACTGTTATTTACTGTAGTGCCTCGTCTCTTACAAAAGCTTTCCAGAACATGCAAACAGCTTTTTATACTGTTCAACATACCTTGTGTTAATTGAAGCTTATCCTCAATACTGACAAACCTAAACAAATGGTGTTTTCTAATGCAAGAAATAGAGTTTGAGATTGAAGTTGTAACATATAAATATCTTGGAATTTTAATTGATGACGGTCTCTATTTTAAATGGCATATTCAACAAATTACAAAAAAAATTGAAGCTGAAATTGGGATTTTATTTTATTCTTTTGAAGCCAGAAGGAGGCTAGTATCAGCTACATTTATGCCTTTACTAGACTATGGGGATATTTTATATGTGAATGCTTCCGCTCATTGTTTGAGATCAATTGACACTCTTTACCATGGCACTTTGAGATTTATTTTAAAACTGCAAAACCCTTACGCACCACTGCACTTTGTATACCAGGGTTGTCTGGCCTTCTCTAGTCACTCGTAGGCTCAGTCACTGGTATACTTTTATTTACAAAGCCATTTTGGGTTTACTACCTTTTTATTTGTGCATTTTTATTGTTCAGAAATGTGGTGGGTACTGCTGTTTGCTGGACTTTAGCCTGCTACAGTGCCTTGCGAAAGTATTCGGCCCCCTTGAACTTTGCGACCTTTTGCCACATTTCAGGCTTCAAACATAAAGATATAAAACTATATTTTTTGTGAAGAATCAACAACAAGTGGGACACAATCATGAAGTGGAACGACATTTATTGGATATTTCAAACTTTAACAAATCAAAAACTGAAAAATTGGGCGTGCAAAATTATTCAGCCCCTTTACTTTCAGTGCAGCAAACTCTCTCCAGAAGTTCAGTGAGGATCTCTGAATGATCCAATGTTGACCTAAATGACTAATGATGATAAATACAATCCACCTGTGTGTAATCAAGTCTCCGTATAAATGCACCTGCATTGTGCAATTTTTATGTTTGAAGCCTGAAATGTGGCAAAAGGTCGCAAAGTTCAAGGGGGCCGAATACTTTCGCAAGGCACTGTAGCTGTTCCAAATGTCCGAACTGAGTTTGGTAAAAGGACTTTTATGTACTCTGCTCCATCGTCTTGGAACACCTTACAAAATACGTTTAAACTGGAAGAACTTGTCCCGATTGGTGTTTTTAAATCACTGATGAAGGATTTTGAGGCTGATTCCCTGTCCTGTCAATGTTTTTAATTTGCTGTTTTATACTCTTGTGAATTCAATGGTTTTTACTAGATTACTTGTAGTTTTTCATGTTGTCTGTCTGTCATTTTTTGTAATGACTAAGTGCTGTCTATCTTGGCCAGGGTGCTCTTGAAAGAGAGATTTTAATCTCAATGAGCCCTTCCTGGTTAAATAAAGGTTAAATAAATAAAAAACAGGTCAGATAGTATCTGAGGGGAAGAGAGAAAGACGATGTTTCATAATGCCTCATGTGTAGAGTGAATCTCATATAACAAGCAAAAATAGACCCAATGAGCCTAATTTATTAATCAAATTAGTCACATTTTGTAACAGAACAGTCAAATATGTGGACTATTTTGTAGTTGAAAAGTACATAGTGATACATAGTATTTTGTAATTTGAACAGTCAATGTTGCACGGCTCTATTTAGGCAGCCAACTGTCTGTGTGTAATCCTGTACTGCTTTTGTGTTTTCAGCAGCGCCCCATGCTGACAATGACCTTTCACTGAGAGCCCAGCCAGGTGATCTAAGGGTGGCCCTGTCTCACATGCTCTAATGACCTATCACTGAGAGCCCAGTCAGGTGATCTAAGGGTGGCCCTGTCTCACATGCTCTAATGACCTATCACTGAGAGCCCAGCCAGGTGATCTAAGGGTGGCCCTGTCTCACATGCTCTAATGACCTATCACTGAGAGCCCAGTCAGGTGATCTAAGGGTGGCCCTGTCTCACATGCTCTAATGACCTATCACTGAGAGCCCCTGTCTCACCTGCTCTAATGACCTATCACTGAGAGCCCAGCCAGGTGATCTGAGGGTGGCCCTGTCTCACCTGCTCTAATGACCTATCACTGAGAGCCCTGTCAGGTGATCTGAGGGTGGCCCTGTCTCACCTGCTCTAATGACCCATCACTGAGAGCCCAGCCAGGTGATCTGAGGGTGGCCCTGTCTCACCTGCTCTAATGACCTATCACTGAGAGCCCAGCCAGGTGATCTGAGGGTGGCCCTGTCTCACCTGCTCTAATGACCTATCACTGAGAGCCCAGCCAGGTGATCTGAGGGTGGCCCTGTCTCACCTGCTCTAATGACCCATCACTGAGAGCCCAGCCAAGTGATCTGAGGGTGGCCCTGTCTCACCTGCTCTAATGACCCATCACTGAGAGCCCAGCCAGGTGATCTGAGGGTGGCCCTGTCTCACCTGCTCTAATGACCTATCACTGTCACAGCCAGGACACAGCAATGTCGTGTACTCATCATCACATCCTTTACACCTCTCCTTCATGGACATTTCGTTTTTTTAGACAAAAGCAAATGGTTTTTATTGGAATATACAGATGTGGTGCAAACAGGAAGACATGCAGATGGGACCTCTCTGGAACTCTCACACACTCTGGCCTTTTCACACTGTCGTGTTGACCCGAACCATACTGAACCATACCGAACCATGCTGAACCATACCGAGACATACTAAACCATACTGAACCATGCAGAACCATACCATACTGAACCATACCGGGCCATACTGGGCCATACCGAACCATACCGGACCATACCGGACCATACCGAGCCATACCGGACCATACCGGACCATAAGGAGCCATACCGGACCATACTATACTGAAACATACTGAGCCACGCTGAACCATACCGAACTAAACCATACCGAACCATACAGGACCATAATATACCGAATCATACGAACCATGAGCCAAATTTATTTTACCTTTATTTAACTAGGCAAGTCAGTTAAGAACAAATTCTTATTTTCAATGACGGTCTAGGAACAGTGGGTTAACTGGTCTAGGAACAGTGGGTTAACTGCCTGTTCAGGGGCAGAACGACAGATTTGTACCTTGTCAGCTCGGGGATTTGAACTTGCAACCTTCCGGTTACTAGTCCAATGCTCTAACCACTAGTCTACGCTACCGAACCATACCAAACCATACTGAACCTACACTGAACCTACACTGAACCATGTTGAACCTATACTGAACGTATACTGTGTTTGCTCAAACCATACAGAACCATACACTGAGTATAACAAACATGAGGAACACCTTCCTAATATTGAGTTGTGCCCCCTCCCTTTGTCTTCAGAACAGCCTCAAATCGTTGGCGCATGGACTCTAACCAAGGTGTTGAATGCATTCCATATGGATGCTGACCCATGTTGACTCCAATGCTTCCCACTGTTGAGCGTGGCACCTACTACAATACCCCCGTTCAAAGGCATTTACATTTTTGTCTTGTCCCATTCACCCTCTGAATGGCTACACATACACAATTCATGTCTCAATTGTCTCATAGCTTAAAAATCCTTCTTTAACCTGTCTCCTCCCCCTTCTTCTTTAACCTGTCTCCTCCCCCTTCTTCTTTAACCCGTCTCCTCCCCCTTCTTCGTTAACCAGTCTCATCCCTCTTCTTTTTTAACCAGTCTCATCCCTCTTCTTTTTTAACCCGTCTCATCCCTCTTCTTTTTTAACCCGTCTCCTCCCCCTTCTTCTTTAACCCGTCTCCTCCCCATTCTTCTTTAACCTGTCTCCTCCCCCGAGTCTTTAACCTGTCTCCTCCCCTTCTTCTTTAACCTGTCTCCTCCCCTTCTTCTTTAACCTGTCTCCTCCCCCTTTTCTTTAACCTGTCTCCTCCCCCTTCTTCTTTAACCTGTCTCCTCCCCTTCTTCTTTAACCTGTCTCCTCCCCCTTCTTCTTTAACCTGTCTCCTCCCCCTTCTTCTTTAACCTGTCTCCTCCCCCTTCTTCTTTAACCCGTCTCCTCCCCTTTCATCTACACTGATTGAAGTGGATTTAATAACAAGCGAGATCCATCAATAAGGGATAATAGCTTTCACCTGGATTCACCTGGTCAGTCTATCATGGTGTTTTTAATGTTCTGTATACTGTCACGCCCTGACCTTAGAGAGACGTTTTATATCTCAATTTGGTTCGGTCAGGGTGTGGTGTGGGGTGGGCATTCTATGTCTTGTATTTCTGTGTGTTTGGCCGAGTGTGGTTCCCGATCAGAGGCAGCTGTCTATCGTTGTCTCTGATTGGAAATCATACTTAGGCAGCCTGTTTTGCCACCTTTAGTTGTGGGTTGTTGTCTTTGTTTATAGTGGCCTGTATAGCCGAAGTAAAGCATCACCGTCGTTTCCTTATTCTTTGTTTGTTTTGCGACATTTATATATAATAAAAAAACATGTACGCTCACAATGCTTGCACCTTGGTCCGGTCATTTCCACCCTGACGACGATCGTGACGACATGTTTTTTAAATCTTTTTTTGTAACCTTTATTTAACTAGGCAAGTCAGTTAAGAACAAATTCTTATTTTCAATGACGGCCTAGGAACAGCGAGTTAACTGCCTGTATATTAACGACTGTTTCTTTGTAACTAAGGTAACTACAACGGCTTTGCAACAGGAAGGAAAAGTACATTGTTTAATACGTTTGTTTTTATTTATTATGATTTTGTTCTTTATTTAGACAGCGAGGGGAAACCAATTAGGTCGTTTTATTAAAAGGACAGAAACGTGCGGACCTGTGGGTCAGAGAGACGCTCAGCAGTTCTACCACTAAATTAAACTCCGCCAGTACGTTTCAGTTTTATTTGATCATTGTTTAGTGGTAACAAAGCGGGAAGTCTTCACATAATGACCATGTAATCAAGGTATGAAATTATTGTTATTTTCAGCTTAGTTGTGGTCAATTTGCAGTGTACAAATTATTATAATTTTGTTCAGGACCATCCGCTCCAACAAATATTTGTCCGCGGCTATATCCCAGTTGTCTACCCCTGCTCTACTCCATGATGATTTCTACTACACTACCAACAAGCTCTACTCCATGATGATTTCTACTATACTACCAACAAGCTCTACTCCATGATTATGTCTACTATACTACTAACACGCTCTACTCCATGATTATGTCTACTATACTACTAACACGCTCTACTCCATGATTATGTCTACTATACTACTAACACGCTCTACTCCATGATTATGTCTACTATACTACCGACAAGCGCTACTCCATGATGATTTGTACTACACTACCAACAAGCTCTACTACATGATTATGTCTACTATACTACTAACACGCTCTACTCCATGATGATTTGTACTACACTACCAACAAGCTCTACTACATGATTATGTCTACTATACTACTAACACGCTCTACTCCATGATGATTTGTACTACACTACCAATACCAGGTCTTGACAACCATCTGGACCCCTTACACCATACCAGACACAGAATAAGAAATAGTCTGATCTGATTAAACCAGTAGTTTATGATATTAATGATGTCTTAGTTGATTAGCTAAAAAACAAGTAAACTGCACAAAATACCTAGTTCATAGCTACTGAGTAACTTAACTACACAATATAGCCTGCCTTCTAGCCTGGGTCCATGCTTCCTGAAGCATGATGGGAACTATGCCAACACACAATATAGCCTACCTTCTAGCCTGGGTCCATGCTTCCTGAAGCATGATGGGAACTATGCCAACACACAATATAGCCTACCTTCTAGCCTGGGTCCATGCTTCCTAAAGCATGATGGGAACTAGGCCAACACACAATATAGCCTACCTTCTAGCCTGGGTCCATGCTTCCTAAAGCATGATGGGAACTAGGCCAACACACAATATAGCCTACCTTCTAGCTTGGGCCAATGCTTCCTAAAGCATGATGGGAACTAGGCCAACACACAATATAGCCTACCCTACCTTCTAGCCTGGGTCCATGCTTCCTAAAGCATGATGGGAACTAGGCCAACACACAATATAGCCTACCTTCTAGCCTGGGTCCATGCGTCCTAAAGCATGATGGGAACTAGGCCAACACACAATATAGCCTACCTTCTAGCCTGGGTCCATGCTTCCTAAAGCATGATGGGAACTAGGCCAACACACAATATAGCCTACCTTCTAGCCTGGGTCCATGCGTCCTAAAGCATGATGGGAACTAGGCCAACACACACTATAGCCTACCTTCTAGCCTGGGTCCATGCTTCCTAAAGCATGATGGGAACTAGGCCAACACACAATACGACCTGGACAATGCAACACAAGGCCCGTTCCATGGCTAAACAGAGGGCGTAAACACGACACACAAAGCCTGATTTATACCTGGACTACAACTTACTTATGCACACATGGCCTATAGCGGCAGGGTAGCCTAGTGGTTAGAGTGTAGAGGCGGCAGGGTAGCCTAGTGGTTAGAGTGTAGAGGCGGCAGGGTAGCCTAGTGGTTAGAGTGTTGGACTAGTAACCGGAAGGTTGCGAGTTCAAACCCCGAGCTGACAAGGTACAAATCTGTCGTTCTGCCCCTGAACAGGCAGTTAACCCACTGTTCCCAATATGTTCTTAACTGACTTGCCTGGTTAAATAAAATAAAAATAAAAATAGCCAAAGCATGGCTCACGCTTACTATAGCACATATACCTATCATCGAGGTTAGGTTCATGCTTCCTCAAGCACCCTACACATTCTATAGGTGTAGAGCCTATAGACAAGGCCAGGTTCATGCTTCCTCAAACAACCTACACATTCTATAGGTGTAGAGCCTATAGAGAAGGCCAGGCCCTTGCTTCCTCAAGCTCATACCCTACACATACCATGGGTTTAGGTCCTATAGACAAGGCCAGGCCCTTGCTTCCTCAAGCACCCTACACATACCATGGGTTTAGGTCCTATAGACAAGCTTCCTCAAGCACCCTACACATACCATGGGTTTAGGTCCTATAGGTCCATGCTTATTGCAGCAGTGTCACATCCCATTCAGTCAGTGGAGCCCAGGGGGCATGGACAGGAAGCCTTAAGCACATTGGTGTAATCCCTGCAGTGGACTACTGAAACCACTAACTGGGTCATTTCTTTTAAAAGCACCTTAATGGATTGGCCTGGTTACTGGTTTGGTGTTCAGTTTAAATACAATTACATGGCATCGTCGGTGCTATACTGATATCATCACGCTGCTCTGTCCCCAGTCCTGACCTGGCTGTCACTAAGTCACAGACAATACGCTGCTCTGTCCCCAGTCCTGACCTGGCTGTCACTAAGTCACAGACAATACGCTGCTCTGTACCCAGTCCTGGCCGTCACTAAGTCACTGACAATATACTGCTCTGTCCCCAGTCCTGGCCGTCACTAAGTCACTGACAATATACTGCTCTGTCCCTAGTCCTGGTGGTCACTAAGTCACTGACAATACGCTGCTCTGTCCCCAGTCCTGGCTGTCACTAAGTCACTGACAATACGCTGCTCTGTCCCCAGTCCTGGCCGTCACTAAGTCACTGACAATACGCTGCTCTGTCCCCAGTCCTGACCTGGCTGTCACTAAGTCACAGACAATACGCTGCTCTGTACCCAGTCCTGGCCGTCACTAAGTCACTGACAATATACTGCTCTGTCCCCAGTCCTGGCCGTCACTAAGTCACTGACAATATACTGCTCTGTCCCTAGTCCTGGTGGTCACTAAGTCACTGACAATACGCTGCTCTGTCCCCAGTCCTGGCTGTCACTAAGTCACTGACAATACGCTGCTCTGTCCCCAGTCCTGGCCGTCACTAAGTCACTGACAATACGCTGCTCTGTCCCCAGTCCTGGCCTGGCCGTCACTAAGTCACAGACAATATACTGGTCTGTCCCCAGTCCTGGCCTGGCAGTAACTAAGTCAACAGTTACAAAATAGGTTCTGGGGACAGGTGTCACCGTAACTCGACTAGTAGGTCTCTGCTCACGCCCCTTCAGCTTGCAGGCGAGTGTTATGGCACCTCCGTAAACCGGGTGGGAGTTACAATGTTGGATTTAGTGAAATTAATATTGAAAAGCAATAACGATTCCAAATCGGCAGAAGAAATCCAATTAGTTGGGACTCATCGTGTAACAACAACAACAACAACAACATGGAGAACACAACAGAGCAGCTAAACTGATGCAGCAGTCTACAGTCAGAGCAGCTAAACTGATGCTGATGCAGCAGTCTACGGTCAGAGCAGCTAAACTGATGCTGATGCAGCAGTCTACAGTCAGAGCAGCTAAACTGATGCTGATGCAGCAGTCTACAGTCAGAGCAGCTAAACTGATGCTGATGCAGCAGTCTACAGTCAGAGCAGCTAAACTGATACTGATGCAGCAGTCTACAGTCAGAGCAGCTAAACTGATGCAGCAGTCTACAGTCAGAGCAGCTAAACTGATGCAGCAGTCTACAGTCAGAGCAGCTAAACTGATGCTGATGCAGCAGTCTACAGTCAGAGCAGCTAAACTGATGCTGACGCAGCAGTCTACGGTCAGAGCAGCTAAACTGATGCTGATGCAGCAGTCTACAGTCAGAGCAGCTAAACTGATGCAGCAGTCTACAGTCAGAGCAGCTAAACTGATGCTGATGCAGCAGTCTACAGTCAGAGCAGCTAAACTGATGCAGCAGTCTACGGTCAGAGCAGCTAAACTGATGCAGCAGTCTACGGTCAGAGCAGCTAAACTGATGCAGCAGTCTACGGTCAGAGCAGCTAAACTGTTGCAGCAGTCTACAGTCAGAGCAGCTAAACTGATGCAGCAGTCTACGGTCAGAGCAGCTAAACTGATGCAGCAGTCTGCAGTCAGAGCAGCTAAACTGATGCTGATGCAGCAGTCTACAGTCAGAGCAGCTAAACTGATGCTGATGCAGCAGTCTACAGTCAGAGCAGCTAAACTGATGCAGCAGTCTACAGTCAGAGCAGCTAAACTGATGCTGATGCAGCAGTCTGCAGTCAGAGCAGCTAAACTGATGCTGATGCAGCAGTCTACAGTCAGAGCAGCTAAACTGATGCAGCAGTCTACGGTCAGAGCAGCTAAACTGATGCTGATGCAGCAGTCTACGGTCAGAGCAGCTAAACTGATGCTGATGCAGCAGTCTACGGTCAGAGCAGCTAAACTGTTGCAGCAGTCTACAGTCAGAGCAGCTAAACTGTTGCAGCAGTCTACAGTCAGAGCAGCTAAACTGTTGCAGCAGTCTACAGTCAGAGCAGCTAAACTGTTGCAGCAGTCTACAGTCAGAGCAGCTAAACTGTTGCAGCAGTCTACAGTCAGAGCAGCTAAACTGATGCTGATGCAGCAGTCTACAGTCAGAGCAGCTAAACTGATGCTGATGCAGCAGTCTACAGTCAGAGCAGCTAAACTGATGCTGACGCAGCAGTCTACGGTCAGAGCAGCTAAACTGATGCTGATGCAGCAGTCTACAGTCAGAGCAGCTAAACTGATGCAGCAGTCTACAGTCAGAGCAGCTAAACTGATGCAGCAGTCTACAGTCAGAGCAGCTAAACTGATGCTGATGCAGCAGTCTACAGTCAGAGCAGCTAAACTGATGCTGACGCAGCAGTCTACGGTCAGAGCAGCTAAACTGATGCTGATGCAGCAGTCTACAGTCAGAGCAGCTAAACTGATGCAGCAGTCTACAGTCAGAGCAGCTAAACTGATGCTGATGCAGCAGTCTACAGTCAGAGCAGCTAAACTGATGCAGCAGTCTACGGTCAGAGCAGCTAAACTGATGCAGCAGTCTACGGTCAGAGCAGCTAAACTGATGCAGCAGTCTACGGTCAGAGCAGCTAAACTGTTGCAGCAGTCTACAGTCAGAGCAGCTAAACTGATGCAGCAGTCTACGGTCAGAGCAGCTAAACTGATGCAGCAGTCTGCAGTCAGAGCAGCTAAACTGATGCTGATGCAGCAGTCTACAGTCAGAGCAGCTAAACTGATGCTGATGCAGCAGTCTACAGTCAGAGCAGCTAAACTGATGCAGCAGTCTACAGTCAGAGCAGCTAAACTGATGCTGATGCAGCAGTCTGCAGTCAGAGCAGCTAAACTGATGCTGATGCAGCAGTCTACAGTCAGAGCAGCTAAACTGATGCAGCAGTCTACGGTCAGAGCAGCTAAACTGATGCTGATGCAGCAGTCTACGGTCAGAGCAGCTAAACTGATGCTGATGCAGCAGTCTACGGTCAGAGCAGCTAAACTGTTGCAGCAGTCTACAGTCAGAGCAGCTAAACTGTTGCAGCAGTCTACAGTCAGAGCAGCTAAACTGTTGCAGCAGTCTACAGTCAGAGCAGCTAAACTGTTGCAGCAGTCTACAGTCAGAGCAGCTAAACTGTTGCAGCAGTCTACAGTCAGAGCAGCTAAACTGATGCTGATGCAGCAGTCTACAGTCAGAGCAGCTAAACTGATGCTGATGCAGCAGTCTACAGTCAGAGCAGCTAAACTGATGCTGATGCAGCAGTCTACAGTCAGAGCAGCTAAACTGATGCTGATGCAGCAGTCTACAGTCAGAGCAGCTAAACTGATGCAGCAGTCTACAGTCAGAGCAGCTAAACTGATGCAGCAGTCTACAGTCAGAGCAGCTAAACTGATGCAGCAGTCTACAGTCAGAGCAGCTAAGCTGTTGCAGCAGTCTACAGTCAGAGCAGCTAAACTGATGCTGTTGCAGCAGTCTACAGTCAGAGCAGCTAAACTGATGCTGTTGCAGCAGTCTACGGTTAGAGCAGCTAAACTGATGCTGATGCAGCAGTCTACAGTCAGAGCAGCTAAACTGTTGCAGCAGTCTACGGTCAGAGCAGCTAAACTGATGCTGTTGCAGCAGTCTACAGTCAGAGCAGCTAAACTGATGCAGCAGTCTACAGTCAGAGCAGCTAAACTGTTGCAGCAGTCTACAGTCAGAGCAGCTAAACTGTTGCAGCAGTCTACAGTCAGAGCAGCTAAACTGTTGCAGCAGTCTACAGTCAGAGCAGCTAAACTGTTGCAGCAGTCTACAGTCAGAGCAGCTAAACTGTTGCAGCATCTACAGTCCGAGCAGCTAAACTGTTGCAGCAGTCTACAGTCAGAGCAGCTAAGCTGTTGCAGCAGTCTACAGTCAGAGCAGCTAAACTGATGCAGCAGTCTACGGTCAGAGCAGCTAAACTGTTGCAGCAGTCTACAGTCAGAGCAGCTAAACTGTTGCAGCAGTCTACAGTCAGAGCAGCTAAACTGTTGCAGCAGTCTACTGTCAGAGCAGCTAAACTGTTGCAGCAGTCTACGGTCAGAGCAGCTAAACTGTTGCAGCAGTCTACGGTCAGAGCAGCTAAGCTGTTGCTGTTGCAGCAGTCTACAGTCAGAGCAGCTAAACTGATGCTGTTGCAGCAGTCTACAGTCAGAGCAGCTAAACTGATGCAGCAATCTACAGTCAGAGCAGCTAAACTGATGCTGTTGCAGCAGTCTACGGTCAGAGCAGCTAAACTGATGCAGCAGTCTACAGTCAGAGCAGCTAAACTGATGCAGCAGTCTACAGTCAGAGCAGCTAAACTGATGCAGCAGTCTACAGTCAGAGCAGCTAAACTGTTGCAGCAGTCTGTGGTCAGAGCAGCAGCTAAACTGATGCAGTTGCAGCAGTCTACAGTCAGAGCAGCTAAACTGATGCAGCAGTCTACGGTCAGAGCAGCTAAACTGATGGTGTTGCAGCAGTCTACAGTCAGAGCAGCTAAACTGTTGCAGCAGTCTGTGGTCAGAGCAGCAGCTAAACTGATGCTGTTGCAGCAGTCTACAGTCAGAGCAGCTAAACTGTTGCAGCAGTCTACGGTCAGAGCAGCTAAACTGATGCTGTTGCAGCAGTCTGTGGTCATCGTTACCTCTGACCATAATAACACAACACATCTCGATACCCTAAACCTTAACTAACTACATTCCATAAGTGTTAGGGTTATATTAATATCCTGTATAGCCTAGCCACAGTCCTACAGTCCTTAGTGTTAGGGTTATATTCATATCCTGTATAGCCTAGCCACAGTCCTACAGTCCTTAGTGTTAGGGTTATATTCATATCCTGTATAGCCTAGCCACAGTCCTACAGTCCTTAGTGTTAGGGTTATATTCATATCCTGTATAGCCTAGGCACAGTCCTACAGTCCATAGTGTTATATTCATATCCTGTATAGCGTAGCCACTGTCCTTAGTGTTAGGGTTATATTCATATCCTGTATAGCCTAGCCACAGTCCTTAGTGTTAGGGTTATATTCATATCCTGTATAGCCTAGCCACAGTCCTACAGTCCTTAGTGTTAGGGTTATATTCATATCCTGTATAGCCTAGCCACAGTCCTACAGTCCTTAGTGTTAGGGTTATATTCATATCCTGTATAACCTAGCCACTGTCCTACTGTCCTTAGTGTTAGGGTTACATTAATATCCTGTATAGCCTAGCCACTGTCCTACAGTCCTTAGTGTTAGGGTTACATTAATATCCTGTATAGCCTAGCCACAGTCCTACACTCCTTAGTGTTAGGGTTATATTCATATCCTGTATAGCCTAGCCACAGTCCTACAGTCCATAGTGTTAGGGTTACATTAATATCCTGTATAGCCTAGCCACTGTCCTTAGTGTTAGGGTTATATTAATATCCTGTATAGCCTAGCCACAGTCCTTAGTGTTAGGGTTATATTAATATCCTGTATAGCCTAGCCACAGTCCTTAGTGTTAGGGTTATATTAATATCCTGTATAGCCTAGCCACAGTCCTTAGTGTTAGGGTTATATTCATATCCTGTATAGCCTAGCCACAGTCCTACAGTCCTTAGTGTTAGGGTTATATTCATATCCTGTATAGCCTAGCCACAGTCCTACAGTCCTTAGTGTTAGGGTTATATTCATATCCTGTATAGCCTAGCCACAGTCCTACAGTCCTTAGTGTTAGGGTTATATTCATATCCTGTATAGCCTAGCCACAGTCCTACAGTCCTTAGTGTTAGGGTTATATTCATATCCTGTATAGCCTAGCCACTGTCCTACAGTCCTTAGTGTTAGGGTTATATTAATAACCTGTATAGCCTAGCCACAGTCCTACAGTCCTTAGTGTTAGGGTTATATTCATATCCTGTATAGCCTAGCCACAGACCTAGAGTCCATCAGGGGTATAGCCCAAGGTTAACCTCACACACACCAAAACACACCCTCACTAAATACAACCTACCCCTTTCCAGTGATCTGTGGCAACGTCAAGATATCCCCAGCCCCCAATTATCCAGAGCAGGATGAGACAGGGCAAGGCAGGGCAAAGCAGCTAGGAAAGTCTTTGGTTGGAGAGTCGGCTGGAGTCTTAACATTACCTACCATCCAAAACCCTCTCACCGCTACCACGGCAACAGAGAGAGGATTACTGGACTGTACCATTCTGTTGCTCGAGAGGGAATTAGAGTGCACAGCCATACAACATGGCCCCTTTCTGTGGCATCCGTGTGTGTGTGTGTGTGTGTCATTCTCTGTGTGTGTGTCCCACAAATTACAGATTACCACAACCAGAATTCTCATCTAAGCTGCAAAGAGAGACGTGAATTTTAACTCAGAAACTTTATGCACAATTCTAAATACAATTTATTATTATTATTATTATTATTATTATTATTTTTAACCCCTTTTTTTTAGGTCTCATTGCTCCAACTCCCCAAAGGGCTCGGGAGAGGAGAGGGTGGAGTGATGCATCCTCCAAAAACATGACCCGCCTAACCACGCTCCTTAACACCCGCCAGCCAGCCGCATCAATGTGTCGGAGGAAACACCGTTCGACTGGCAACCGAGGTCAGCCTGCAGGCACCCGGCCCGTCACAAGGAGTCGCTAGAGTGCGATGAGCCAAGTAAAGACCCCCGGCAAAACTCTCCCCTAAACTGGACGACGCTGGGCCAATTGTGTGTCAACCTGGGCTGGGTTGTGGCACAGCCCGGGAATGAACCCGGGTCTGTAGTAACACCTCCAGCAGTGCGATGCATTTCCTTAGACCGCAGTACCACTCGGGAGGCCAAAGATTGATTTATTTTTAAATCAGTTTTATTTTATTAATTTGTATCTTTTAATGAGACTGCAACCAAAATGTGAATATTTCCTGATTTTTTAATTGTACCTTTATTAACTAGGCAAGTCAGTTAAGAACAAATTCTTATTTTCAATGACAGCCTAGGAACAGTGGGTTAGAGCGTTGGTTGACCCCGAGCTGACAAGGTACACATCTGTTGTTCTGCCCCTGAACAGGCAGTTAACCCACTGTTCCCAGGCCGTCATTGAAAATAAGAATTTGTTCTTAACTGACTTGCCTAGTAAAATAAAGGTAAAATAAAAATAAATAACAAACTGCCTGTTCAGGGGCAGAACAGATTTGTACCTTGTCAGCTCGGGGGCTTGAATTTGCAACCTTCCGGTTACTAGTCCAACGCTCTAACCACTAGGCTACCTGCTCTAACCACTAGGCTACCTGCTCTAACCAATAGGCTACCTGCTCTAACCACTAGGCTACCTGCTCTAACCACTAGGCTACCTGCTCTAACCACTAGGCTACCTGCTCTAACCACTAGGCTACCTGCTCTAACCACTAGGCTACCTGCTCTAACCACTAGGCTACCTGCTCTAACCACTAGGCTACCTGCTCTAACCACTAAGCTACCTGCTCTAACCACTAGGCTACCTGCTCTGCTACCTGCTCTAACCACTAGGCTACCTGCTCTAACCACTAGGCTACCTGCTCTAACCACTAGGCTACCTGCTCTAACCACTAGGCTACCTGCTCTAACCACTAGGCTACCTGCTCTAACGACTAGGCTACCTGCTCTAACCACTAGGCTACCTGCTCTAACCACTAGGCTACCTGCTCTAACCACTAGGCTACCTGCTCTAACCACTAGGCTACCTGCTCTAACGACTAGGCTACCTGCTCTAACCACTAGGCTACCTGCTCTAACCACTAGGCTACCTGCTCTAACCACTAGGCTACCTGCCGCTCCTGTGTGGTGTATAATGGTGTTACGTCTAGGTGTAGTGGAGTGAATGTGCGGGAAATAATCATTTCGAAGAACTCTTTAGTCATCGGCGTTGCAGAGAGAGAGAGCCGAGGAAGCATGTGACTTGTGTCTCTTGATCTGGCCCAAATTCAAGACAGGGAATCATCTCATTATGTCCTCTGGCAGTCAGGCAGATCACTGTAGTCAGCACAGCACACATACCCATTATATAACAGCAGCAAATGCCAATGTAAACAGACACTAAGCCAAGAAAAAAAAAAACAGCGAACCAAATTCCAAATTAACAAATGCAAACGCACAGCACATAATCCTAACTGTCCTGCCTGACTGCAGGGCTACAATACTAAAGGCCCATCATACACCCATTCACCCCTTGTAGTGAAGACACATGACCCAGTCCGTCTCAAATTTGGCCCTAAACGCGGTGCGTCACATCACTGCTTGCACTGCCTTTTGGGAAACGCTACAGAACTTGCTGTACTCATTCCAGAGCAGCTGGATGGTTTAAAATCTCAACATCTCAACAACTGGACGGAGGAAAACTGGAGGCAAAACGTGGTGTTTGTGGATAAATAGCACTTAGATGGACACTTAGATAGACATCTGGTGCTTCTAGGTTGTACATGTTTCTGGGGCTTGTAGTCATGTTTTACATAAGTTTCTAATGACTGACGTAAGGTGGGAATATACGTAGTGTAGTGTACTTTATCATCAACAGGGGGCAGTGTTAGGACTTGGGCAGAGCAACCTATGGCTGAGAGAGAGCCAGCAGGGGTTAGTGTTGTAGCTGGGCAGAGCAACCTATGGCTGAGAGAGAGCCAGCAGGGGTTAGTGTTGTAGCTGGGCAGAGCAGCCTAAGGCTGAGAGAGAGCCAGGGGTTAGTATTGTAACTGGGCAGAGCAGCCTAAGGCTGAGAGAGAGCCAGCAGGGGTTAGTGTTGTAGCTGGGCAGAGCAGCCTATGGCTGAGAGAGAGCCAGCAGGGGTTAGTGTTGTAGCTGGGCAGAGCAGCCTATGGCTGAGAGAGAGCCAGGGGTTAGTGTTGTAGCTGGGCAGAGCAGCCTATGGCTGAGAGAGAGCCAGGGGTTAGTGTTGTAGCAAGGCAGAGCAGCCTATGGCTGAGAGAGAGCCAGGGGTTAGTGTTGTAGCTGGGCAGAGCAGCCTATGGCTGAGAGAGAGCCAGGGGTTAGTGTTGTAGCTGGGCAGAGCAGCCTATGGCTGAGAGAGAGCCAGGGGTTAGTGTTGTAGCTGGGCAGAGCAGCCTATGGCTGAGAGAGAGCCAGAGGTTAGTGTTGTAGCTGGGCAGAGCAGCCTATGGCTGAGAGAGAGCCAGGGGTTAGTATTGTAACTGGGCAGAGCAGCCTAAGGCAGAGAGAGAGCCAGGGGTTAGTGTTGTAGCTGGGCAGAGCAGCCTATGGCTGAGAGAGAGCCAGGGGTTAGTGTTGTAGCTGGGCAGAGCAGCCTAAGGCAGAGAGAGAGCCAGGGGTTAGTGTTGTAGCTGGGCAGAGCAGCCTATGGCTGAGAGAGAGCCAGGGGTTAGTGTTGTAGCTGGGCAGAGCAGCCTATGGCTGAGAGAGAGCCAGGGGTTAGTGTTGTAGCTGGGCAGAGCAGCCTATGGCTGAGAGAGAGCCAGGGGTTAGTGTTGTAGCTGGGCAGAGCAGCCTATGGCTGAGAGAGAGCCAGGGGTTAGTGTTGTAACTGGGCAGAGCAGCCTATGGCTGAGAGAGAGCCAGGGGTTAGTGTTGTAGCTGGGCAGAGCAGCCTATGGCTGAGAGAGAGCCAGGGGTTAGTGTTGTAGCTGGGCAGAGCAGCCTATGGCTGAGAGAGAGCCAGGGGTTAGTGTTGTAACTGGGCAGAGCAGCCTATGGCTGAGAGAGAGCCAGCAGGGGTTAGTGTTGTAGCTGGGCAGAGCAACCTATGGCTGAGAGAGAGCCATGGGTTAGTGTTGTAGCTGGGCAGAGCAACCTATGGCTGAGAGAGAGGAAATAGATCCAATCCTTCCTTACCTTCTCCTCCCTTTCCTCCTTTGTTATGCAGGGCCTTTCGTGTCCATTGTGTTTCCTGCCGGAGGGGTCTTTACAGGAGGTGTCTTTACAAGAGGTGTCTTTACAAGAGGCGACTCTGCAACAGGCGTCTTTAGAGGAGGTGTCTTTCCAGGAGGCGTCTTTAAGGAAGGTGACTCTGGAGGAGGGGTCTTTAGGGGAGGTGACTCTGGAGGAGGGGTCTTTAGGGGAGGTGACTCTGGAGCAGATGTCTTTAGGGGAGGTGACTCTGGAGGAGGTGTCTTTACAGGAGGTGTCTTTAGAGGATGTGACTCTGGAGGAGGTGTCTTTACAGGAGGTGTCTTTAGAGGATGTGACTCTGGAGGAGGTGTCTTTACAGGAGGTGTCTTTATAGGAGGTGACTCTGGAGGAGATGGCTTTAGGGGAGGTGACTCTGGAGGAGGTGTCTTTAGGGGAGGCGTCTTTAGAGGATGTGACTCTGGAGGAGGTGTCTTTACAGGAGGTGTCTTTAGAGGATGTGAGTCTGGAGGAGGTGTCTTTACAGGAGGTGTCTTTAGCGGAGGTGACTCTGGAGGAGATGTCTTTAGGGGAGGTGACTCTGAAGGAGGTTTCTTCACAGGAGGTGTCTTTACAGGAAGTGTCTTTAGGGGAGATGACTCTGGAGGAGATGACTCTGGAGGAGGAGATTGACAGTTGCCTCTGGAGCCTCAGCACCTCCTTCTGGGACTCCCTTAGCAGCCTCTCAAACTCCACTACGCCAGACGGGACTGGGGAGCCCTGCAACACACAGAGGTCAAAGATATTTCAACATACAAAAATATATATATTTGCCCCCTTTCTAATTTTCTCTATTTTTGCATATTTTTGACAATGAATAGTATCAGATCTTCAACGCAAAACCTAATATTAGATAAAGGGAACTGGAGAGAACAAATTACAACAATTACATACTTATTTAATTTATTTCATGAACAAAGTTATGCAACACCCAATGCCCCTGTGTGAAAGAGTACTTGCCCCCTAACACTCAATAACTGGTTGTACCTCCTTCAGCTGCAATGACGCCAACCAAACACTTCCTGTAGTTGTTGATCAGTCTCTCACTTTTCGCTGTGGAGGAATTTTGTCCCACTCTTCCTGTAGTTGTTGATCAGTCTCTCACTTTGCTGTGGAGGAATTTTGTCCCACTCTTCCTGTAGTTGTGGATCAGTCTCTCACTTCGCTGTGGAGGAATTTTGTCCCACTCTTCCATGCAGAACTGTTTTAACTCAGCGACATTTGTGGGTTTTCAAACATGAACTGCTCGTTTAAAGTCCTGCCACAACATCTCAAATGGGATTAGGTCTGGACTTGGACTAGGCCATTCAAAACATTTCAAATTTGTTGCTTTTTAGCCATTTTCACATGTGTATTTTGGATAATTATCTTGCTGCATGACCCAGCAGTGCTTCAGCTCACAGACAGATGGCCTGACATTATCCTGTAGAAGTGTCTGATACAGAGCATTCCTTCTATTTTAAGGCAAGTCGCCCAGGTCCTGAGGCAGCAAAACATCCCCATCCCACCACCATGCTTGACCGTTAGTACGGAGGTTCTTACTGTGGAATGCACTGTTTGGTTTTCATCCAGGCATAATGGGACCCATGTCATCCAAGAAGTTGACTCAAATTTGCCACAAAAGCACCTGAAAGAAGCTGGATGATCATCAAGACTCGTGGAAGAATGTTCCATGGAGAGATGAGTCAGAAGTATAACTTTTTTTTGACGACATGTTTTTATTTTTATTTTTTTTTTTACCTTTATTTAACTAGTCAAGTCAGTTAAGAACAAATTCTTATTTTCAATGACGGCCTGGGAACAGTGGGTTAACTGCCTGTTCAGGGGCAGAACGACAGATTTGTACCTTGTCAGCTCGGGGGTTTGAACTCGCAACCTTCCGGTTACTAGTCTAACGCTCTAACCACTAGGCTACCCTGCCGCCCCTGTTGATGAGTATAAGGGGGAAATTACTTTTTTTCCACACAGGGGCATTGGGTGTTGCATGACTTTGTTTCTGAAATAGTTCAATTAAATAAGAATGTAATTGTTATGTTATTTGTTCACTCGGGTTCTGGCGGGAAGTGAGCTGGCAAATCCTAGATGCCATTGTCTGCCGTTGAGCCCTTGTGGAAAGGGAGGTTGTAAATGCCTATTTTTTAATTATTTCTCTCTTTGACTATCTGTGACTAAGATCTAATTTTCCTGGATTCAACATCTGCTTGGGAGTATTACCCCCACAACAACTGCTTCACAGGCATTACAGGCACATACATTACTGCTGGATCAAACTACCTATCATCAATTCAGTTCACCCTGGGATAATACTCCCATCAATTCAGTTCACCCTGGGATAATACTCCCATCAATTCAGTTCACCCTGGGATAATACTCCCATCAATTCAGTTCACCCTGGGATAATACTCCCATCAATTCAGTTCACCCTGGGATAATACTCCCATCAATTCAGTTCACCCTGGGATAATACTCCCAAGCAGATGTTAAGTCCAGGAAAACTTGATCTTAGTCGCAGACAGTCAAAGAGAGAAATGATTTTAAAATAGTTATTTACAACCTCTTCTCATCACTGACATCTATCTACACATGTGCATCAGTACAGTCACCAGTTCAGGCTTAGAGAGAGGGTTTATCCTGCCCAGCAGAGGGCAGAACTGAGGCATTATAGACCTTCGATGAGGTTGGTGAATAGGACCGACTACAATGGATGATACAGTGATCCTTTAGTGGGCCTACTGCTCCTCTTAGATAATAGGGTTTCTTATTGAAATGTTCAGTGCTTCGGATGAGTTTGAGCAAGAAGAGGAGCAGAACCACCAGTTATTGATTACATAATGAGTGACTAGTTATTTGACATGCAAGGTTTTGTTTTAGATCAGGAATTATGGAACGGTCCATCTAAAACACAAACTCCATGTTGTTATTGAAAGGCCGTGTTTAGGGGATGAATTGGCTGCTGCTGGGATATGGTATTGTGTACCTTGGCTGTGCCCAAGCGCGTCTCCATCTCCCTACACTCCTGCTGCAGGGCGGCGATCTCCTTGTCCTTGGAGAGCAATGTGTCTGCGTGCTGCGCCAGATCACGGGCTCGTTGACGGGCGAACGCCCGCTTGTACTGCTCCACCGGAGCTGGGGCATTCACCTAGACAGACGGGAAGGGTTAGAGGTTAAGGGTCAACACAAAGAAGGACTGTTCATCACAAATAGGCCAGTTCTGACTGGTCGTGTTCAAATCAAATCAAATCAAATCAAATCAAATTTTATTTGTCACATACACATGGTTAGCAGATGTTAATGCGAGTGTAGCGAAATGCTTGTGCTTCTAGTTCCGACAATGCAGTGATAACCAACAAGTAATCTAACTAACAATTCAAAAAAAAACTACTGTCTTATACACAGTGTAAGGGGATAAGGAACATGTACATAAGGATATATGAATGAGTGATGGTACAGAGCAGCATACAGTAGATGGTATCGAGTACAGTATATACATATGAGATGAGTGTGTAGACAAAGTAAACAAAGTGGCATAGTTAAAGTGGCTAGTGATACATGTGTTACATAAGGATGCAGTCGATGTTGTAGAGTACAGTATATACATATGCATATGAGATGAATAATGTAGGGTAAGTAACATTATATAAGGTAGCATTGTTTAAAGTGGCTAGTGATATATTTACATCATTTCCATCAATTCCCATTATTAAAATGGCTGGAGTTGGGTCAGTGTCAATGACAGTGTGTTGGCAGCAGCCACTCAATGTTAGTGGTGGCTATTTAACAGTCTGATGGCCTTGAGATAGAAGCTGTTTTTCAGTCTCTCGGTCCCAGCTTTGATGCACCTGTACTGACCTCGCCTTCTGGATGATAGCGGGGTGAACAGGCAGTGGTTCGGGTGGTTGATGTCCTTGATGATCTTTATGGCCTTCCTGTAACAACGGGTGGTGTAGGTGTCCTGGAGGGCAGGTAGTTTGCCCCCGGTGATGCGTTGTGCAGTCCTCACTACCCTCTGGAGAGCCTTACGGTTGAGGGCGGAGCAGTTGCCGTACCAGGCGGTGATACAGCCCGCCAGGATGCTCTCGATTGTGCATCTGTAGAAGTTTGTGAGTGCTTTTGGTGACAAGCCGAATTTTTCAGCCTCCTGAGGTTGAATAGGCGCTGCTGCGCCTTCTTCACGACGCTGTCAGTGTGAGTGGACCAATTCAGTTTGTCTGTGATGTGTATGCCGAGGAACTTAAAACTAGCTACCCTCTCCACTACTGTTCCATCGATGTGGATAGGGGGGTGTTCCCTCTGCTGTTTCCTGAAGTCCACAATCATCTCCTTAGTTTCTCATGTTATATAGTGGACTTATACCCCTTGACCCGTTCATTAAGTATTACATAGTTTAAGTCTAGCTATTCCCTGTAGGCTAGTCAGTCAAGGTTCCAACTCTCAGTCAAAAATCAACATTTTCAAATTATAATGTTTTCCTCTAATATGGTACTATTAAAGGCCCAGTGAACTACTTTTGTGAAATATATACAGTACCAGCCAAACGCATGGACACACCTACTCATTGTAGAATAATAGTGAAGACATCAAAACTATGAAATAACACATATGGAATCATGTAGTAACCAACAAAGTGTTAAACAAATCTAAATATTTTATTTTATTTTTTAAAGTAGCCACCCTTTGCCTTGATGACAGCTTTGCACACTCTTGGCATTCTCTCAAACAGCTTCATGCGTTAGCCACCTGGAATGCATTTCAATTAACAGGTGTGCCTTGTTAAAAGTTAATTTGTGGAATTTCTTTCCTTCTTAATGTGTTTGAGCCAATCAGTCATGTGACTAGGTAGGGATGGTATACAGAAGATAGCCCTTTTTGGTAAAAGATATAGTACATATTATGGCAAGAACAGCTCAAATAAGCAAAGAGAAATGACAGTCCATCATTACTTTAAGACAAGAAGGTCAGTCAATCTGTAAAATTTCAAGAACTTCTAAAGTTTCTTCAAGTGAAGTTGAAAAAACCAGCAAGCACTATGATGAAACTGGCTCTCATGAGGACCACCACAGGAAAAGAAGACCAAAAGGTACTTCTGCTGCAGAAGATAAGTTCATTAGAGTTACCAGCCTCAGAAATGGCAGGCCAAATAAATGCCAAATAATAGTTCAAGTAACAGACACATCTCAACATCAACTGTTCAGAGGAGACTGCGTGAATCAGGCCTTCCTGGTTGAATCGCTGCAAAGACTATAATTTGTTTAGAGTGAAGAGTGAAGGAAAAGCATCAAACAAGTGCTCAGCATATGTGGGAACTTCTTCAAGACTGTTGGAAAAGCATTCCAGGTAATGCTGGTTGAGGGAATGCCAAGAGTAGGCAAAGCTGTCAAGGCAAATTGTGGCTACTTTGAATAATCTCAAATATAAAATACATTTTTATTTGTTTAACACTTTTGTGTTATTGTGTTATTTAATAGTTTTGATGTATTCACTATTATTCTACAATAATAACAAAAAGTAAAAATAAAGAAAAACCCTTGAATGAGTAGGTGTGTCCAAACTTTTGACTGGTACTATATATATATAATTTTTTTAGGGGGTGCTTCAGCACCCCTACTTCCGGCGGCTATGTCTCCGGGGACAAAGTAGCTAGCAACAGAAAGCTAGCTAAATATCCATGAATGTTTCACGTGTTTCGACCTGTCCTAAGATAGTTGGTTTTGGTGTTTGAACCTGCTGTACCATGAACGTGTCTGATGGAGATCAACATAAAGCAGGCAGACGTGTGTTATGGAGACGGAGATCAACATAAAGCAGGCAGACGTGTGTTGTGGAGATGGAGATCAACATAAAGCAGGCAGACGTGTGTTGTGGAGATCAACATAAAGCAGGCAGACGTGTGTTGTGGATACTGGACAGCAATGCCACAAAACACATTTCATTCTTCTTCATAACCAATCACAATGACTCCATTTACTGTTTAGGGGCACTAGTAATTCTCAAACAATGACTGCAATTCATCACTCAGTGAACCATTCAGTGCTGCTCATTACAGTGATTTGATTTGGATGTTGCCACTTGTTAAGGAGTCAGGCCCTCTGGTGAAGGCCAAGACAGTGGACACGTAAGCTTTAATAAAAACAGTGACACTAGCAGGAACAGTGTTTATCTTTTCTTTCAAGCAGTCACGCCCTTCCGTCATTGGTGCAGAGCTGGGTTCGTCAAGCAGTCACGCCCTTCCATCATTGGTGCAGAGCTGGGTTCTTCAAGCAGTCACGCCCTTCCATCATTGGTGCAGAGCTGGGTTCTTCAAGCAGTCACGCCCTTCCATCATTGGTGCAGAGCTGGGTTCTTCAAGCAGTCACGCCCTTCCGTCATTGGTGCAGAGCTGGGTTCTTCAAGCAGTCACGCCCTTCCATCATTGGTGCAGAGCTGGGTTCTTCAAGCAGTCACGCCCTTCCATCATTGGTGCAGAGCAGTGGCAAGCAGAGCCTGTATTGTTTTCTTTGACCGTTTCTATGAGCCTTCCTGATGCAGGGTTTGCACATTTGGAACTATTCCATTGGTTCAAATGTGCCAGGCAACTCAATCAAGCATAGCTCAAAGTGTTTGAAAGAAAACTACTACTTGAGCCCAAGTCTGCAGAGCAGTGAGAACTGTGAAGAGGTTAACACTTGCTAGCAGGACACCTGTCGACAACATCCGGTGAAGTTGGAGGGCAACTCAAATAAATAATCGTAATATTAAAAATTTTATGAACATACAAGTATGTTATATCAGTTAAAAGCTTAAATTTGGGTAACTCTATCTGCATTGTATGGCTTACAATAGGCTTTACATCAAAAGCATACCATCTGATTGTTTGAGGAGAGCGCCCCACATCAACATATTTTTCAACCAGCACAGGCTTCATAAAATCACAAATAGCGATGAAATAATCACTTACTTTTTGAAAATCTTCCTCTGTTTGCAATCCCAAGAGTCCCAGCTACAACATGAATGGTCGTTTTGTTAGATAAAATCCTTTTTTATATCCCAAAACGTCAGTTTAGTTGGCGCCATCGATTTCAGTAATCCACTCATTCAACATGCAGACATAGGAATCCAAAAAGCTACCGTTTAAACTTTGTTCAAACAAGGTTTCTATTTAATCGTCAGGTACCCTAAAATGTAGATAAACTATAATATTTCATAAAGAAGTATGTTCAATAGAAAAGTAAAATTAACGCGTCCTCTTCCTCGGAGAGGAAGACTGATTTTCCACTGTGACTCTTTGTACCAAAACTCCAAATTCTTCCTCGTTTTGGAAGAAACACGCCTGAAACCTTGAACAAAGACTGTTGACACCTAGTGGAAGCCATATAAATTGCAATCTGGGAGCTGGAATTGCATAGGACCCATAGCTTTCCATTATAAGAGCCTTGGACCTCAAAATAAAATATTCTGGTTGGTTTTTCTTTGGATTTTCTCCTACCATATCAATTGTGTCATAGTCTCATACATTATTTCAACATTTCTACAAACTTCAAAGTGTTTTCTACCCAATGATACTAATTATATACATATCCTGGCTTCTGGGCCTGAGTAACAGGCAGTTTACTTTGGGCACGTCAGTCAGGCGGAAATTCGGAAATTCTGAATTCTGAAAAAAGGACCCTTGCCTAGTTAAATTAAGGTAAAAGAAAATAAATTACATTTACAGATACCTGAAACTGTTGCCTATTGCCGTTTAGAGATACATCAAACGGGTACAAGCTGGCCTATTACCGTTTACAGATATATCTAGTGCCTTACTGCAAGGCTTAGAGAACAAATTCGTATTTATAATGACAGCCTAGGAATAGTGGGTTAATGACAGATGTTTACCTTGTCAGCTCGGGGTAACAGGCAGTGCGTACCCGTTTGAGGTATCTGTAAACAGGGATAGGCGTCTCTGTATATACCACTGAGGTATAGGGTTAGGGTTAGGGTTATGTGTACAGAGTAAGGCACTAGAGTCTAGACCAGTGGTTGCCAACCAGTCAATAGCGATATTTCTGTAGAAAAGCTAAGAAACGATAAAGGCTTGCACTCCTTTTTTTAAATCGTGTTGAGCTGTTGCCGGTAGGTGCACTTGATTCAAAAGTCCTGTGCACCGAGTAAGCAAAGTGTTCCTATGAGATAAACTCACCACCTACCCGGTGGACCAGCAAATCTGTGACTAAATCGAGTAAATCGGGTGCGTCACCTGAGTAGGTTGATTCACTGATGTGATCTTCCTGTCTGGGTTGACACCCCCCCCTTGGGTTGTGCCATGGCGGAGATCTTTGTGGGCTATACTCAGCCTTGTCTCAGGATGGTAAGTTGGTGGTTGAAGATATCCCTCTAGTGGTGTGGGGGCTGTGCTCTGGCAAAGTGGGTGGGGTTATATCCTTCCTGTTTGGCCCTATCCGGGGGTGTCCTCAGATGGGGCCACAGTGTCTCCTGACCCCTCCTGTCTCAGCCTCCAGTATTTATGCTGCAGTAGTTTATGTGTCGGGGGGCTAGGGTCAGTTTGTTATATCTGGAGTACTTCTCCTGTCCTATTCGGTGTCCTGTGTGAATCGAAGTGTGCGTTCTCTAATTCTCTCCTTCTCTCTTTCTTTCTCTCTCTCGGAGGACCTGGGCCCTAGGACCATGCCTCAGGACTACCTGACATGATGACTCCTTGCTGTCCCCAGTCCACCTGGCCGTGCTGCTGCTCCAGTTTCAACTGTTCTGCCTTATTATTATTTGACCATGCTGGTCATTTATGAACATTTGAACATCTTGGCCATGTTCTGTTATAATCTCCACCCGGCACAGCCAGAAGAGGACTGGCCACCCCACATAGCCTGGTTCCTCTCTAGGTTTCTTCCTAGGATTTGGCCTTTCTAGGGAGTTTTTCCTAGCCACCGTGCTTCTACACCTGCATTGCTTGCTGTTTGGGGTTTTAGGCTGGGTTTCTGTACAGCACTTTGAGATATCAGCTGATGTACAAAGGGCTATATAAATACATTTGATTTGATTTTGATTTGAACCGACTGCTCTGTCCAATCGGATAGCTCAAATCACAGCGCTTCCGTGACCCTGGTTACAGACATGTTTAATAGGCTACTAGTCTGTGTAAGATTGAATCACTTTTAAAACCATGACGACAGAGAGACTGGCAACGAACACAGAGCTGCTGGTTTTACGAGTGAGTTCATGTTTAAGTTTATATTCAGCACTGTCATTGTTTTTATTCAACGATATTACAAAACGAGCTTCTCCGTACTTCCACTCGGGCTGCAGCTGCAATGAACGAGTAGCCGAGTATCAACAGCCCTGCCTTTTATTATTATTATTATTATTATTAGCAGCTCGTCGTGTTGATTATAGTATTAAGGAATATTTAACTTTCTCTGGTCATAGGAACAACATGAATTTGTACATGAGGCAGATGCGGTTCGACTTGAGTTTCAGCATCAGGTGGAAAACGGTGTCCCCTCTCTCTGGTCGTCAGTCTCACCGGAGGAAAGGAAGGAGAGAGCAGGTGGAAGACGGTGTTCCCTCCCTCTGGTCGTCAGTCTCACCGGAGGAAAGGAAGGAGAGAGCAGGTGGAAGACGGTGTCCCCTCTCTGGTCGTCAGTCTCACCGGAGGAAAGGAAGGAGAGAGCAGGTGGAAGACTGTGTCCCCTCTCTCTGGTCGTCAGTCTCACCGGAGGAAAGGAAGGAGAGAGCAGGTGGAAGACGGTGTCCCCTCTCTCTGGTCGTCAGTCTCACCGGAGGAAAGGAAGGAGAGAGCAGGTGGAAGACGGTGTCCCCTCTCTCTGGTCGTCAGTCTCACCGGAGGAAAGGAAGGAGAGAGCAGGTGGAAGAAGGTCCATTGTGTCCTCCTCCCAGAGCGCCAAGAACCTTGGCGTGATCCTGGACAACACCCTGTCGTTCTCAACTAACATCAAGGCGGTGGCCCGTTCCTGTAGGTTCATGCTCTACAACATCCGCAGAGTACGACCCTGCCTCACACAGGAAGCAGCGCAGGTCCTAATCCAGGCACTTGTCATCTCCCGTCTGGATTACTGCAACTCGCTGTTGGCTGGGCTCCCTGCCTGTGCCATTAAACCCCTTCAACTCATCCAGAACGCCGCAGCCCGTCTGGTGTTCAACCTTCCCAAGTTCTCTCACGTCACCCCGCTCCTCCGTTCTCTCCACTGGCTTCCAGTTGAAGCTCGCATCCGCTACAAGACCATGGTGCTTGCCTACGGAGCTGTGAGGGGAACGGCACCTCAGTACCTCCAGGCTCTGATCAGGCCCTACACCCAAACAAGGGCACTGCGTTCATCCACCTCTGGCCTGCTCGCCTCCCTACCACTGAGGAAGTACAGCTCCCGCTCAGCCCAGTCAAAACTGTTCGCTGCCCTGGCCCCCCAATGGTGGAACAAACTCCCTCACGACGCCAGGACAGCGGAGTCAATCACCACCTTCCGGAGACACCTGAAACCCCACCTCTTTAAGGAATACCTAGGATAGGTTAAGTAATCCCTCTCACCCCACCCCCCTAAGTTTTAGATGCACTATTGTTAAGTGACTGTCCCACTGGATGTCATAAGGTGAATGCACCAATTTGTAAGTCGCTCTGGATAAGAGCGTCTGCTAAATGACCTAAATGTAAATGTAAATGTAAGGTGTCCCCTCTCTCTGGTCGTCAGTCTCACCGGAGGAAAGGAAGGAGAGAGCAGGTGGAAGAAGGTGTCCCCTCTCTCTGGTCGTCAGTCTCACCGGAGAAAAGGAAGGAGAGAGCAGGTGGAAGACGGTGTCCCCTCTCTCTGGTCGTCAGTCTCACCGGAGGAAAGGAAGGAGAGAGCAGGTGGAAGACGGTGTCCCCTCTCTGGTCGTCAGTCTCACCGGAGGAAAGGAAGGAGAGAGCAGGTGGAAGACGGTGTCCCCTCTCTGGTCGTCAGTCTCACCGGAGGAAAGGAAGGAGAGAGCAGGTGGAAGACGGTGTCCCCTCTCTGGTCGTCAGTCTCACCGGAGGAAAGGAAGGAGAGAGCAGGTGGAAGACGGTGTCCCCTCCCTCTGGTCGTCAGTCTCACCGGAGGAAAGGAAGGAGAGAGCAGGTGGAAGAAGGTGTCCCCTCTCTCTGGTCGTCAGTCTCACTGGAGAAAAGGAAGGAAAGAGCAGGTGGAAGACGGTGTCCCCTCTCTCTGGTCGTCAGTCTCACCGGAGGAAAGGAAGGAGAGAGCAGGTGGAAGACGGTGTCCCCTCTCTGGTCGTCAGTCTCACCGGAGGAAAGGAAGGAGAGAGCAGGTGGAAGACGGTGTCCCCTCTCTGGTCGTCAGTCTCACCGGAGGAAAGGAAGGAGAGAGCAGGTGGAAGACGGTGTCCCCTCTCTCTGGTCGTCAGTCTCACCGGAGGAAAGGAAGGAGAGAGCAGTGACCCTGAGATGTGGTTGGGAAAAGTCAAAAACTCGATCATCTTTCTAGAGCCCTGACTTTTCGAGCTGAAGATCACTGATGTCGTGATTTGACCTCGTTGACCATCAGATGGAGGTAACACCAGTCCAGTAAAACAAAAAAGCAAATTATTTCAATTCATCAAAGAGCTGCACAGTGCCTCAAAGGTGCCAAACCAACTGATCTATTTTATTATCAAAGCTCGAGTTTTGAAATATAATATAGTCTGATTAATAACAATATTGGCAGGCCAATCATAAAGCCAATATGCTGTGATAATGTATTAGGCCAACTGCCCAAACCTCATTCCTACAAAACTGTTTGTGTGAGGTTAATGTAAAAAAAAAAAATCTGAGCAGTAGCTTGCTTTTTGACTGAAAGTGATCTTGACTCAGAAAAGGTTGGTGATCACTGGTCTAGACTGTACATGTAAAGAGTAAGACACTAGAGTCTAGACTATATCTGTAGAGTAGGTGTAGTGTACCATTTTGAGGTTAGCCTCCTGTAGTTTGTGTGCTCTGTCCTCCAGCCTCCTAGCGATGACAGCCAGCTCTATGTTCTTCCTCCTCAGACGCTTCACCTTCTCCTCCGTCTCCGGGGCGCTGCTCTTACGCTGCAGTGTGAGAGAAGGATAAAGAGAGAGGTCAGCGAGGGGAGGACGGCTCATAATAATGCCTGAAACGGAGCAAATGGAATGGCATGGAAACCATGGAAACCATGGAAACCATGGAGACCATGTGCTTGGTGTATTTGATACCATTCCATTTATTCTGCTCCAGCCGTTACCATGAGCCCATCCTCCCCAATTAAGGTGCCACCAACACCGTGTGAGAGAGATGTATCAAAACCCTCCTCCACAGGCCTGCAGCTCTGTCTGACACAGCAGGACAGGACAGGTGTTGTGAGAACAGGACCAAAATAGTACAGTAGCTGGAACTGAAGAGAAGAGCTCAAAAGCTAGTTCTGGGTTTTAAGTTTTAACTCCACAGCTCTGGAAACTTTTTCCCAAGACCCTTGGAACAGTGGAAATGGTTAAAAGTAGTCCTTGAGAATAGAGTTACGGTCAATCAATGTTTTTTGCTTGACATACATTTTAAGGCCAGAAAACACACCCTAATAGGGAGTTTTTGTTCCACTTAATCAGATCACAATCAACTTTTACCAGTTGAGTGTAGACACAGTTGAATGTAGACACAAATATTTTTGTAGAAACAGTTCATAAGTATTTTTCTAAATGTACAAATGAACCGATATGTCATTAATTACATATTTGCATACCATGCAAATTAACTTTTCCTAACACCGGCTAAAGTAAATATTTACATTTCATTTTGTTAAGACATGCAGGACCGGACTTGTCCACAGCAGATTGTGCATTATTACTATTTTCATCTTTCTATCTGTCAAGTACTAAATATTAAATACTAAATATTCCCCCATAAATAAAGATAACATATCAACAATTCCCTCTGGGAGAATACAGTGCATTTGGAAAGTATTCAGACCCCTTGACCTTTTCCACATTTTGCTAGGTTACAGCCTTATTCTAAAATGTATTAAAAAGTTTTTTTTTCCCTCATCAATCTACACACAATGCAGTATAACGACAAAGCAGAAACAAGTTTAGACGTTTTTGCTCATTTATAATAATAATTTAAAAAAATAATGAAATATCAAATTGACATAAATATTCAGACCCTTTATTCAGTACTTTGTTGAAGAACCTGGCAGCGATTACAGCCTCCAGTCTTCTTGGGTATGACGCTACAAGGTTGCCACACCTGTATTTGGGGAGTTTCTCCCATTCTTCTCTGCAGATCCTCTCAAGCTCTGTCAGGTTGTATGGGGGGCATTGCTGCACAGCTATTTTTAGGTCTCTCCAGAGATGTTTGATCGGGTTCAAGTTCGGGCTCTGGCTGGGCCACTCAAGGACATTCAGAGACTTGTCCAGAAGCCACTCCTGCGTTGTCTTGGCTGTGTGCTTAAGGTCGTTGTCCTGTTGGAAGGTGAACCCCCCCCCCCAGTCTGAGGTCCTGAGGAGGTTTTTATCAAGGATCTCTCTGTACTTTGCTCAATTCATCTTTGCCTCGATCCTGACTCGTCTCCCAGTCCCTGCCGCTGAAAAACATCCCCACAGCATGATGCTGCCACCACCATGCTTCACCGTAGGGATGGTGCCAGGTTTCCTCCAGATGTGACGCTTAGCATTCAAGCCACAAATTCAATCTTGGTTTCATCAGACCAGAGACTTTTGCTTCTCATGGTCTGAGAGTCTTTAGGTGCCTTTTGGCAAACTCCAAGTGGGCTGCCATGTGCCTTTTACTTTTATGTGCCTTTTAGGTCTGCTGGTTCAGTACCACTACGTCTTGGCTCTTTCAGTGTGACAGGGTCTAGGTCTGCTGGTTCAGTACCACTATGTGATTAAGTACTGCTACATGCGGTCGTAGGCTCTGACAGTTCTAGCAGTTTAAGATTTGTTTGCCTTTATCGTGTTTGGCTGGTGTTACGAGCCGCGTGGGGCTGGTGTTACGAGCCGCGTGGGGATGGTGTTACAAGCCGCGTGGGGATGGTGTTACGAGCCGCGTGGGGCTGGTGTTACGAGCCGCGTGGGCTGGTGTTACGAGCCGCGTGGGGCTGGTGTTACGAGCCGTGTGGGACTGGTGTTACGAGCCGCGTGGGGCTGGTGTTACGAGCTGCGTGGGGATGGTGTTACGAGCCGTGTGGGGCTGGTGTTACGAGCCGCGTGGGGCTGGTGTTACGAGCCGCGTGGGCTGGTGTTACGAGCCGCGTGGGGCTGGTGTTACGAGCCGTGTGGGACTGGTGTTACGAGCCGCGTGGGGCTGGTGTTACGAGCCGCGTGGGGCTGGTGTTACGAGCCGCGTGGGGCTGGTGTTACGAGCCGCGTGGGGCTGGTGTTACGAGCCGCGTGGGGCTGGTGTTACGAGCCGTGTGGGGCTGGTGTTACGAGCCGCGTGGGGCTGGTGTTACGAGCCGCGTGGGGCTGGTGTTACGAGCCGCGGGTGGCTGGTGTTACGAGCCGAGTGGGGCTGGTGTTACGAGCCGCGTGGGGCTGGTGTTACGAGCCGCGTGGGGCTGGTGTTACGAGCCGCGTGGGGCTGGTGTTACGAGCCGCGTGGGGCTGGTGTTACGAGCCGCGTGGGGCTGGTGTTACGAGCCGTGTGGGGCTGGTGTTACGAGCTGCGTGGGGCTGGTGTTACGAGCCGTGTGGGGCTGGTGTTACGAGCCGCGTGGGGCTGGTTTTACGAGCCGCGTGGGGCTGGTGTTACGAGCCGTGTGGGGCTGGTTTTACGAGCCGCGTGGGGCTGGTGTTACGAGCCACGTGGGGCTGGTTTTACGAGCCGTGTGGGGCTGGTTTTACGAGCCGTGTGGGGCTGGTGAGTTACCTGATGGTAATTGACCAATATGAACACAGCCGGCACTGAGAACGCAGTCAATACTACGATAATATTACAATAAACAATAATACAATTGTGAGTAGTCAGATTCATATAATTGTTTGATTTAAACATTTATCCTACATGCTGTGCAAGAAGAAAGATTTCCCTATTAATCTGTTTACATGACAAATCTGAAATCAAGCTACCTGATGGCACTCTGATAAACGCACAAAATCGGCAATAAAATGTATTAACTTTTAAAACATTTTCTCATATTAATGGACTAAAATATCCCACATATCACACCATTTGGTGCCTGGCCTTAATGTGAATAATCTGAGTCTCAGCATTGTGGAATTGCCCTGTGTCCTAAACTCAGTAGAGTAGTGTAGTCCAGGCCTCTAGCTCCCTCCTGTAGCCTGTTAGTCCAGGCCTCTAGCTCCCTCCTGTAGCCTGTTAGTCCAGGCCTCTAGCTCCCTCCTGTAGCCTGTTAGTCCAGGCCTCTAGCTCCCTCATGTAGCCTGTTAGTCCAGTCTTAGTCAAGTCTAGCCCCTCCAAAGAGTTAACAGTGTTTTACCAGCAGGACGTTCTCCTCTCTCAGGTGGTTGCAGGTCTTCTCCATCTCATCCAGAGATCGCAGCAGCTCTGAGTTCTGACGCATCAGGAAGCCATAGTCAGTGCCATTCTGGAACACAGAGACAGAACACAACGTATTAACTCTAGAACCTATAGTCAGTGCCATTCTGGAACACAGAGACAGAACACAACGAACGTATCAACTCTAGAACCTATAGTCAGTGCCATTCTGGAACACAGAGACAGAACACAACGAACGTATCAACTCTAGAACCTATAGTCAGTGCCATTCTGTAACACAGAGACAGAACACAACGTATTAACTCTAGAACCTATAGTCAGTGCCATTCTGGAACACAGAGACAGAACACAACGAACGTATCAACTCTAGAACCTATAGTCAGTGCCATTCTGTAACACAGAGACAGAACACAACGTATCAACTCTAGAACCTATAGTCAGTGCCATTCTGGAACACAGAGACAGAACACAACGTATCAACTCTAGAACCTATAGTCAGTGCCATTCTGGAACACAGAGACAGAACACAACGTATCAACTCTAGAACCTATAGTCAGTGCCATTCTGGAACACAGAGACAGAACACAACGTATCAACTCTAGAACCTATAGTCAGTGCCATTCTGGAACACAGAGACAGAACACAACGTATCAACTCTAGAACCTATAGTCAGTGCCATTCTGGAACACAGAGACAGAACACAACGTATCAACTCTAGAACCTATAGTCAGTGCCATTCTGGAACACAGAGACAGAACACAACGTATCAACTCTAGAACCTATAGTCAGTGCCATTCTGGAACACAGAGACAGAACACAACGTATCAACTCTAGAACCTATAGTCAGTGCCATTCTGGAACACAGAGACAGAACACAACGTATCAACTCTAGAACCTATAGTCAGTGCCATTCTGGAACACAGAGACAGAACACAACGTATCAACTCTAGAACCTATAGTCAGTGCCATTCTGGAACACAGAGACAGAACACAACGTATCAACTCTAGAACCTATAGTCAGTGCCATTCTGGAACACAGAGACAGAACACAACGTATCAACTCTAGAACCTATAGTCAGTGCCATTATGGAACACAGAGACAGAACACAATGTATCAACTCTAGAACCTATAGTCAGTGCCATTCTGGAACACAGAGACAGAACATAACGTATCAACTCTAGAACCTATAGTCAGTGCCATTCTGGAACACAGAGACAGAACACAACGTATCAACTCTAGAACCTATAGTCAGGGCCATTCTGGAACACAGAGACAGAACACAACGTATCAACTCTAGAACCTATAGTCAGTGCCATTCTGGAACACAGAGACAGAACACAACGTATCAACTCTAGAACCTATAGTCAGTGCCATTCTGGAACACAGAGACAGAACACAACGTATCAACTCTAGAACCTATAGTCAGTGCCATTCTGGAACACAGAGACAGAACACAACGTATCAACTCTAGAACCTATAGTCAGTGCCATTCTGCAACACAGAGACAGAACACAACGTATCAACTCTAGAACCTATAGTCAGTGCCATTTTGGAACACAGAGACAGAACACAACGTATCAACTCTAGAACCTATAGTCAGTGCCATTCTGGAACACAGAGACAGAACACAAGGTATCAACTCTAGAACCTATAGTCAGTGCCATTCTGGAACACAGAGACAGAACACAACGAACGTATCAACTCTAGAACCTATAGTCAGTGCCATTCTGGAACACAGAGACAGAACACAACGAACGTATCAACTCTAGAACCTATAGTCAGTGCCATTCTGGAACACAGAGACAGAACACAACCTATCAACTCTAGAACCTATAGTATAGAGAGGGAGACACAGAGACAGAACACAACCTATCAACTCTAGAACCTATAGTATAGAGAGGGAGACACAGAGACAGAGCTAGAGAGACCAAATGCATACAAACAAGGGCTGGCTGTTTGTGTGTGTGTGTGTGTGTGTGTGTGTGTGTGTGTGTGTGTGTGTGTGTGTGTGTGTGTGTGTGTGTGTGTGTGTGTGTGTGTGTGTGTGTGTGTGTGTGTGTGTGTGTGTGTGTGTGTGTGTGTGTGTGTGTGTGTGTGTGTGTGTGTGTGTGTACACATGACCAAAGGTATGTGGACACCTGCTAATCGAACATCTCATTACAAAATCACGAGCATTAATATGGAGTTGGTCCCCCTTTTGCTACTATAACAGCCTCCACTCTTCATATAATGAATTAAAATGCCAGCCTTCGTCAGGGAGAGCAAAGTTGTGACAATTCAATGTCCTCTTTTGAAAAGCTTTTTCCAATCAACCCTGATTTGAAGAGGGAGTGGTGACAGAATTAATTGAACAACACCTAGTAAGCAATACTGTACATATGTCCTTCTGTAGCTCAGTTGGTAGAGCATGGCGCTTGTAACGCCAGGGTAGTGGGTTTGATCCCCGGGACCACCCATACGTAGAATGTATGCACACATGACTGTAAGTCGCTTTGGATAAAAGCGTCTGCTAAATGGCATATATTATTATTATTATTATTATTATTGTTATTATTATTACATGTAAAGAAGTGAAATACTGTAGATATGTTATCAAAAACACAAATCAAGGCTAGAAGCATCAGAACCCATAGAAAGGTAGTTCTAACCTTGAATAGGACTGTACTAAGTGTAAAGAATAGGAGAGACATCTATCTTATAGTACAGGAGAACTTAGCAAACATGGACCACAGTGAAGTGGTTAAACCCACTGTTCCCCAGGTGCCGGAGACGTGGATGTCGATTTAAGGCAACCCCTCCGGCATTTCTCTGATTCAGACGGGTTGGGATTAAATGTGGAAGGAATATACATTTCAGTTGAATATATTCAGTTGGACAACTGACTAGATATCCCCATTTCCCAATATGTCTACTAGATCACAGCTAACTAGATCAGTCTATAAACATAGCTGAGCGCAGTAGAGCAATATGTCCACTAGATGACAGTAGAGGGACCTAATCACATCCCTGCAGGGAAAGGTGAGAAATCCATATCCTCATTTAAACCAGGGTACATAGTGGCCTGTAGTTTGTAAATCCATATCCCCATTTAAACCAGGGTACTTAGTGGCCTGAAGTTTGTAAATCCATATCTTCATTTAAACTAGGGTACTTAGTGGCCTGTAGTTTGTAAATCCATATCCCCATTTAAACCAGGGTACTTAGTGGCCTGTAGTTTGTAAATCCATATCTTCATTTAAACCAGGGTACTTAGTGGCCTGTAGTTTGTAAATCCATATCTTCATTTAAACCAGGGTACTTAGTGGCCTGTAGTTTATAAATCCATATCTTCATTTAAACCAGGGTATTTAGTGGCCTGTAGTTTATAAATCCATATCTTCATTTAAACCAGGGTACTTAGTGGCCTGTAGGTTGTAAATCCATATCCCCATTTAAACCAGGGTACTTAGTGGCCTGTAGTTTCTAAATCCATATCTTCATTTAAACCAGGGTACATAGTGGCCTGTAGTTTGTAAATCCATATCCCCATTTAAACCAGGGTACTTAGTGGCCTGAAGTTTGTAAATCCATATCTTCATTTAAACCAGGGTACTTAGTGGCCTGTAGTTTGTAAATCCATATCTTCATTTAAACCAGGGTATTTTGAGGCCTGTAGTTTATAAATCCATATCTTCATTTAAACCAGGGTACTTAGTGGCCTGTAGTTTGTAAATACATATCTTCATTTAAACCAGGGTACATAGTGGCCTGTAGTTTGTAAATCCATATCCCCATTTAAACCAGGGTACTTAGTGGCCTGAAGTTTGTAAATCCATATCTTCATTTAAACCAGGGTACTTAGTGGCCTGTAGTTTGTAAATCCATATCTTCATTTAAACCAGGGTATTTTGAGGCCTGTAGTTTATAAATCCATATCTTCATTTAAACCAGGGTACTTAGTGGCCTGTAGTTTGTAAATACATATCTTCATTTAAACCAGGGTACATAGTGGCCTGTAGTTTGTAAATCCATATCCCCATTTAAACCAGGGTACTTAGTGGCCTGAAGTTTGTAAATCCATATCTTCATTTAAACCAGGGTACTTAGTGGCCTGTAGTTTATAAATCCATATCTTCATTTAAACCAGGGTATTTAGTGGCCTGTAGTTTATAAATCCATATCTTCATTTAAACCAGGGTACTTAGTGGCCTGTAGTTTGTAAATCCATATCCCCATTTAAACCAGGGTACTTAGTGGCCTGTAGTTTGTAAATCCATATCCCCATTTAAACCAGGGTACTTAGTGGCCTGTAGTTTATAAATCCGTATCTTCATTTAAACCAGGGTATTTTGTGGCCTGTAGTTTGTAAATCCATATCTTCATTTAAACCAGGGTATTTTGTGGCCTGTAGTTTGTAAATCCATATCTTCATTTAAACCAGGGTACTTAGTGGCCTGTAGTTTATAAATCCATATCTTCATTTAAACCAGGGTACTTAGTGGCCTGTAGTTTGTAAATCCATATCTTCATTTAAACCAGGGTACTTAGTGGCCTGTAGTTTGTAAATCCAGATCTTCATTTAAACCAGGGTACTTAGTGGCCTGTAGTTTATAAAGCCATATCTTCATTTAAACCAGGGTACTTAGTGGCCTGTAGTTTGTAAATCCATATCTTCATTTAGACCAGGGTACTTAGTGGCCTGTAGTTTATAAATCCATATCTTCATTTAAACCAGGGTACTTAGTGGCCTGTAGTTTGTAAATCCATATCTTCATTTAAACCAGGGTACTTAGTGGCCTGTAGTTTGTAAATCCTTATCCCCATTTAAACCAGGGTACTTAGTGGCCTGTAGTTTGTAAATCCATATCCCCATTTAAACCAGGGTACTTAGTGGCCTGTAGTTTGTAAATCCATATCCCCATTTAAACCAGGGTATTTAGTGGCCTGTAGTTTGTAAATCCATATCCCCATTTAAACCAGGGTACTTAGTGGCCTGTAGTTTGTAAATCCATATCTTCATTTAAACCAGGGTATTTAGTGGCCTGTAGTTTGTAAATCCATATCTTCATTTAAACCAGGGTATTTAGTGGCCTGTAGTTTGTAAATCCATATCTTCATTTAAACCAGGGTATTTAGTGGCCTGTAGTTTGTAAATCCATATCTTAATTTAAACCAGGGTACTTAGTGGCCTGTAGTTTGTAAATCCCGAATCTTTCCCTTTGGTTTAGCTGTTTAAGACGGTTCCCTTTTCTAATAGAGGCCAGAACATGATCAATACCCATAGCTTGTAGGGAGGCAGGGTTGCCATGGTGTAAGGACTTGTAAGTGCCTTGCCATGGGATAGTCTTCATCGCCTACCCGTGTGGCGTACTTGTGTTCTGCTAAACGGCGTCTCTTTGTCCGTCCAACACCTTGCAGTGTGGACATTCCAATCTGGAGATGACGTGAGTGGTTGTGCAATTAGTTAAATGCTTGACTTGATACTCTGTTTTAGTAGCTGTGTCACCAAAATACTTGTTCTTTGCAATATTTCTGTAATGGTTGCATGTACAATAAAAGAGCCCCTGGGTTTGTGGTCTAGCCAAGCCTTTTGAGAGTCACCCGGAAGATAGCCGTGGACTCATTTGTCATTTCGGGTAGGACATCTCTTAAAGCCTATGACTTGTGGCTCTGGGAAGACTTGTCGTAAGAGCATATCACTTTGGATGATTCCCCAATAATAAAAAATAAAAAATGTATACCCCGTTTTCTCCCCGAAATCCATTTAATGAATCTCCCGAAGAACAGTTATTGTGCTGACGTTGCTTCCAGAGGCAGTTTGGAACTCGATTGTGAGTGTTGCAAACGAAGACAAATTATTTTTACACGCTTCAGCACTCAGCGGGTCCCATTCTGTGAGCTTCCGTGGCCTACCACTTCGCGGCTGAGCCGTTGTTGCTCCTAGACGTTTCCACTTCACAATAAAAGCACTTACAGTTGACCCGGGGGGCAGCTCTAGCGGGGCACACATTTTACACTGTTGACTTGATGGAAAGGTGGCATCCTATGACGGTGCCACGTTGAAAGTCACTGAAGTCTTCAGTACAGGCCATTCTGCTGGAAAATGTTTGTGTATGGAGATTGCATGGCTGTGTGCTTGATTTTCTACACACCTGTCAGCAGTATGTGTCTGTCCAGAACGGAGATCTATCGCAGTAACATACAATATCACTCCACCATAATGAAACTGCCACATCGAAGGGGAAGACATAATCAGTGCAACGTAATGTGAAATAATCCGACGTAATAAGAAACAGGAAAGATTTGCAGACAGACGAGGCAACAAGGCAGACAGACAAGGCAACAAGGCAGACAGACGAGGCAATAAGGCAGACAGACGAGGCGACAAGGCAGACAGACGAGGCGACAAGGCAGACAGACGAGGCGACAAGGCAGACAGACGAGGCGACAAGGCAGACAGACGAGGCGACAAGGCAGACAGACGAGGCGACAAGGCAGACAGACGAGGCGACAAGGCAGACAGACGAGGCGACAAGGCAGACAGACGAGGCGACAAGGCAGACAGACGAGGCAATAAGGGAGTTAGAAATAACATTTTAGACTGTGAAAGAGCGAAAGACTGAAAAGAGAGAGACTGTGAAAGAGAGAACGACAGTGAAAGAGAGAACGACAGTGAAAGAGAGAAAGACTGAAAGAGAGAAAGACTGTGAAAGAGAGAAAGACTGAGAGAGAAAGACTGTGAAAGAGAGAGAGACTGTGAAAGAGAGAGAGACTGTGAAAGAGAAAGACTGAGAGAGAAAGACTGTGAAAGAGAGAAAGACTGTGAGAGAGAAAGACTGTGAGAGAGAAAGACTGTGAAAGAGAGAAAGACTGTGAAAGAGAGAAAGACTGTGAAAGAGAGACACACACAGAGAGAGAGAGACTGTGAAAGAGAGACACACACAGAGAGAGACTGTGAAAGAGAGACACAGAGAGAGAAAGACTGTGAAAGAGAGACACACAGAGAGAGAAAGACTGTGAAAGAGAGACACACACAGAGAGAGAAAGACTGTGAAAGAGACACAGAGAGAGAGACTGTGAAAGAGAGACACACAGAGAGAGAAAGACTGTGAAAGAGAGACACACACAGAGAGAGAGACTGTGATACAACAACAAAAATATTCAAATTTGTGCGCTTCTCCTCAGACGCCTCAAAAGGGCTTTGTTTCCATGGTTACGGCTCATGTTGATGAAGGCACGTGTGGTGTCACCCAATTGCCAGTCTCTCTCTAGATGCCTAAAGGCTCAGTTAATGCTACCCGCAGTATAAATCAACACTGATGACTGTTGCTGTTTTGACTACAGGGCGCCTTCCAGCTGATGCTCTCGTGTGTTCCTCCTTCTGTATTTTAACCTACAGGGTGACATGGCTCTCGACGTGTACATATCAGTGCAGATCGGTGACGCCAGAAGGACCAGATGGTGTTGGATGAAAACACACATACTGTCAGCCAGCTAGCAGAGCCACCATTTTGACGATTAACAGGGGCTCATCTGATGATCTGATAAAGAAAACAGCAACAATGTTTAGGTCAAAACAACCTAATAGCAGTGGTGTAAGGTACGAGTTAAAAGTCGTTTTTTTTGGGGGGGGGGTCTGTACTTTACTTTACTATTTATATTTTTGACAACTTTTACTTTACTACATTCCTAAAGAAAATATTGTTATTTTTACTCCATACATTTTCCCTGACAACCCAAAGTACACGTTACATTTTGAATGCTTATCAGGACAGGGAAATGGTGAAATTGACACACTTATCAAGAAAACACGTGGTCATCCCTACTGCCTATGGTCTGGTGGACTGACAAAACACAAATGCATCTTTTGTAAATGATGTCTGAGTGTTGGAGTGTGCCCCTGGCTATCTGTAAATGATGTCTGAGTGTTGGAGTGTGCCCCTGGCTATCTGTAAATGATGTCTGAGTGTTGGAGTGTGCCCCTGGCTATCTGTAAATGATGTCTGAGTGTTGGGAGTGTGCCCCTGGCTATCTGTAAATATATATATATGTAAATGATGTCTGAGTGTTGGGAGTGTGCCCCTGGCTATCTGTAAATGATGTCTGAGTGTTGGAGTGTGCCCCTGGTTATCTGTAAATGATGTCTGAGTGTTGGAGTGTTCCCCTGGCTATCTGTAAATGATGTCTGAGTGTTGGAGTGTTCCCCTGGCTATCTGTAAATGATGTCTGAGTGTTGGAGTGTTCCCCTGGCTATCTGTAAATGATGTCTGAGTGTTGGAGTGTTCCCCTGGCTATCTGTAAATGATGTCTGAGTGTTGGAGTGTTCCCCTGGCTATCTGTAAATGATGTCTGAGTGTTGGAGTGTTCCCCTGGCTATCTGTAAATGATGTCTGAGTGTTGGAGTGTGCCCCTGGCTATCTGTAAATGATGTCTGAGTGTTGGAGTGTGCCCCTGGCTATCTGTAAATGATGTCTGAGTGTTGGAGTGTGCCCTGGCTATCTGTAAATGATGTCTGAGTGTTGGAGTGTGCCCCTGGCTATCTGTAAATGATGTCTGAGTGTTGGAAGTGTTCCCCTGGCTATCTGTAAATGATGTCTGAGTGTTGGAGTGTTCCCCTGGCTATCTGTAAATGATGTCTGAGTGTTGGAGTGTGCCCCTGGCTATCTGTAAATGATGTCTGAGTGTTGGAGTGTTCCCCTGGCTATCTGTAAATGATGTCTGAGTGTTGGAGTGTGCCCCTGGCTATCTGTAAATGATGTCTGAGTGTTGGAGTGTGCCCCTGGCTATCTGTAAATGATGTCTGAGTGTTGGAGTGTGCCCCTGGCTATCTGTAAATGATGTCTGAGTGTTGGAGTGTGCCCCTGGCTATCTGTAAATGATGTCTGAGTGTTGGAGTGTGCCCCTGGCTATCTGTAAATGATGTCTGAGTGTTGGAGTGTGCCCCTGGCTATCTGTAAATGATGTCTGAGTGTTGGAGTGTGCCCCTGGCTATCTGTAAATGATGTCTGAGTGTTGGAGTGTGCCCCTGGCTATCTGTAAATGATGTCTGAGTGTTGGAGTGTGCCCCTGGCTATCTGTAAATGATGTCTGAGTGTTGGAGTGTGCCCCTGGCTATCTGTAAATGATGTCTGGGTGTTGGGGTGTGCCCCTGGCTATCTGTAAATGATGTCTGAGTGTTGGAGTGTGCCCCAGGCTATCTGTAAATGATGTCTGAGTGTTGGAGTGTGCCCCTGGCTATCTGTAAATGATGTCTGAGTGTTGGAGTGTGCCCCTGGCTATCTGTAAATGATGTCTGAGTGTTGGAGTGTGCCCCTGGCTATCTGTAAATGATGTCTGAGTGTTGGAGTGTGCCCCTGGCTATCTGTAAATGATGTCTGAGTGTTGGAGTGTGCCCCTGGCTATCTGTAAATGATGTCTGAGTGTTGGAGTGTGCCCCTGGCTATCTGTAAATGATGTCTGAGTGTTGGGGTGTGCCCCTGGCTATCTGTAAATGATGTCTGAGTGTTGGAGTGTGCCCCTGGCTATCTGTAAATGATGTCTGAGTGTTGAGTGTGCCCCTGGCTATCTGTAAATGATGTCTGGTGTTGGAGTGTGCCCCTGGCTATCTGTAAATGATGTCTGAGTGTTGGAGTGTGCCCCTGGCTATCTGTAAATGATGTCTGAGTGTTGGAGTGTGCCCCTGGCTATCTGTAAATGATGTCTGAGTGTTGGAGTGTGCCCCTGGCTATCTGTAAATGATGTCTGAGTGTTGGAGTGTGCCCCTGGCTATCTGTAAATGATGTCTGAGTGTTGGAGTGTGCCCCTGGCTATCTGTAAATGATGTCTGAGTGTTGGAGTGTGCCCCTGGCTATCTGTAAATGATGTCTGAGTGTTGGAGTGTGCCCCTGGCTATCTGTAAATGATGTCTGAGTGTTGGAGTGTGCCCCTGGCTATCTGTAAATGATGTCTGAGTGTTGGGAGTGTGCCCCTGGCTATCTGTAAATGATGTCTGAGTGTTGGGAGTGTGCCCCTGGCTATCTGTAAATGATGTCTGAGTGTTGGGAGTGTGCCCCTGGCTATCTGTAAATGATGTCTGAGTGTTGGGAGTGTGCCCCTGGCTATCTGTAAATGATGTCTGAGTGTTGGGAGTGTGCCCCTGGCTATCTGTAAATGATGTCTGAGTGTTGGAGTGTGCCCCTGGCTATCTGTAAATGATGTCTGAGTGTTGGAGTGTGCCCCTGGCTATCTGTAAATGATGTCTGAGTGTTGGAGTGTGCCCCTGGCTATCTGTAAATGATGTCTGAGTGTTGGGAGTGTGCCCCTGGCTATCTGTAAATGATGTCTGAGTGTTGGGAGTGTGCCCCTGGCTATCTGTAAATGATGTCTGAGTGTTGGAGTGTGCCCCTGGCTATCTGTAAATGATGTCTGAGTGTTGGGAGTGTGCCCCTGGCTATCTGTAAATGATGTCTGAGTGTTGGAGTGTGCCCCTGGCTATCTGTAAATGATGTCTGAGTGTTGGGAGTGTGCCCCTGGCTATCTGTAAATGATGTCTGAGTGTTGGAGTGTGCCCCTGGCTATCTGTAAATGATATCTGAGTGTTGGAGTGTGCCCCTGGCTATCTGTAAATGATGTCTGAGTGTTGGAGTGTGCCCCTGGCTATCTGTAAATGATGTGCCCCTGGCTATCTGTAAATGATGTCTGAGTGTTGGAGTGTGCCCCTGGCTATCTGTAAATGATGTCTGAGTGTTGGAGTGTGCCCCTGGCTATCTGTAAATGATGTCTGAGTGTTGGAGTGTGCCCCTGGCTATCTGTAAATGATGTCTGGGTGTTGGGGGTGTGCCCCTGGCTATCTGTAAATGATGTCTGAGTGTTGGAGTGTGCCCCTGGCTATCTGTAAATGATGTCTGAGTGTTGGAGTGTGCCCCTGGCTATCTGTAAATGATGTTGGAGTGTGCCCCTGGCTATCTGTAAATGATGTCTGAGTGTGTGAGTGTGCCCCTGGCTATCTGTAAATGATGTCTGAGTGTTGGAGTGTGCCCCTGGCTATATGTAAATGATGTCTGAGTGGTGGAGTGTGCCCCTGGCTATCTCTAAATGATGTCTGAGTGTTGGAGTGTGCCCCTGGCTATCTCTAAATGATGTCTGAGTGTTGGAGTGTGCCCCTGGCTATCTGTAAATGATGTCTGAGTGTTGGAGTGTGCCCCTGGCTATCTCTAAATGATGTCTGAATGTTGGAGTGTGCCCCTGGCTATCTGTAAATGATGTCTGAGTGTTGGAGTGTGCCCCTGGCTATCTGTAAATGATGTCTGAGTGTTGGAGTGTGCCCCTGGCTATCTGTAAATGATGTCTGAGTGTTGGAGTGTGCCCCTGGCTATCTGTAAATGATGTCTGAGTGTTGGAGTGTGCCCCTGGCTATCTGTAAATGATGTCTGAGTGTTGGAGTGTTCCCCTGGCTATCTGTAAATGATGTCTGAGTGTTGGAGTGTGCCCCTGGCTATCTGTAAATGATGTCTGAGTGTTGGAGTGTGCCCCTGGCTATCTGTAAATGATGTCTGAGTGTTGGAGTGTGCCCCTGGCTATCTGTAAATGATGTCTGAGTGTTGGAGTGTGCCCCTGGCTATCTGTAAATGATGTCTGAGTGTTGGAGTGTGCCCCTGGCTATCTGTAAATGATGTCTGAGTGTTGGAGTGTGCCCCTGGCTATCTGTAAATGATGTTGGAGTGTGCCCTTGGCTATCTGTAAATGATGTCTGAGTATTGGAGTGTGCTCCTGGCTATCTGTAAATGATGTCTGAGTGTTGGAGTGTGCCCCTGGCTATCTGTAAATGATGTCTGAGTGTTGGAGTGTGCCCCTGGCTATCTGTAAATGATGTCTGGGTGTTGGGGGTGTGCCCCTGGCTATCTGTAAATGATGTCTGAGTGTTGGAGTGTGCCCCAGGCTATCTGTAAATGATGTCTGAGTGTTGGAGTGTGCCCCTGGCTATCTGTAAATGATGTCTGAGTGTTGGAGTGTGCCCCTGGCTATCTGTAAATGATGTATGAGTGTTGGAGTGTGCCCCTGGCTATCTGTAAATGATGTCTGAGTGTTGGAGTGTGCCCCTGGCTATCTGTAAATGATGTCTGAGTGTTGGAGTGTGCCCCTGGCTATCTGTAAATGATGTCTGAGTGTTGGAGTGTGCCCCTGGCTATCTGTAAATGATGTCTGAGTGTTGGGGGTGTGCCCCTGGCTATCTGTAAATGATGTCTGAGTGTTGGAGTGTGCCCCTGGCTATCTGTAAATGATGTCTGAGTGTTTGAGTGTGCCCCTGGCTATCTGTAAATGATGTTGGAGTGTGCCCCTGGCTATCTGTAAATGATGTCTGAGTGTTGGAGTGTGCCCCTGGCTATCTGTAAATGATGTCTGAGTGTTGGAGTGTGCCCCTGGCTATCTGTAAATGATGTCTGAGTGTTGGAGTGTGCCCCTGGCTATCTGTAAATGATGTCTGAGTGTTGGAGTGTGCCCCTGGCTATCTGTAAATGATGTCTGAGTGTTGGAGTGTGCCCCTGGCTATCTGTAAATGATGTCTGAGTGTTGGAGTGTGCCCCTGGCTATCTGTAAATGATGTCTGAGTGTTGGAGTGTGCCCCTGGCTATCTGTAAATGATGTCTGAGTGTTGGAGTGTGCCCCTGGCTATCTGTAAATGATGTCTGAGTGTTGGGAGTGTGCCCCTGGCTATCTGTAAATGATGTCTGAGTGTTGGGAGTGTGCCCCTGGCTATCTGTAAATGATGTCTGAGTGTTGGGAGTGTGCCCCTGGCTATCTGTAAATGATGTCTGAGTGTTGGGAGTGTGCCCCTGGCTATCTATAAATGATGTCTGAGTGTTGGGAGTGTGCCCCTGGCTATCTGTAAATGATGTCTGAGTGTTGGAGTGTGCCCCTGGCTATCTGTAAATGATGTCTGAGTGTTGGAGTGTGCCCCTGGCTATCTGTAAATGATGTCTGAGTGTTGGAGTGTGCCCCTGGCTATCTGTAAATGATGTCTGAGTGTTGGGAGTGTGCCCCTGGCTATCTGTAAATGATGTCTGAGTGTTGGGAGTGTGCCCCTGGCTATCTGTAAATGATGTCTGAGTGTTGGAGTGTGCCCCTGGCTATCTGTAAATGATGTCTGAGTGTTGGGAGTGTGCCCCTGGCTATCTGTAAATGATGTCTGAGTGTTGGAGTGTGCCCCTGGCTATCTGTAAATGATGTCTGAGTGTTGGGAGTGTGCCCCTGGCTATCTGTAAATGATGTCTGAGTGTTGGAGTGTGCCCCTGGCTATCTGTAAATGATGTCTGAGTGTTGGAGTGTGCCCCTGGCTATCTGTAAATGATGTCTGAGTGTTGGAGTGTGCCCCTGGCTATCTGTAAATGATGTTGGAGTGTGCCCCTGGCTATCTGTAAATGATGTCTGAGTATTGGAGTGTGCCCCTGGCTATCTGTAAATGATGTCTGAGTGTTGGAGTGTGCCCCTGGCTATCTGTAAATGATGTCTGAGTGTTGGAGTGTGCCCCTGGCTATCTGTAAATGATGTCTGGGTGTTGGGGGTGTGCCCCTGGCTATCTGTAAATGATGTCTGAGTGTTGGAGTGTGCCCCTGGCTATCTGTAAATGATGTCTGAGTGTTGGAGTGTGCCCCTGGCTATCTGTAAATGATGTTGGAGTGTGCCCCTGGCTATCTGTAAATGATGTCTGAGTGTGTGAGTGTGCCCCTGGCTATCTGTAAATGATGTCTGAGTGTTGGAGTGTGCCCCTGGCTATATGTAAATGATGTCTGAGTGGTGGAGTGTGCCCCTGGCTATCTCTAAATGATGTCTGAGTGTTGGAGTGTGCCCCTGGCTATCTGTAAATGATGTCTGAGTGTTGGAGTGTGCCCCTGGCTATCTGTAAATGATGTCTGAGTGTTGGAGTGTGCCCCTGGCTATCTCTAAATGATGTCTGAATGTTGGAGTGTGCCCCTGGCTATCTGTAAATGATGTCTGAGTGTTGGAGTGTGCCCCTGGAGTGTGCCCCTGGCTATCTGTAAATGATGTCTGAGTGTTGGAGTGTGCCCCTGGCTATCTGTAAATGATGTCTGAGTGTTGGAGTGTGCCCCTGGCTATCTGTAAATGATGTCTGAGTGTTGGAGTGTGCCCCTGGCTATCTGTAAATGATGTCTGAGTGTTGGAGTGTGCCCCTGGCTATCTGTAAATGATGTCTGAGTGTTGGAGTGTGCCCCTGGCTATCTGTAAATGATGTCTGAGTGTTGGGAGTGTGCCCCTGGCTATCTGTAAATGATGTCTGAGTGTTGGAGTGTGCCCCTGGCTATCTGTAAATGATGTCTGAGTGTTGGAGTGTGCCCCTGGCTATCTGTAAATGATGTCTGAGTGTTGGAGTGTGCCCCTGGCTATCTGTAAATGATGTCTGAGTGTTGGAGTGTGCCCCTGGCTATCTGTAAATGATGTCTGAGTGTTGGAGTGTGCCCCTGGCTATCTGTAAATGATGTCTGAGTGTTGGAGTGTGCCCCTGGCTATCTGTAAATGATGTCTGAGTGTTGGGGGTGTGCCCCTGGCTATCTGTAAATGATGTCTGAGTGTTGGAGTGTGCCCCTGGCTATCTGTAAATGATGTCTGAGTGTTGGAGTGTGCCCCTGGCTATCTGTAAATGATGTTGGTGTTGGAGTGTGCCCCTGGCTATCTGTAAATGATGTCGGAGTGTGTGAGTGTGCCCCTGGCTATCTGTAAATGATGTCTGAGTGTTGGAGTGTGCCCCTGGCTATATGTAAATGATGTCTGAGTGTTGGAGTGTGCCCCTGGCTATCTCTAAATGATGTCTGAGTGTTGGAGTGTGCCCCTGGCTTTCTGTAAATTATGTCTGAGTGTTGGAGTGTGCCCCTGGCTATCTGTAAATAATGTCTGAGTGTTGGAGTGTGCCCTGGCTATCTGTAAATGATGTCTGAGTGTTGGAGTGTGCCCCTGGCTATCTGTAAATGATGTCTGAGTGTTGGGAGTGTGCCCTTGGCTATCTGGAAATGATGTCTGAGTGTTGGAGTGTGCCCCTGGCTATCTGTAAATGATGTCTGAGTGTTGGAGTGTGCCCCTGGCTATCTGTAAATGATGTCTGAGTGTTGGAGTGTGCCCCTGGCTATCTGTAAATGATGTCTGAGTGTTGGAGTGTGCCCCTGGCTATCTGTAAATGATGTCTGAGTGTTGGAGTGTGCCCCTGGCTATCTGTAAATGATGTCTGAGTGTTGGAGTGTGCCCCTGGCTATATGTAAATGATGTCTGAGTGTTGGAGTGTTCCCCTGGCTATCTGTAAATGATGTATGAGTGTTGGAGTGTTCCCCTGGCTATATGTAAATAATATCTGAGTGTTGGAGTGTTCCCCTGGCTATCTGTAAATAATATCTGAGTGTTGGAGTGTTCCCCTGGCTATATGTAAATAATATCTGAGTGTTGGAGTGTTCCCCTGGCTATCTGTAAATGATGTCTGAGTGTTGGAGTGTGCCCCTGGCTGTCCGTACATTTTAAAAACAAGAAAATGGTGCCATCTGCTTTGATTAATTTAAGGAATTTGAAATTATTTATACTTTTACTTCTACTTTTAATACTTAAGTATATTTGGAACCAAATACTTTGTCTTTTACTCAAGTAGTATTTTACTGGGTGACTTTCACTTTTACTTGAGTAATTTTCTGTTAAGGTTTCTATACTTTAACTCAGGTATGACAATGGGGTACCTTTTCCACCCCTGCCCAATGGACAGATACCTATGACATTATAATTGGCCATACATTTTACATGACATATTCCTGTATAAACTATGTATTTTTCAGATTCAGTTTGTTGGGATGAATTGTCAGAGCTGACACTGATGTAAAAATGAATGACGGTCCTCTCTCTCTCTCTGCCATCTCTGCCTAAAATGATGGATAGATGGATGGATGGATGGATGGATGGATGGATGGATGGATGGATGGATGGATGCACTGACTACAGGAATGGATGTCACAGTCCCACTGCTACCTGAATATTAAATATATTCTAAACACTCTATTACCCCCCCCAAATGAGGCCAGCACTAGCCGTTTTCTATAAAGACCCGCTTCTAGCAATTACATCTGTAATCGATACAGACGGTCAGTCAGTGAGTAAATCACCCTTTAAACCTACAGCTCCTCTGGGGACAGGCAGTATAGACATGTACTCTTTTAGCAGACGCTCTTCTCCAGAGCGGTAGTGAGTGCGTATATTTTCGTCCTGGTACCCTCCCGTGGGAATCAGACCCACAACCCTGGTGTTGTAAGCACCATGCTCTACTAACTGAGCCACACCTATAGCCCCCACATAGAGCCCTGCAATGCTTTCTCCTCCAAATAAATAGGCCTTTTGCACATGTTGACCAGCGTTACAGGTCTATTAGCTACATCAATAAATTCTATGTGTTATGAAATATTGGACTTTACTGATACGCGTGACAGGAGAACATTAGGAGGTACCGGTATCCCCTGTATATAGCCTCGTTGTTGTTATTCTATTGTGTTACTTTATCTTATATATTTTTTTAAACCTTAGTTTATTTGGTGAATATTTTCCAAACTCTTTCTTGAACTGCACTGTTGGTTAAGGGCTTGTAAGTAAGCATTTCACGGTAAGGTCTACACTGTTGGTTAAGGGCTTGTAAGTAAGCATTTCACAGTGAGGTTTACACCTGTTGGTTAAGGGCTTGTAAGTAAGCATTTCACGGTAAGGTCTACACTGTTGGTTAAGGGCTTGTAAGTAAGCATTTCACGGTAAGGTCTACACTGTTGGTTAAGGGCTTGTAAGTAAGCATTTCACGGTAAGGTCTACACTGTTGGTTAAGGGCTTGTAAGTAAGCATTTCACGGTAAGGTCTACACTGTTGGTTAAGGGCTTGTAAGTAAGCATTTCACGGTAAGGTCTACACTGTTGGTTAAGGGCTTGTAAGTAAGCATTTCACGGTAAGGTCTACACTGTTGGTTAAGGGCTTGTAAGTAAGCATTTCACGGTAAGGTCTACACTGTTGGTTAAGGGCTTGTAAGTAAGCATTTCACGGTAAGGTCTACACTGTTGGTTAAGGGCTTGTAAGTAAGCATTTCACGGTAAGGTCTACACTGTTGGTTAAGGGCTTGTAAGTAAGCATTTCACGGTAAGGTCTACACTGTTGGTTAAGGGCTTGTAAGTAAGCATTTCACGGCTAAGGTCTACACTGTTGGTTAAGGGCTTGTAAGTCAGCATTTCACGGTAAGGTCTACACTGTTGGTTAAGGGCTTGTAAGTAAGCATTTCACGGTAAGGTCTACACTGTTGGTTAAGGGCTTGTAAGTCAGCATTTCACGGTAAAGTCTACACTGTTGGTTAAGGGCTTGTAAGTAAGCATTTCACGGTAAGGTCTACACTGTTGGTTAAGGGCTTGTAAGTAAGCATTTCACGGTAAGGTCTACACTGTTGGTTAAGGGCTTGTAAGTAAGCATTTCACGGTAAGGTCTACACTGTTGGTTAAGGGCTTGTAAGTAAGCATTTCACGGTAAGGTCTACACTGTTGGTTAAGGGCTTGTAAGTAAGCATTTCACGGTAAGGTCTACACTGTTGGTTAAGGGCTTGTAAGTAAGCATTTCACGGTAAGGTCTACACTGTTGGTTAAGGGCTTGTAAGTAAGCATTTCACGGTAAGGTCTACACTGTTGGTTAAGGGCTTGTAAGTAAGCATTTCACGGTAAGGTCTACACTGTTGGTTAAGGGCTTGTAAGTAAGCATTTCACAGTGAGGTTTACACCTGTTGGTTAAGGGCTTGTAAGTAAGCATTTCACGGTAAGGTCTACACTGTTGGTTAAGGGCTTGTAAGTAAGCATTTCACGGTAAGGTCTACACTGTTGGTTAAGGGCTTGTAAGTAAGCATTTCACGGTAAGGTCTACACTGTTGGTTAAGGGCTTGTAAGTAAGCATTTCACGGTAAGGTCTACACTGTTGGTTAAGGGCTTGTAAGTAAGCATTTCACGGTAAGGTCTACACTGTTGGTTAAGGGCTTGTAAGTAAGCATTTCACGGTAAGGTCTACACTGTTGGTTAAGGGCTTGTAAGTCAGCATTTCACGGTAAGGTCTACACTGTTGGTTAAGGGCTTGTAAGTAAGCATTTCACGGTAAGGTCTACACTGTTGGTTAAGGGCTTGTAAGTAAGCATTTCACGGTAAGGTCTACACTGTTGGTTAAGGGCTTGTAAGTAAGCATTTCACGGTAAGGTCTACACTGTTGGTTAAGGGCTTGTAAGTCAGCATTTCACGGTAAGGTCTACACTGTTGGTTAAGGGCTTGTAAGTAAGCATTTCACGTGTAAGGTCTACACTGTTGGTTAAGGGCTTGTAAGTCAGCATTTCACGGTAAAGTCTACACTGTTGGTTAAGGGCTTGTAAGTAAGCATTTCACGGTAAGGTCTACACTGTTGGTTAAGGGCTTGTAAGTAAGCATTTCACGGTAAGGTCTACACTGTTGGTTAAGGGCTTGTAAGTAAGCATTTCACTGTAAGGTCTACACTGTTGGTTAAGGGCTTGTAAGTAAGCATTTCACGGTAAGGTCTACACTGTTGGTTAAGGGCTTGTAAGTAAGCATTTCACGGTAAGGTCTACACTGTTGGTTAAGGGCTTGTAAGTAAGCATTTCACGGTAAGGTCTACACTGTTGGTTAAGGGCTTGTAAGTAAGCATTTCACGGTAAGGTCTACACTGTTGGTTAAGGGCTTGTAAGTAAGCATTTCACGGTAAGGTCTACACTGTTGGTTAAGGGCTTGTAAGTCAGCATTTCACGGTAAGGTCTACACTGTTGGTTAAGGGCTTGTAAGTAAGCATTTCACGGTAAGGTCTACACTGTTGGTTAAGGGCTTGTAAGTCAGCATTTCACGGTAAAGTCTACACTGTTGGTTAAGGGCTTGTAAGTAAGCATTTCACGGTAAGGTCTACACTGTTGGTTAAGGGCTTGTAAGTAAGCATTTCACGGTAAGGTCTACACTGTTGGTTAAGGGCTTGTAAGTAAGCATTTCACGGTAAGGTCTACACTGTTGGTTAAGGGCTTGTAAGTAAGCATTTCACGGTAAGGTCTACACTGTTGGTTAAGGGCTTGTAAGTCAGCATTTCACGGTAAGGTCTACACTGTTGGTTAAGGGCTTGTAAGTAAGCATTTCACAGTGAGGTTTACACCTGTTGGTTAAGGGCTTGTAAGTAAGCATTTCACAGTGAGGTTTACACCTGTTGGTTAAGGGCTTGTAAGTAAGCATTTCACGGTAAGGTCTACACTGTTGGTTAAGGGCTTGTAAGTAAGCATTTCACGGTAAGGTCTACACTGTTGGTTAAGGGCTTGTAAGTAAGCATTTCACGGTAAGGTCTACACTGTTGGTTAAGGGCTTGTAAGTAAGCATTTCACGGTAAGGTCTACACTGTTGGTTAAGGGCTTGTAAGTAAGCATTTCACGGTAAGGTCTACACTGTTGGTTAAGGGCTTGTAAGTAAGCATTTCACAGTGAGGTTTACACCTGTTGGTTAAGGGCTTGTAAGTAAGCATTTCACGGTAAGGTCTACACTGTTGGTTAAGGGCTTGTAAGTAAGCATTTCACGGTAAGGTCTACACTGTTGGTTAAGGGCTTGTAAGTAAGCATTTCACGGTAAGGTCTACACTGTTGGTTAAGGGCTTGTAAGTAAGCATTTCACGGTAAGGTCTACACTGTTGGTTAAGGGCTTGTAAGTAAGCATTTCACGGTAAGGTCTACACTGTTGGTTAAGGGCTTGTAAGTAAGCATTTCACGGTAAGGTCTACACTGTTGGTTAAGGGCTTGTAAGTAAGCATTTCACGGTAAGGTCTACACTGTTGGTTAAGGGCTTGTAAGTAAGCATTTCACGGTAAGGTCTACACTGTTGGTTAAGGGCTTGTAAGTAAGCATTTCACGGTAAGGTCTACACTGTTGGTTAAGGGCTTGTAAGTCAGCATTTCACGGTAAGGTCTACACTGTTGGTTAAGGGCTTGTAAGTAAGCATTTCACGGTAAGGTCTACACTGTTGGTTAAGGGCTTGTAAGTCAGCATTTCACGGTAAAGTCTACACTGTTGGTTAAGGGCTTGTAAGTAAGCATTTCACGGTAAGGTCTACACTGTTGGTTAAGGGCTTGTAAGTAAGCATTTCACGGTAAGGTCTACACTGTTGGTTAAGGGCTTGTAAGTAAGCATTTCACGGTAAGGTCTACACTGTTGGTTAAGGGCTTGTAAGTAAGCATTTCACGGTAAGGTCTACACTGTTGGTTAAGGGCTTGTAAGTAAGCATTTCACGGTAAGGTCTACACTGTTGGTTAAGGGCTTGTAAGTAAGCATTTCACGGTAAGGTCTACACTGTTGGTTAAGGGCTTGTAAGTAAGCATTTCACGGTAAGGTCTACACTGTTGGTTAAGGGCTTGTAAGTAAGCATTTCACGGTAAGGTCTACACTGTTGGTTAAGGGCTTGTAAGTAAGCATTTCACGGTAAGGTCTACACTGTTGGTTAAGGGCTTGTAAGTAAGCATTTCACGGTAAGGTCTACACTGTTGGTTAAGGGCTTGTAAGTAAGCATTTCACGGTAAGGTCTACACTGTTGGTTAAGGGCTTGTAAGTAAGCATTTCACGGTAAGGTCTACACTGTTGGTTAAGGGCTTGTAAGTAAGCATTTCACGGTAAGGTCTACACTGTTGGTTAAGGGCTTGTAAGTAAGCATTTCACGGTAAGGTCTACACTGTTGGTTAAGGGCTTGTAAGTCAGCATTTCACGGTAAGGTCTACACTGTTGGTTAAGGGCTTGTAAGTAAGCATTTCACGGTAAGGTCTACACTGTTGGTTAAGGGCTTGTAAGTAAGCATTTCACGGTAAGGTCTACACTGTTGGTTAAGGGCTTGTAAGTAAGCATTTCACGGTAAGGTCTACACTGTTGGTTAAGGGCTTGTAAGTAAGCATTTCACGGTAAGGTCTACACTGTTGGTTAAGGGCTTGTAAGTAAGCATTTCACGGTAAGGTCTACACTGTTGGTTAAGGGCTTGTAAGTCAGCATTTCACGGTAAGGTCTACACTGTTGGTTAAGGGCTTGTAAGTAAGCATTTCACGGTAAGGTCTACACTGTTGGTTAAGGGCTTGTAAGTAAGCATTTCACGGTAAGGTCTACACTGTTGGTTAAGGGCTTGTAAGTAAGCATTTCACGGTAAGGTCTACACTGTTGGTTAAGGGCTTGTAAGTAAGCATTTCACGGTAAGGTCTACACTGTTGGTTAAGGGCTTGTAAGTAAGCATTTCACGGTAAGGTCTACACTGTTGGTTAAGGGCTTGTAAGTAAGCATTTCACGGTAAGGTCTACACTGTTGGTTAAGGGCTTGTAAGTAAGCATTTCACAGTAAGGTCTACACTGTTGGTTAAGGGCTTGTAAGTAAGCATTTCACGGTAAGGTCTACACTGTTGGTTAAGGGCTTGTAAGTAAGCATTTCACGGTAAGGTCTACACTGTTGGTTAAGGGCTTGTAAGTAAGCATTTCACGGTAAGGTCTACACTGTTGGTTAAGGGCTTGTAAGTAAGCATTTCACGGTAAGGTCTACACTGTTGGTTAAGGGCTTGTAAGTCAGCATTTCACGGTAAGGTCTACACTGTTGGTTAAGGGCTTGTAAGTAAGCATTTCACAGTAAGGTCTACACTGTTGGTTAAGGGCTTGTAAGTAAGCATTTCACGGTAAGGTCTACACTGTTGGTTAAGGGCTTGTAAGTAAGCATTTCACGGTAAGGTCTACACTGTTGGTTAAGGGCTTGTAAGTAAGCATTTCACGGTAAGGTCTACACTGTTGGTTAAGGGCTTGTAAGTAAGCATTTCACGGTAAGGTCTACACTGTTGGTTAAGGGCTTGTAAGTAAGCATTTCACGGTAAGGTCTACACTGTTGGTTAAGGGCTTGTAAGTAAGCATTTCACAGTAAGGTCTACACTGTTGGTTAAGGGCTTGTAAGTAAGCATTTCACGGTAAGGTCTACACTGTTGGTTAAGGGCTTGTAAAGTAAGCATTTCACGGTAAGGTTTACACTGTTGGTTAAGGGCTTGTAAGTAAGCATTTCACGGTAAGGTCTACACTGTTGGTTAAGGGCTTGTAAGTAAGCATTTCACGGTAAGGTCTACACTGTTGGTTAAGGGCTTGTAAGTAAGCATTTCACGGTAAGGTCTACACTGTTGGTTAAGGGCTTGTAAGTCAGCATTTCACGGTAAGGTCTACACTGTTGGTTAAGGGCTTGTAAGTAAGCATTTCACAGTGAGGTTTACACCTGTTGGTTAAGGGCTTGTAAGTCAGCATTTCACGGTAAGGTCTACACTGTTGGTTAAGGGCTTGTAAGTAAGCATTTCACGGTAAGGTCTACACTGTTGGTTACGGGCTTGTAAGTAAGCATTTCACGGTAAGGTCTACTACACCTGCTGTATTTGGCACATATCATACACAGATTTGATTTGAGGACATTAGGAAGTACCAAGTCAATGCCAAAGATGAGGATTTCCACTTTCCTGGCCTAGCGGAATGTTCCACTGAAGGCTTAAGACTCATCACACTGATTTGCTTTCCTCAGTAAATGCCAGAGGAAGAGTTGGCTATGCAGCTCAAAGGTGAAGCACTGTGTCCTTGAGATCTTTTCAGCTCATCTGTGTTTACCAGCCACAGTCACTGTTTACCAGCCACAGTCACTGTTTACCAGCCACAGTCACTGTTTACCAGCCACAGTCACTGTTTACCAGCCACAGTCACTGTTTACCAGCCACAGTCACTGTTTACCAGCCACAGTCACTGTTTACCAGCCACAGTCACTGTTTACCAGCCACAGTCAATGTGTTTACCAGCCACAGTCAGTGTGTTTACCAGCCACAGTCACTGTGTTTACCAGCCACAGTCACTGTTTACCAGCCACAGTCACTGTTTACCAGCCACAGTCACTGTGTTTACCAGCCACAGTCACTGTGTTTACCAGCCACAGTCACTGTGTTTACCAGCCACAGTCACTGTGTTTACCAGCCACAGTCACTGTGTTTACCAGCCACAGTCACTGTGTTTACCAGCCACAGTCACTGTTTACCAGCCACAGTCACTGTGTTTACCAGCCACAGTCACTGTGTTTACCAGCCACAGTCAATGTGTTTACCAGCCACAGTCACTGTGTTTACCAGCCAGTCACTGTGTTTACCAGCCACAGTCACTGTTTACCAGCCACAGTCACTGTGTTTACCAGCCACAGTCACTGTGTTTACCAGCCACAGTCACTGTGTTTACCAGCCAGTCACTGTGTTTACCAGCCACAGTCACTGTGTTTACCAGCCACAGTCACTGTGTTTACCAGCCAGTCACTGTGTTTACCAGCCACAGTCACTGTTTACCAGCCACAGTCACTGTGTTTACCAGCCACAGTCACTGTTTACCAGCCACAGTCACTGTGTTTACCAGCCAGTCACTGTGTTTACCAGCCACAGTCACTGTGTTTACCAGCCAGTCACTGTGTTTACCAGCCACAGTCACTGTTTACCAGCCACAGTCACTGTGTTTACCAGCCACAGTCACTGTGTTTACCAGCCACAGTCACTGTTTACCAGCCACAGTCACTGTGTTTACCAGCCAGTCACTGTGTTTACCAGCCACAGTCACTGTGTTTACCAGCCACAGTCAGTGTGTTTACCAGCCACAGTCAGTGTGTTTACCAGCCACAGTCACTGTGTTTACCAGCCACAGTCACTGTGTTTACCAGCCACAGTCAGTGTGTTTACCAGCCACAGTCACTGTTTACCAACCACAGTCACTGTGTTTACCAGCCACAGTCACTGTTTACCAGCCACAGTCACTGTTTACCAGCCACAGTCAGTGTGTTTACCAGCCACAGTCACTGTTTACCAGCCACAATCACTGTGTTTACCAGCCACAGTCACTGTTTACCAGCCACAGTCACTGTGTTTACCCGCCACAGTCACTGTGTTTACCAGCCACAGTCACTGTGTTTACCAGCCACAGTCACTGTGTTTACCAGCCACAGTCACTGTGTTTACCAGCCACAGTCACTGTTTACCAGCCACAGTCACTGTGTTTACCAGCCACAGTCACTGTGTTTACCAGCCACAGTCACTGTTTACCAGCCACAGTCACTGTTTACCAGCCACAGTCACTGTGTTTACCAGCCACAGTCACTGTTTACCAGCCACAGTCAGTGTGTTTACCAGCCACAGTCACTGTGTTTACCAGCCACAGTCACTGTTTACCAGCCACAGTCACTGTGTTTACCAGCCACAGTCACTGTGTTTACCAGCCACAGTCACTGTGTTTACCAGCCACAGTCACTGTGTTTACCAGCCACAGTCACTGTGTTTACCAGCCACAGTCACTGTGTTTACCAGCCACAGTCACTGTTTACCAGCCACAGTCACTGTGTTTCAGTTTGTGCCGTCTTGTCACAAACAGAGCTGAGACCAGACTAACTGTTACCTAGTGTCCTGGTATAGCACAGGGGAGAACTCCACTCCATTAAAGCCCAAGCAGTCCAGTCAGGTACAGCCCGGCTCCAGTCAGGTACAGCCCGGCTCCAGTCTAGTCAGGTGCAGCTCAGCTCCAGTCCAGTCAGGTGCAGCTCAGCTCAAGTCCAGTCAGGTACAGCTCAGCTCAAGTCCAGTCAGGTGCAGCCCGGCTCCAGTCCAGTCAGCTGCAGCTCAGCTCCAGTCCAGTCAGGTGCAGCCCTCTTCAAGCTCCAGCCCAACCCAGTCCAGACAGAATTATCTTAGCAGCAACATGGTCTATATACTGATATCTAGTGGTGTTGGAGACCATCCATATTCTGTCAAGTTTCCTAGGAGGCCTAATAGCTTGAGGCTGGAGCCCATTTTAGGAGAGTGGTGTGGTAGCCTCCTCTTTTAGCATAGCGGTGTGGTAGCCTCCTCTTTTAGGAGAGCTGTGTGGTAGCCTCCTCTTTTAGCAGAGCGGTGTGGTAGCCTCCTCTTTTAGCATAGCGGTGTGGTAGCCTCCTCTTTTAGGAGAGCTGTGTGGTAGCCTCCTCTTTTAGCAGAGTGGTGTGGTAGCCTCCTCTTTTAGCAGAGCTGTGTGGTAGCCTCCTCTTTTAGCAGAGCTGTGTGGTAGCCTCCTCTTTTAGCAGAGCGGTGTGGTAGCCTCCTCTTTTTAGGAGAGCTGTGTGGTAGCCTCCTCTTTTTAGGAGAGTGGTGTGGTAGCCTCCTCTTTTTAGGAGAGTGGTGTGGTAGCCTCCTCTTTTTAGGAGAGCTGTGTGGTAGCCTCCTCTTTTTAGGAGAGTGGTGTGGTAGCCTCCTCTTTTTAGGAGAGCGGTGTGGTAGCCTCCTCTTTTTAGGAGAGTGGTGTGGTAGCCTCCTCTTTTTAGGAGAGCGGTGTGGTAGCCTCCTCTTTTAGCATATCGGTGTGGTAGCCTCCTCTTTTTAGGAGAGTGGTGTGGTAGCCTCTTCTTTTAGGAGAGCGGTGTGGTAGCCTCCTCTTTTAGCAGAGCGGTGTGGTAGCCTCCTCTTTTTAGGAGAGTGGTGTGGTAGCCTCCTCTTTTAGCAGAGCGGTGTGGTAGCCTCCTCTTTTTAGGAGAGCGGTGTGGTAGCCTCCTCTTTTTAGCAGAGCGGTGTGGTAGCCTCCTCTTTTAGCAGAGCGGTGTGGTAGCCTCCTCTTTTAGGAGAGCGGTGTGGTATCCTCCTCTTTTAGGAGAGCGGTGTGGTAGCCTCCTCTTTTAGGAGAGCGGTGTGGTAGCCTCCTCTTTTAGGAGAGCGGTGTGGTAGCCTCTTTTAGCAGAGCGGTGTAGCAAGTAGTTAGTGTCTGTGTCCCAGATGGCACCCTATCCCCTAGATAGTGTATTATTTTGACCAGAGCCCTATGGGGGAGGTGGAGGAGCTTATATAGGAAATAAGAGTGCCAGGCCATGTATTTGTGGTCTGTTGGTGTTCTCCTCTAGACGGTCACGGTGACCGTTCTCAGACAGACAGGGGTTGCAGGCTGTCAGGCCAGACAACGTAGGCTCAGTGCTGGTTATTAGTATTCAGACCGCTCCTCTCCCTCTCCTTTCCCCATCGGCTCTGCGCCCATTACATATGTTCACTACTGGTGACATGAGGAATGGGGAATTAGTTTAAAAAATAAACAATAAAAAAAGTGAATTCAAACAATCCACACAATGAATTTGCGAGAGACCGCTGAGCCATTCTGGAGAGAGACCGCTGAGCCATTCTGGAGAGAGACCGCTGAGCCATTCTGGAGAGAGACCACTGAGCCATTCTGGAGAGAGACCGCTGAGCCATTCTGGAGAGAGACCGCTGAGCCATTCTGGAGAGAGACCGCTGAGCCATTCTGGAGAGAGACCGCTGAGCCATTCTGGAGAGAGACCGCTGAGCCATTCTGGAGAGAGACCGCTGAGCCATTCTGGAGAGAGACCGCTGAGCCATTCTGGAGAGAAGACCGCTGAGCCATTCTGGAGAGAGACCGCTGAGCCATTCTGGAGAGAGACCGCTGAGCCATTCTGGAGAGAGACCGCTGAGCCATTCTGGAGAGAAGACCGCTGAGCCATTCTGGAGAGAAGACCGCTGAGCCATTCTGGAGAGAGACCGCTGAGCCATTCTGGAGAGAGACCGCTGAGCCATTCTGGAGAGAGACCGCTGAGCCATTCTGGAGAGAGACCGCTGAGCCATTCTGGAGAGAGACCGCTGAGCCATTCTGGAGAGAGACCGCTGAGCCATTCTGGAGAGAGACCGCTGAGCCATTCTGGAGAGAGACCGCTGAGCCATTCTGGAGAGAGACCGCTGAGCCATTCTGGAGAGAGACCGCTGAGCCATTCTGGAGAGAGACCGCTGAGCCATTCTGGAGAGAAGACCGCTGAGCCATTCTGGAGAGAGACCGCTGAGCCATTCTGGAGAGAGACCGCTGAGCCATTCTGGAGAGAGACCGCTGAGCCATTCTGGAGAGAGACCGCTGAGCCATTCTGGAGAGAGACCGCTGAGCCATTCTGGAGAGAGACCGCTGAGCCATTCTGGAGAGAAGACCGCTGAGCCATTCTGGAGAGAGACCGCTGAGCCATTCTGGAGAGAAGACCGCTGAGCCATTCTGGAGAGAAGACCGCTGAGCCATTCTGAAGAGAGACCGCTGAGCCATTCTGGAGAGAGACCGCTGAGCCATTCTGGAGAGAGACCGCTGAGCCATTCTGGAGAGAGACCTCTGAGCCATTCTGGAGAGAGACCGCTGAGCCATTCTGGAGAGAAGACCGCTGAGCCATTCTGGAGAGAGACTGGCCTATATCTTCACCACACAGCTCTCCCCTTCTTCTTGTCTCAACATTTTGAATTATACTCCAGACACATTATCTTCATATTTTAGATGCTTTTTCACTGATAGCCGCAACTCATTAATCAGCTAGGCCTATTGCCACACGCTCCGCCCAAATAGGCATAGGCCAACGAGCTTGTGATTTGAGACAATCCACAGCTATTAAAATGAATCATGCTTTGTGGTGAAGTATTTTGAAGAATTCTATTAATTTATGTATAGACAGGAGTGGGCTAATTATATCATTTTGGCATATTTATTTCAATTTACTTCCCTAGCCAAGTCGATTTACTTCCCTAGCCAAGTCGATTTACTTCCCTAGCCTAGTCGATTTACTTCCCTAGCCTATTGGATGTGCCACCTATGAAAGACTTCCTTCATATGCCATTTCTCTCCTCCTGTTCTACTGGTTTTCTTATCGACTTTCTTTCGTTATCCAGAAGCCAAAGGAACAATCCCAGTCATATTAGCAACAGTCATATTAGCAAACCATCCTAGTTGTTGCATCTTTAGATTCCCCCTCTAAGTTTCTGTAAGGAGTGTGTAACTGGTGGCAGGGAAGTCAGACGCAGGAGAGCAGAACTAGGTAATAGCCGGAGCAGTTTAATACCAAAACCAACGGCATCAAGAAAATATCAACTTGGGTACAAAACCAGACGGGCACCAGTCAACATGTGCACTTACAATAAACAATACCACACAAAGACATGGAGGGAACAGAGGGTTAAATACACTACACGTAATGAGGGAATGAAAACCAGGTGTGTGGGAAAACAAGACAAAACAAATGGAAAATTAAAGGTGGTTCGGCGATGGCTAGAAGACCGGTGACGTCGACTGCCGAACGCCGCCCGAACAAGGAGAGGAACCAACCTCGGCAGAAGTTGTGACAGTTTCCCTGTATAATGACAGTTTCCTGTATAATGACAGTTTCCCTGTATAATGACAGTTTCCCTGTATAATCACAGTTTTCCTGTATAATTACATTTTGGCAAAATGTTTGAAAATTCTGTTTTATTGGCTGCTTCATTACAGGTGAGAGAGCCAGAGAGACTTAGGTGCTCATACAATATCTATATTTATTGTGATTTTATTGTGATTCGATGTTCCAAACATTTTGCTCACCATGTGCGCTGCAGAAGTATCAAGGCTGATTTATTTTGATGTTCCCAAGATCTCAAGCAAAGAGGCACTGAGTTTGAAGGGAGGCCTTGAAATACATCCACAGGTACACCTCCAATTGACTCAAATTATGTCATCAGAAGCTTCTAAAGCCATGACATAATTTTCTGGAATATTCCAAGGTTTTTAAAGGCACTATCAACTTTGTGTGTGTAAACTTCTGACCCACTGGAATTGTGATACAGTGAATTATAAAGGAAAAAATCTGTCTGTAAAAAATTGTTGGAAAAATTACTTGTGTCATGCACAAAGTAGATGTCCTACCCGACTTGCCAAAACTATAGTTTGTTAACAAGAAATTTGTGGAGTGGTTGAAAAACTAGTTTTAATGACTCCAACCTAAGTGTATGTAAACTTCCGACTTCAAATATCATAGAATCGATACTTGGTGTCATAGAATCGTAATTATATTGTCCAACAAAATATTGCGATACTCTACTGTATATATTTCTTCTCCCATCACTACTAAACACACGTACCTCTATAGTACCCACTACTCCCTCCACCCTGCCTGGCTGGATGCAAACAGAGATAATTGTAGGCCGACCGCTCTCAGTGTTTTAAAACACACGCTGACATCATCAGCTGGGGCCAACGCCGGATGCCATGGTAACCTGGTTGGTTTTCACTCAGTTTTTTAAAAGGCCATGGAGATGTTGTTTCTAAATGAATCTCAACAGAATCAGAGACTTGACCTCGCTGCTACTGGATAGGTGTTTAATAATGACAGCAGAATAAATTATTCATATAGGATGCAGACCCAACACTTATATGAATATTGCAAAGCTGACTGAATAATTCAATTCATTTTTCATGAAAGATGGCAAGGTGCAAAAATATTCCTCATATTACTTGTGTGGAATGCTAAGATTCATCTGGACAATTGTTTTTTTTGCGGGAGCGGGGGGGGGGACTGATAATTGATTAGGCATATTGTAACTAAGAGCCATTACAGCTTTGTAAGCCTCACAGCAGCCCATTGAGAATGAGTCTGTCCTACTAGCATCTCCTGTTCTAGTGAAGCTGACAGGAGCCATGAGACAGGAGAACGCACACGTCCTGCGCATCACCCTGACAGGTACTGGTATGTGTGAGATGCTTCCGTGTGCTGTGAGAAGTGTCAGTGGGATCTAGGTCAGAGTGGTGTGTGTTCTTGATGGCGTGTTTTCGGGGGAGCGCTATAGAGCGTTTGGTTTCAGCCACCACCACAGAGGAACAGAGAGAGTATCATGAAGTGTTGCTGACAGGCCTTCTGGTCCTCTCATATTAACAGTCTCACTTTGGGGTTCTCAGATAGACTATCTTATAGAAACACAGGTGAAAAGACAGTTTGCTCTCTCTGAGGCCCGGCGTGTAGAATCTGTTCAGCCACATACAGGCAGAACATTCCACGAACAGACCCCAGGACAGTTTCAGACCGCAAACAGACCCCAGGACAGCTTCAGACCGCAAACAGACCCCAGGACAGCTTCAGACCACAAACAGACCCCAGGACAGCTTCAGACCGCAAACAGACCCCAGGACAGTTTCAGACCGCAAACAGACCCCAGGACAGCTTCAGACCGCAAACAGACCCCAGGACAGCTTCAGACAGCAAACAGACCCCAGGACAGCTTCAGACCGCAAACAGACCCCAGGACAGCTTCAGACCGCAAACAGACCCCAGGACAGCTTCAGACCGCAAACAGACCCCAGGACAGCTTCAGACCGCAAACAGACCCCAGGACAGCTTCAGACCTCAAACAGACCCCAGGACAGCTTCAGACCGCAAACAGACCCCAGGACAGTTTCAGACCGCAAACAGACCCCAGGACAGCTTCAGACCGCAAACAGACCCCAGGACAGTTTCAGACCGCAAACAGACCCCAGGACAGCTTCAGACCGCAAACAGACCCCAGGACAGCTTCAGACCGCAAACAGACCCCAGGACAGCTTCAGATCGAAAACAGACCCCAGGACAGCTTCAGACCGCAAACAGACCCCAGGACAGCTTCAGACCGCAAACAGACCCCAGGACAGCTTCAGACCGCAAACAGACCCCAGGACAGCTTCAGACCGCAAACAGACCCCAGGACAGCTTCAGACCGCAAACAGACCCCAGGACAGCTTCAGACCGCAAACAGACCCCAGGACAGCTTCAGACCGCAAACAGACCCCAGGACAGCTTCAGACCGCAAACAGACCCCAGGACAGTTTCAGACCGCAAACAGACCCCAGGACAGCTTCAGACCGCAAACAGACCCCAGGACAGCTTCAGACCGCAAACAGACCCCAGGACCAGTCCCTCCAGGATCTGTGATTCTGAGATTGCATTTTTTGGGGGGCAAAAATCAACAATTACACATATTATGCGAGGGCTTGCAAATTTGACCAATCACTGCACTATTTCCGCATAAAACAGTCAAATCATCGCAATGTTGTGGCAGAAAATGGACCCATCATTTTTGCGATAAAATGGACAAAATCATCGCATATTATTGGCATGCAAAATGTCTGCATTGCCGCAGCAAAACCAAGCATTTTAGCCAACAAATATCACAAAAAATCTCTACAAATTCCTGGAGGGACTAGCTCATGCCCAGGACAGTCTACTAAGGATGGGGTAAAAAGTACCCTGAGTATCGACATACACCCGCCCCCCCCAGAATGTACAGACTGAATTTGGAACTGTAAACTGTATCCACATGTTGTCTGCTGTAGTTGTTGCTTGTGTTTATGTATGTGTTTATGTATGTATGCATGTACAGTGGGGCAAAAAAGTATTTAGTCAGCCACAAATTGTGCAAGTTCTCCCACTTAAAAAGATGAGAGAGGCCTGTAATTTTCATCATAGGTACACTTCAACTATGACAGGCAAAATGAGAAAAAAATTCCAGAAAATCACATTGTAGGATTTTTAATGAATTTGGTGGTGGCTGACTAAATACTTTTTTGCCCCACTGTATATGCTGATGCTGATGCTGTAGTTTGTTGAGATGCGAGATGACAAATTTCCCAAAAGGGAACCAAAATAACAGAATGATTTATATTCTAGCATGCTACTAAGAGACAAACCTCTTAGAACCACATACAGACCCTGTTAGAGCCCTCTACTGAAGGCCATTGTAAAAAAAAGCACAGACAAGACACACCCCAGGACAGCCTTCTAGTGAAGGACAAACCCAACAGCTTAAAAACACCAGCCGCTGCCCCACCAGGTGGGGTGATGTGGGGGTCAGACAGTGACAACATGGCAGGTGCTTACATGTCCATTTATAACAATGATTCAGCTGAATACAGTCTGGGCCACATGAATTAAACCACACCAGACCAGGATGGAGGAGCTCATCTCAGTTCAAGGTGACTTTGGTAGCAGACTCTTAGCCTATACTGTGGCCGACTCTTCTATCATAGGCATGAGACAGATATCAGAGTTGGATACAGCACATGGGCATTTGGTATCAGACGTTAGGAATCATGACACTGTAAGGTGGAACATAATTCAACTTTCTGTCAATTTAAAATTATATTGATGCTCTCAACATGTATACACAACAGTAGGGAATTGCTCACAAAACTATATTATCACGGTACTTTGCGATATGATATGTATTTCGATTCTCAAGATTCTCACAATATTTATTGCGATTCGATACTGCAATTTTATTGCGATTTGATGTTCCCAACATATTGCTCACTATAGGTCTGCTGCAGAAAGACAAGACAGCACATGGTACTGATGTAGGATCACTATTTAAAAAGATGGAGAACAAGTTAGAGGATGTACAATCCTGGAGTTTTGGCGCAGGTACATCTGACTAGCACTAGCTAACACTACCTTACAAACAGTATCCAGCTAATATCATCCAAAAATAATATTGTGATATGCAAATGTAGCTATCCCCCCCATCATTAAACAACATGGTAATATCTTCATGGTCGGGTATTTTTCTGTTATTGTTTGAGCAAATGTTATGTATGAACTGACTGATTGAAAACCGGAAAGAACTGGAAAGCTTTCCAACAAATGTATTGACTGGCGTAGTCAGTCAGCTGGTTTAACCAGTGTGCTGAGAGTCGGGAAGCAAGTTCAGGAAGTGAGTGTTTTAATAAATAAAATAAACAATGAACACGAAACACAAACAACACACTGACATGAACACCTGTCATAACACCTGAGGAAAGAACCAAGGGGAGAGACAGATATAGAGAAGATAATCAAGGAGGTGATGGAGTCCAGGTGAGAGACAGATATAGAGAAGATAATCAAGGAGGTGATGGAGTCCAGGTGAGAGACAGATATAGAGAAGATAATCAAGGAGGTGATGGAGTCCAGGTGAGAGACAGATATAGAGAAGATAATCAAGGAGGTGATGGAGTCCAGGTGAGAGACAGATATAGAGAAGATAATCAAGGAGGTGATGGAGTCCAGGTGATTGTCATGAGGAGCAGATGCTCGAGACGATGGTGATAGGTGTGCGGGATAATCAGCAGAGAGGCCGGAGAGGGAGTATACGTGACAGTTGGCAAGTGTTTTGTATGTTTCGACTGGCGTAGTCAGTTGGCTGTGTTGTGTTTTGACTGGCCTAGTCTGTCACGGCTGTGTTGTTTTGACTGGCATAGTCAGTCGGCTGTGTTGTGTTTTGACTGGCATAGTCAGTCGGCTGTGTTGTGTTTTGACTGGCGTAGTCAGTCGGCTGTGTTGTGTTTTGACTGGCGTAGTCAGTCGGCTGTGTTGTGTTTTGACTGGCGTAGTCAGTCGGCTGTGTTTTGACTGCCGTAGTCAGTCGGCTGTGTTGTGTTTTGACTGGTGTAGTCAGTCGGCTGTGTTGTGTTTTGACTGGCGTAGTCAGTCACAGCTGTGTTGTGTTTTGACTGGCGTAGTCAGTCGGCTGTGTTGTGTTTTGACTGGCGTAGTCAGTCGGCTGTGTTTTGACTGGCGTAGTCTGTCGGCTGTGTTGTGTTTTGACTGGCATAGTCAGTCGGCTGTGTTGTGTTTTGACTGGCGTAGTCAGTCACAGCTGTGTTGTGTTTTGACTGGCGTAGTCAGTCGGCTGTGTTGTGTTTTGACTGGCGTAGTCAGTCGGCTGTGTTTTGACTGGCATAGTCTGTCGGCTGTGTTGTGTTTTGACTGGCGTAGTCAGTCACAGCTGTGTTGTGTTTAGACTGGCGTAGTCAGTCGGCTGTGTTGTGTTTTGACTGGCGTAGTCAGTCACAGCTGTGTTGTGTTTTGACTGGCGTAGTCTGTCGGCTGTGTTGTGTTTTGACTGGCGTAGTCAGTCGGCTGTGTTGTGTTTTGACTGGCGTAGTCAGTCGGCTGTGTTGTGTTTTGACTGGCGTAGTCAGTCGTCTGTGTTGTGTTTTGACTGGCGTAGTCAGTCGGCTGTGTTTTGCATGCTGCTGACGAGGCAATTCAAACTGAACAGTGGCCCTTTCTCCACAGAGCCTTTCCTCAAATTTCTGTTTCATCCTTGCATTTTATTGGCAAGCTTTCTTTCAGAGTAGAAAGAAGGAATCCCAATGTGGCGTAGGCCAGGAGAGAGGAGGAAAACAGAGACAGACAGGAAGATAAGAGGCAGAGGAATGAAAAGAGAGCATCTGAGATAGAAGGATATAGAGCTAATTGACCCACAGCGCTCTCCATCTGTACATTAGGCCAAACACCTGCTACGTATTCTCTCCCCATGACTCAGAATCCATGTTTAAAATCACACACCTAACAGCTTTATATTCAAGGGCATATTCCTATTTAGTATTTGATAAAGAACAGGCTATACAGGCCGTGAACATCATGAGGATACATGTAATCCTAAAGCAGATTAATCTATATAGTAGAGTTTTTGCTAATGGAGGTGCTACAGTATGCAGCAGTAGAGACACAATATGATTATGTGTGGAGGCACAGTAGGAGACAACTGATCGAACATTACAGTGAGTATAACAACCTTTTAGAGCATACAGGACTAGCCAGACAGTAAGGCTAAGCATGCTGGGTAATGACAGCTAGAAGGAAAAGTAAGCACAGACAATTTTGGGTCTCAGCCAGCCATGGACTCTTCCTTTTGTTTAAAGGAGGTACTGTCGGTCATCTGACAGCTGTAGGAAAATTAAAAACACACATCCTACCCTGGCTGAGAAACATGACCGCACTGTGAACGAGCTGGGAAGAAGAACGCATATGGCAACGCATACATAAGCTATATATTACATTATGATTTATCTCTGTAGATTACAGTATGTCTGATAAGAGATCCAATTGGCTGAATTGGTAATGTGCAAGAGATGGTCTCTATAAGCCCCTCAGGAGACCAGGCCTGTGGGACGGTATCTGATACTGTAACAACAACATATAGAGAACACTTGTGTCTCTATGGTAACAACACAGATCCACCTGAAAGTCACCTGCGATCCCACTGGGACATTCTAGAATATATAAATATAAATATAGGTGCTCTGGGCATTCGTAAATTCAGAGCGTTGTCAGTTCGTAAATTCAGAGCGTTGTCAGTTCGTAAATTCAGAGCGTTGTCAGTTCGTAAATTCAGAGCGTTGTCAGTTCGTAAATTCAGAGTGTTGTCAGTTTGTAAATTCAGAACGCTGTCAGAGTGTCAGTTCGTAAATTCAGAGCGTTGTCAGTTCGTAAATTCAGAGCGTTGTCAGAGTGTCAGTTCGTAAATTCAGAGCGTTGTCAATTTGTAAATTCAGAGCGTTGTCAGTTCGTAAATTCAGAGTGTTGTCAGTTTGTAAATTCAGAGCGCTGTCAGATTGTCAGTTCGTAAATTCAGAGGGTTGTCAGATTGTCAGTTCGTAAATTCAGAGCATTGTCAGATTGTCAGTTCGTAAATTCAGAGTGTTGTCAGTTTGTAAATTCAGAGTGTTGTCAGTTTGTAAATTCAGAGTGTTGTCAGTTCGTAAATTCAGAGCGTTGTCAGTTCGTAAATTCAGAGTGTTGTCAGTTTGTAAATTCAGAGCGTTGTCAGATTGTCAGTTTGTAAATTCAGAGGGTTGTCAGATTGTCAGTTCGTAAATTCAGAGCGTTGTCTGTTTGTAAATTCAGAGCATTGTCAGATTGTCAGTTTGTAAATTCAGAGCGTTGTCAGATTGTAAATTCAGAGGGTTGTCAGATTGTCAGTTCGTAAATTCAGAGCGTTGTCAGATTGTAAATTCAGAGCGTTGTCAGTTCGTAAATTCAGAGCGTTGTCAGATTGTCCGTTCGTAAATTCAGAGCGTTGTCAGATTGTAAATTCAGAGGTTTGTCAGATTGTCAGTTCGTAAATTCAGAGCGTTGTGAGATTGTAAATTCAGAGCGTTGTCAGTTCGTAAATTCAGAGCGTTGTCAGATTGTCAGTTCGTAAATTCAGAGCGTTGTCAGATTGTAAATTCAGAGGTTTGTCAGATTGTCAGTTCGTAAATTCAGAGGGTTGTCAGATTGTCAGTTCGTAAATTCAGAGCGTTGTCTGTTTGTAAATTCAGAGCGTTGTCAGATTGTCAGTTTGTAAATTCAGAGCGTTGTCAGATTGTCAGTTTGTAAATTCAGAGCATTGTCAGATTGTCAGTTTGTAAATTCAGAGCGTTGTCAGATTGTCAGTTCGTAAATTCAGAGCATTGTCAGATTGTCAGTTTGTAAATTCAGAGCGTTGTCAGATTGTCAGTTTGTAAATTCAGAGCGTTGTCAGTTTGTAAATTCAGAGCGTTGTCTGTTTGTAAATTCAGAGCGTTGTCAGATTGTCAGTTTGTAAATTCAGAGCGTTGTCAGTTCGTAAATTCAGAGCGTTGTCAGTTCGTAAATTCAGAGCGTTTCTCTCGAAGCGTTCAGAGCGCACACTGGACGCTCTGGCCAAGGAGTGGGGTTGTTGCGAGCGTTCTGACCTCACAACAGCAGTCAAGCAACCAACCTAACTGGCTAACGTTGGCTAGCTTCCAGATATAAATGAGAGAACAGCTCACTCTGACCATTTTACTCACCCTAGCAGAGCTGGCTAGACTGTTTTCATGTTACCCAGAGCGTATGTTAACGAACTGTGCTGCTGACAACAACGTTAGTAAATGTGTCAGGTATTCTTCACTCTGGCACACAGACGAGAGTGCTTTGAAATCGGAGTAGATTGCCAGAGTGAATTTACGAACGCACACTATGTTTCTATGGGGACTGTAACTGTTTGTGCAAATTAACTGCCTCGCCTACCTAGATTCCTCAGCCTTACCTAGGCTAGGGTTTATCCCATTGTCCTAGTAAAGAGCAGAAGCCATGTTAAGAGATGGATAGCTGGGGACGTGTGCCATTAATTCACCAGTGATACTAGCCTGACATTTTAACACTCTGAGAAGGGAGGAGATTTATCTTTTAGAGACGGAAGTTGACAGTTCAGACATCACATCGTCCGATGGTGATGGGAACATCTGGAAGCAGGCAGGCGATATCCCCTTAAGGTAGGCTAATTGATGAGCTGTCTACAGTAATAGAATCTCAGATTAATTTACGTAAAGCAACATCGGCAACCTGGAGACTCGTGTGAATGCCTCCAGACTGTCATGTGACATCAGGACTGACCAACCATGAATGAACCAGGAAGTGTGCTGCATCTGCACCCGTCTTCTAATTAATACAAAGGCTTGTCTCTGAAAGACAGAAAGAACCCCCCCCCCCCCATTTTTTATTACGGTAGCAGGGAGAGAGAGAAGAAACAATATCACCCCAGACTGGTTTATAAATTCCATTTAAACTTGGTAGAAGACCAGCCCCACACCATGACACCAATGAAGCGTTAAGACATACAGAGAGTTAAATAAATGGCCTCCTTGTGTAGATCTGTGTCTCCCCCACACACTATTCAATCAGTGGTTTTCTAATGTGGTTAGTTGAACTGCTCTGCTGGCACCACAAGCCCCCTTTGAGACCAATAAAAGGTCTTGAGCCTGTTTAGATGTACAGTCATGGCCTAAAGTTTTGAGAATGACCCAAATATTATTTTTCACAAAGTTTGCTGCTTCAGTTTGTATGATGGCAATTTGCATATACTCCAGAATGTTATGAAGAGTGATCAGATGAATTGCAATTAATTGAAAAGTCCCTCTTTGCAATGCAAATGAACTGAATCCCCCAAAAACATTTCCACTGCATTTCAGCCCTGCCACAAAAGGACCAGCTGACATCATGTCAGTGATTCTCTCGTTAACACAGGTGTGAGTGTTGACGAGGACAAGGCTGGCGATCACTCTGTCATGCTGATTGAGTTTGAATAACAGACTGGAAGGTTCAAAAGAAGGGTGGCGCTTGGAATCATTGTTCTTCCTCTGTCAACTATGGTTACATGCAAGGAAACACGTGCCGTCATCATTGTTTTGCACAAAAAGGGCTTCACAGGCGCGGACATTGAGGACCGTCTCCTAAAGTTGATTCAGCTGCGGGATCAGGACACCACCAGTGCAGAGCTTGCTCAGAAATGGCAGCAGGTAGGTGTGAGTGCATCTGTAGACTGATATTCTGCAAAAGGTACAGGGATTGGACTGGTGTAAAGTCATTTTCTTTGATGAATCCCCTTTCCGATTGTTTGGGGCATCCGGAAAAAAGCTTGTCCGGAGAAGACAAGGTGAGCGCTACCATCAGTCCTGTGTTATCACAACAGTAAAGCATCCTGAGACCATTCATGTGTGGGATTGCTTCTCAGCCAAGGGAGTGTGCTCGCTCACAATTTTGCCTAAGAACACAGCCATGAATAAAGAATGGTACCAACACATCCTCCGAGAGTAACTTCTCCCAACCATCCAGGAACAGTTTGGTGCCGAATAATGCATTTTCCAGCATGATGGAGCACCTTGCCATAAGGCAAAAGTGATAACTAAGTGGCTCGGGGAACAAAACATCAATATTTTAGGTCCATGGCCAGGAAACTCCCCAGACCTTAATCCCATTGAGAACTTGTGGCCAATTCTGAAGAGGTGGGTGGACAAACAACCCACAAATTCTAACAAACCCCAAGCATTGATTATGCAAGAATGGGCTGCCATCAGTGACCGAGAAGTGAATTGACAGCATCCCAGGACGGATTGCAGAGGTCTTGAAAAATAAGGGTCAACACTGCAAATATTGACTCTTTGCATCAACTTAATGTAATTGGCAATAAAAACCTTTGTAACTTACGAAATACTTGTAATTATACCTCACTATTCCATAGTAACATCTGACAAAATATCTAAAGACCTTGAAGCAGCAAACTTTGTGAAAATTAATATTTGTCATTCTCAAACTTTTGGCCACGACTGTACTCTGTAAATGGGCCATTTCACATCAGCTATCTTTTGAAGTCTTGTTGGTTTGTATCAGATGCAGGGATTACTGTGTGCTGTGCTTCTTATTCTCTCTCTCATCAGCCATCTCTTGAAGTCTTGTTGGTTTGTATCAGATGCAGGAATTACTTAGTGTCTGTGTGCTGTGCTTCTTATTCTCTCTCTCATGAGCCATCTCTTGAAGTCTCGTTGGTTTGTATCAGATGCAGGAATTACTTAGTGTCTGTGTGCTGTGCTTCTTATTCGCTCTCTCATGAGCCATCTCTTGAAGTCTCGTTGGTTTGTATCAGATGCAGGAATTACTTAGTGTCTGTGTGCTGTGCTTCTTATTCTCTCTCTCATCAGCCATCTCTTGAAGTCTCGTTGGTTTGTATCAGATGCAGGAATTACTGTGTGCTGTGCTTCTTATTCTCTCTCTCATGAGCCATCTCTTGAAGTCTCGTTGGCTCGGTCTGCAGATATATTCAATGCAGTAATTTTTTCCACTTCCACTGTCAAACCGCCAGCGATGCTCAAACTAGACAGACACCTCAGTGGGCTGTGTAGCTACAGTCGACAGGTAAAAAAATATATAGTGATAACACTTTGATTACAGCTGATGACACGCTGCACAGCACTCTGGGAATGAAGCTGTTAACTGTCAGTTATCATCCTCCCCTGGAGGAAGTCTGCGTCCCAAATGGCACTATTCCACTGTAGGGGGGCCATTTGACTGGTTATCACAGTGAGACACCAAGACACTTCTGCTGATGAGACATGTTTGACCGATTACAGAATATCACAGTGAGACACCAAGACACTTCTGCTGATGAGACATGTTTGCAACTCTCCCATTTTACACGGCTGAATTTCTTTGATAAGAAATCAATGTTTAGGTATAAAAATAATAATAATCCCCCTTGTTTAAATTCCAAGGTGGATGGTGGTGTGTGTGTGTGTGTGTGTGTGTGTGTGTGTGTGTGTGTGTGTGTGTGTGTGTGTGTGTGTGTGTGTGTGTGTGTGTGTGTGTGTGTGTGTGTGTGTGTGTGTGTGTGTGTGTGTGTGTGTGTGTGTGGTGGCTGGTGGCTGGTGTTCCTCAGGAGATTCCCCATTTTTTTAAAGACACACATATACACACACTGCCTTCGGAAAGTATTCAGACCCCGTGACTTTGTCCACATTGTTACGTTACAGCCTGATTCTAAATGGATTACAGCCTTATTCTAAATGGATTACAGCCTTATTCTAAATGGATTACAGCCTTATTCTAAATGGATTACAGCCTTATTCTAAATGGATTACAGCCTTATTCTAAATGGATTACAGCCTGATTCTAAATGGATTACAGCCTTATTCTAAATGGATTACAGCCTTATTCTAAATGGATTATAGCCTGATTCTAAATGGATTACAGCCTTATTCTAAATGGATTACAGCCTTATTCTAAATGGATTACAGCCTTATTCTAAATGGATTACAGATTTATTCTAAATGGATTACAGACTTATTCTAAATGGATTACAGAGTTATTCTAAATGGATTATAGCCTTATTCTAAATGGATTACAGACTTATTCTAAATGGATTACAGACTTATTCTAAATGGATTACAGACTTATTCTAAATGGATTACAGCCTGATTCTAAATGGATTACAGCCTTATTCTAAAATGGATTACAGCCTTATTCTAAATGGATTACAGCCTTATTCTAAAATGGATTACAGCCTTATTCTAAATGGATTACATTGTCCCCCCCCCCCTCAATCTACACACAATACATAATGACAAAGCAAAAATAAGTTTATCGCCATTTTTGCTCATTTATAAAAAATTCAAAACTGATAACACATTTACATAAGTATTCAAACCCTTCACTCAGTACCTTGTTGAAGCACCATTGGCAGCGATTACAGCCTTCATGTCTTCATGGGTGTGATGCTACAAGCTTGGCTCACCTGTATTTGGGGGGTTTCTCCCATTCTTCTCTGCAGATCCTCTCAAGCTCAATCAGGTTGGATGGGGAGCGTTGATGCACAGCTATTATCAGGTCTCTCCAGAGATGTTCGATCGGGTTCAAGTCCGGGCTCCGGCTGGGCCACTCGAGGACATTCAGAGACTTGTCCCGAAGCCAATCCTGCGTTGACTTGGCTGTGTGCTTATTGGTCGTTGTCTTGTTGGAAGGTGAACTTTCACCCCAGTCTGAGGTCTGAGCACTCTGGAGCAGGTTTTCATCAAGGATCTCTCTATACTTCGCTCAGTTCATCTTTCCCTCAATCCTGACTAGTCTCACAGTCCCTGATGCTGGAAAACATCTCCACAGATTGATGCTGGCACCACCATGCTTCACCGTAGGGATGGTGCCAGGATTCCTCCAGACGTGACACTTTGGCATTCAGGTCAAAGAGTTCAATCTTTGTTTCATCAGACCAGAGAATCTTGTTTCTCATGATTTGAGAGTCTTTAGGTGCCTTTTGGCTTCCGTGTGGCCATTCCACCATAAAAGCCTGATTGGTGGAGTGCTGCAGAGAAGGTTCTCCCATCTCCACAGAAGAACTCTGGAACACTGTCAGTGACCATCGGGTTCTTGGTCACCTCCCTGACCAAGGCTCTTCTCCCCCGGTTGCTCAGTTTGGCCGGGTGTCCAGCTCTAGGAAGAGTCTTCGTAGTTCCAAACTTTTTCTATTTAAGAATGATGGAACCGTGTTCTTGGGGATCTTCAATGCAGCAGAATTGGTACCCTTCCCCAGATCTGATCCTCGACACAATCCTGTCTCGGAGCTCTACGGACAATTCCTTCGATCTCATAGCTTGGTTTTTGCTCTTTACATGCACTGTCAACTGTGGGACCGTATTTCTGTTCGTTTTTAAATAAATTCGCAAATTAAAAAAAAAAAAAAAACTGTTTTCACTTTGGGGTATTGTTGTGTGTTGATTGCTGAGATTTTATAAATGTATTTAATCAATTTCATAATAAGGCTGTAATGTAACAAAATGTGTAAAAAGTAAAGGGGTCTGAATACTTTCCCAAGGCACTGTGTGTGTTTATCGTCACGTACACTGGAACAGGTGCACGTGTCAAACTCATTCCACGGAGGGCCGAGTGTCTGCGGGTTTTCGCTCCACCCTTCTACTGAATTGATGAATTAAGGTCAAAACCGAATGAGGAACTCCCTTCACCTGATTGTCTGATGTTTAATTGAAAGGAAAAAAACAAAAACCTGCCGACACTGGGCCCTCAGTGGAATGAGTTTGACACCCTTGATTTACAGGTTCAGCCATAGTTGTACAGGCCCCCTGGAGCAAATTAGGGTTAAGTGCCTTGCTCAAGGGCACAGACAGATTTACCTGGTTACTTGCCCATTGCTCTATCCACTAGGCTACCTCCCATCCATCATTTATACCCACAGTATGCTCCAACACAGTATTCTCCAACACAGTGTGCTCCAACACAGTGTGCTCCAACACAGTATGCTCCAACACAGTGTGCTCCAACACAGTATGCTCCAACATAGTATGCTCCAACACAGTGTGCTCCAACACAGTATGCTCCAACACAGTATGCTCCAACACAGTATGCTCCAACACAGTGTGCTCCAACACAGTATGCTCCAACACAGTGTGCTGCAACACAGTATGCTCCAACACAGTATGCTCCAACACAGTATGCTCCAACACAGTGCGCTCCAACACAGTATGCTCCAACACAGTATGCTCCAACACAGTATGCTCCAACACAGTATGCTCCAACACAGTATGCTCCAACACAGTGCGCTCCAACACAGTATGCTCCAACACAGTATGCTCCAACACAGTGTGCTGCTCAGGAGGGATGATTTCATAAACTGGATCTCTCTGTGTGTGCTCCTCAGTGTCGAGACTGGATGTATCCCCATAGAAGTATGATACTATATTACATTTAATTCTGAGGTTTCCCCCAGTCATTTGATTATGGAACCCGATCCACAGGCAGGCCTCACAACTAGGGGTTTAGCCTTGAGCCATGGATAGGAGGGTGGGGGTAGGCAGGCCTCATGACTGGGTGTTTAGCCTTGAGCCATGGATAGGAAGGTAGGGGTAGGCAGGCCTCATGACTGGGTGTTTAGCCTTGAGCCATGGATAGGAAGGTAGGGGTAGGCAGGCCTCGTGACTGGGTGTTTAACCTTGAGCCATGGATAGGAGGGTAGGGGTAGGCAGGCCTCGTGACTGGGGATTTAGCCTTGAGCCATGGATAGGAGGGTAGGGGTAGGGAGCACCTCACAACTAGGGGTTTAGCCTTGAGCCATGGATAGGAGGGTAGGGTCAGGCTTAGGCAGGAGGGAGAGCCTTGAGCCATGGATAGGAGGGTAGGGTCAGGCTTAGGCAGGAGAGAGAGCCTTGAGCCATGGATAGGAGGGTAGGGTCAGGCTTAGGCAGGAGGGAGAGCCTTGAGCCATGGATAGGAGGGTAGGGTCAGGCTTAGGCAGGAGGGAGAGCCTTGAGCCATGGATAGGAGGGTAGGGTCAGGCTTAGGCAGGAGGGAGAGCCTTGAGCCATGGATAGGAGGGTAGGGTCAGGCTTAGGCAGGAGGGAGAGCCTTGAGCCATGGATAGGAGGGTAGGGTCAGGCTTAGGCAGGAGGGAGAGTCTTGAGCCATGGATAGGAGGGTAGGGTCAGGCTTAGGCAGGAGGGAGAGCCTTGAGCCATGGATAGGAGGGTAGGGTCAGGCTTAGGCAGGAGGGAGAGCCTTGAGCCATGGATAGGAGGGTAGGGTCAGGCTTAGGCAGGAGGGAGAGCCTTGAGCCATGGATAGGAGGGTAGGGTCAGGCTTAGGCAGGAGGGAGAGTCTTGAGCCATGGATAGGAGGGTAGGGTCAGGCTTAGGCAGGAGGGAGAGCCTTGAGCCATGGATAGGAGGGTAGGGTCAGGCTTAGGCAGGAGGGAGAGCCTTTCTCTTTTCTCTGATTTATATTTTCAGGTAGTAATAGATGGAAATACAGAGGAGCAGTGACAACGGTAGGAAGTGACAACGGTAGGAAGTGACAACGCCATTATCCACCTGACCAGCACTGAGCACGAGGGAGGAAAAAGGTTCCCATAAAAGACTGCCCAAAGGCTTCAGGTTAGTTAAATTCACTTCATAATAGAGAATAAAAATATCTGACAAAAAAAAGGTAACCAAGGGTAAAATTGAATTTAAAACTTGAACATGTATTGTTCCCAAAAGCAAAAGGCACTTTTTCCCCCGAGACTTGGCTTTCCAATTTCCGTGTGCAACAAACCAAACCAAAGAGACGCAACAGTGTGAAAGAAAGTATTCAGTACCACATTTGGTTTTACAGACAGAATACAAAATGGATTAAATAAATATTTTTTCCCATCCATTAATACGTTCCACAACAAGAAAACCAAAAATGTCACTCAAACAGAATGGGGAACTAACAAAGAGTCAATGACAACCCAAAATAAACAGGAGGGGTTTTTATGGAGGGTTCTGAAAGGCACTCATGGGGGTGTCTACTAACTAGCAACTACAACTGGGACCTAAAAGACACCTACCATGAGCACTCACTATAAATTTACCCAAGAGGCAAACAAAAAGAAAAACCCACACCAAACTTAAAGACAGGAAGTGAACCATAAAGGTGGAGCAAAACGAAATCAGATAAAGGATTGTTTGTCGAGATCTCAAACTAGGGAGCGACAACTAAAAGGTGTTGACCCTCCACATCAAGACAACTGGAGCGCCACTCTTAAATAGCACCTGGGCCAGCCACTCTTAAATAGCACCTGGGCCAGCCACTCTTAAATAGCACCTGGGCCAGCCACTCTTAAATAGCACCTGGGCCAGCCACTCTTAAATAGCACCTGGCCCAGCAAATGTGAAACACCTTCGCACCAACAAGATGGCAACCAGGACACCAATTGGCGAACGCTACGTGCTAACGAGCTATACGTGCAATAAAACCAACCTCAAAACATAAACGGAAAAAAAATAGCTGGTAACACCCATCTGCAGACAATATATTATAATTGATTGAAAATGAAATAGAGAAATATTACATTTACATAAGTATTTACACCACAGAGTCAATACTTTGTATAAGCATCGTTGGCAGTGATTGCCGAGTCTTTTTGGTTGCCTAAGAGCTTTGCACACCTGGATTGTACAATATCTGCCCATTTATTCTAAGAAAAAGTTGATCTTTGCAAGTCATTTTCAAGTGTAGGATAGAGCGGGATGGAGCCGACAGAGATGGTCGCCTCGCTTCGCGTTCTTAGGAAACTAGGCAGTATTTAGGCAGCATTTAGTTTTTTAATGTATTATTAAATCTGAAGTCTTATTACATACAGCCAGGAAGAACTATTGGATATAAGAGCAACATCAACTCACCAACATTACAACCAGGAATACGACTTTCCTGAAGCGGATCCAAATCAAATCAAATCAAATCAAATTTTATTTGTCACATACACATGGTTAGCAGATGTTAATGCGAGTGTAGCGAAATGCTTGTGCTTCTAGTTCCGACAATGCAGTGATAACCAACAAGTAATCTAACAATTCCAAAACTACTGTCTTATACACAGTTTAAGGAGATAAGAATGTGTTCTTAACTGATTTGCTTAGTTAAATAAAGATTAAATAAATGTGTAATTTTGTTGTTGTTTGTTTAGTAAAAAAAATTAAAATCTGCCAAATCGGCGTCCAAAAATACCGATTTCCGATTGTTATGAAAACTGGAAATTAATTAATTAATTAATCGGCCATTCAGGTCGACCTCTATTCCAGACTAGAACGTGTGTGAGAGAGTGGATTTCTTTCCCTCCTTTGTTCCTACTGATCAGAAAGTGAAGTGAAGGGATGAGATGAATGTTGGGATAGATTCCAGAATGAGAACCTTGGATGATTCCACTGCCCTGTTAAAACTACAGCAGGGACAGGGAAGGAGTGATGCAAGAGCGTTCTGTTCCCTCCCTGAGAGAGGGAGCATTGTCCTTACCTGGCTTCCATCAACACTGTACAGATAGTTGTGAAGATACACAATGACCAGAGACCAGAGAAACGGAAATGACAACTGCAGAAATGAAACTTAAGTAAAATGAAATTCTGCCACCAGACATTTCCATCAGAAGACATTTTAAATCTTATTTTAACACATAATACCAGAGGTGTGGACGTGTCACATGATTTGGACTGAAGTCTGACTCAAGTCACAAATGTGGTGACTTGAGACTCGACTTCATATCAAATAAAATAACTTGAGCCTCAAGACTCTGGACTCGACAGACTTGAAATGATCTGGCCAGGTTTTGTAACATTTTGTCAGTCTTTTTGTGGCACAGTCTCCATGGATTACTCTCCACACAGCTAGAGACAGTATAGGACTCATAAAAAAACTGATTGGCTAGTGAAACGCACACTCGGCCCTCTGATTGGACTGGCAAACTGTCAATCAACACAGGTCGGGCGAGCTTTCGCACTGAGAAGGTTTTGATGTGAAAACAATGAGGAAAATATATATTTTTTTCAGACATGTACTACTACATGGCCAAAAGAATGTGGACACCCCTTCAAATCAGTTGCTCACCCGTTGCTGATAGGTGTATAAAATCGAGCACACAGCCATTCAATCTCCATAGACAAACATTGCCAGTAGAAAGACACGTACTGAAGAGCTCAGTAACTTTCAACGTGGCACCGTCACAGGATGCCACCTTTCCATCAAGTTAGTTCATCAAATTTCAACCCTACTAGAGCTGCCTCCGGTCAACTTTTAGTGCTGTTATTGTTGAGTGTAAATGTCTAGGAGCAACAACAGCTCAGCTGCGAAGTGCTACAGTTGGCCACACAAGCTCACAGAATGCGAGTGCTCTGGGAGCAACGTTAGCACAATAACTGTTTGTCGGGAGGTTCATGAAATGGGTTTCCATGCCCGAGCAGCCGCACACAAGCCTAAGATCACCATGCACAATGCCAAGCGTTGACTGCAGTGGTGTAAAGCTCACCACCTTTGGACTCTGGAGCAGTGGAAACACGTTCTCTGGATTGATGAATCACGCTTCACCATCTGGCAGTCCGACAGACGAATCTGGGTTTGGTGGATGCCAGGAGAACGCTACCCGCCGCAATGCATAGTGGCAACTGTAAAGTTTGGTGGAAGAGGAATATTGGTCTGGGGCTGTTTTTCATGGTTTGGGCCCCATAGTTACAGTGAAGATACATTTTAAAGCTACAGCATACAATGACATTCTAGACGATCCTGTGTGTCCAACTTTGTGGAAACAGTTTGGGGAAGGCCCTTTCATGTTTCAGCATGACAATGCTCCCGTGCACAAAGCGAGGTCTATATAGAAATGGTTTGACTTCACTAATGCTCTTGTGGCTGAATGGAAGCAAGTCCCCGTAGCAATGTTGTAACATCTAGTGGAAAGCCTTCCAAGAAGAGTGGAAGCTGTTATGGCATCAACACCAAATTTAATGCCCATCATTTTGGAATGAGGTTTTGGACGAGCAGGTGTCCACGTACTTTTGGTCATGTAGTCTTCTGAAGGCACAGTAAATACAACTTAACCGTTTTTTTCCATCACACCTACATTACTCATCTCAAATGTATATACTGTACTCAATATCATCTAGTCCATCTTGCCCATGTCGTCCGGCCATCGCTCATCCATATATTTTTATTTACATATTCTTATTCATTCCTTTACACTTGTGTATAAGGTAGTTGTGAATTTTTTTGATTACTTGTTAGATATTACTGCATGGTCGGAGCTAGAAGCACAAGCATTTCGCTACACTCGCATTAACATCTGCTGACCCTGTGTATGTGACAAATAAAATGTGTTTTGATTTGACTTGAATAATGGTGACTTGGTCCCACCTCTGCATAATACGACTATTTCCACCTCAGTTGAAAATGTAATTGAGCTTCTGCCACGGTGCATTTGATGGGAAAGAAACAGTCTGTCTGATCTGTTAGGCTTTCGACTTTGATCTTCCCCATCTTCTTAAATCCAATTAGCCAGCTTCTCTTATAAACACTTAAGAGTGCTGATGATAGCCTCTCTATATAGCCTATAGCTCCTACTTATAGACCCTATTTTTGCACTGACTGACTATTCCACATTTATGGCAAATCTGTTTTTATTTCTCCCTGTCCATTTTGGTTTTCTCATTAGAAACAGAGATTGACTCCACAGCCACTGGCTTGTAATGTTGCTGTGGTCTGAAGTGCTGCAGATGTACCCAGACGACCCAAACCCCGCCTGTCCCACGAGGACCAGCCTATCTTCTCAAGACAAGCTGTCCCAGTCACAGAGATAGAGGAGTCATCGTTGATCTAGTCCTCCATCTCTATGGTCCCAGGACAAGAGGACTAGAGCAACAAAGAGCCCACATCAACGGGTGTCTGAAAGCACAACACTACTGTGTGTCTGAAAGCACAACACTACTGTGTGTCTGAAAGCACAACACTACAACACAGAGGACCACAATGAAAATGCCGAATGCGACCCAGGAAATAAGTCCGAGACTTTTTGTTTCATTTTTAAACTAAACTGACAGAGCCATCTAAACTCAGCATTTTGTCAACCCTGTTTATCAAGAATCTGGGTCGCTCACTTCCAGCATTGGGTTACAATACATGTATTTGTCATTGCAGAATGACAACAGTTTATGGGCTTGTATTGTTGGACGTTGTGAAAAAGCATGAACAGACACTGCTCTATTAGGCTACATAGCAGATGTATACAAATTAAAAAATGAATTGGATGGTTTGGAGTCAAGAGGCGATGAAACCCTCCAGTGGCTGGCCATAGAACACTCTAGAACACTAGAGCCCTTTACCAGATTGACTTCGTACTCCATGTAGGCAGCCGGGACCCTGTTTCCTCACTCTCCTAAGTAGTTCTGCTGTTTTGGCAAAAAACTAGCTAGATAAATACTTCAAGTTTATTCCGGTATCTGTCAGTTTAGCCTCTGCCTTGCTATTTTAAATCTACAAACCATGAGAGGATTGGGACTATGCATTACAGTGTGTATGTACAGTACAAAATCCTGGAGAGAGGGAAAAGGGAACAGAATTAACACCCCAGGTAGACGCTGGAGATTAAATTTCACCGGATCTTAATTGAGATTACAAAAGGACAACCGATAGCTAGCTAGTCTTAAAGCTCAGACACACCGGTAGGATTGTCAAACGTTTGCCTGCCGACAGAACTTAGCACCTCTGAACAGAGTGTCGGCAGTCAATCTCTGGTTTGTGTTCACACAGCAAAGACCTTGAAGACGGCAGCCCACTCAGCCTTGTTAACATACTCCAAACCAGAAGGTGGCAGTAGCGCTTTGGCAGAACTATGTCTATGTGTTGCTTAGTTTATGGTCTAGATTCCAATGGTGCTAATGTTACTATTTTGTATAAAGCCCTCATTGATACTAGCTAGCAAGATGAAGCAGAAACAATTTAATTCACTCTCCATAATCCCATACTGCCAGTGCCAGCCCATAGCGACCTAGCCTAACGTAGCAGGTGTAAAAAAAAACACCTGAAACTAGATAATGGTCTTGATGACATTTTTACTGTCGTGGGAGGTTCTGTTCTGCGCTATTCAACCAATCCAGGAAATGTGGATGTCGTGGGAGGTTCTGTTCTGCGCTATTCAACCAATCCAGGAAATGTGGATGTCGTGGGAGGTTCTGTTCTGCGCTATTCAACCAATCCAGGAAATGTGGATGTCGTGGGAGGTCCTGTTCTGCGCTATTCAACCAATCCAGGAAATGTGGATGTCGTGGGAGGTTCTGTTCTGCGCTATTCAACCAATCCAGGAAATGTGGATGTCGTGGGAGGTTCTGTTCTGCGCTATTCAACCAATCCAGGAAATGTGGATGTCGTGGGAGGTTCTGTTCTGCGCTATTCAACCAATCCAGGAAATGTGGATGTCGTGGGAGGTTCTGTTCTGCGCTATTCAACCAATCCAGGAAATGTGGATGTCGTGGGAGGTCCTGTTCTGCGCTATTCAACCAATCCAGGAAATGTGGATGTCGTGGGAGGTCCTGTTCTGTGCTATTCAACCAATCCAGGAAATGTGGATGTCGTGGGAGGTTCTGTTCTGCGCTATTCAACCAATCCAGGAAATGTGGATGTCGTGGGAGGTCCTGTTCTGCACTATTCAACCAATCCAGGAAATGTGGATGTCGTGGGAGGTTCTGTTCTGCGCTATTCAACCAATCCAGGAAATGTGGATGTCGTGGGAGGTCCTGTTCTGTGCTATTCAACCAATCCAGGAAATGTGGATGTCGTGGGATGTCCTGTTCTGCGCTATTCAACCAATCCAGGAAATGTGGATGTCGTGGGATGTCCTGTTCTGCGCTATTCAACCAATCCAGGAAATGTGGATGTCGTGGGAGGTCCTGTTCTGCGCTATTCAACCAATCCAGGAAATGTGGATGTCGTGGGATCCTGTTCTGCGCTATTCAACCAATGGAAATGTGGATGTCGTGGGATGTCCTTTCTGCGCTATTCAACCAATCCAGGAAATGTGGATGTCGTGGGAGGTTCTGTTCTGCGCTATTCAACCAATCCAGGAAATGTGGATGTCGTGGGAGGTCCTGTTCTGCGCTATTCAACCAATCCAGGAAATGTGGATGTCGTGGGAGGTCCTGTTCTGCGCTATTCAACCAATCCAGGAAATGTGGATGTCGTGGGATGTCCTGTTCTGCGCTATTCAACCAATCCAGGAAATGTGGATGTCGTGGGAGGTCCTGTTCTGCGCTATTCAACCAATCCAGGAAATGTGGATGTCGTGGGAGGTTCTGTTCTGCGCTATTCAACCAATCCAGGAAATGTGGATGTCGTGGGAGGTTCTGTTCTGCGCTATTCAACCAATCCAGGAAATGTGGATGTCGTGGGAGGTCCTGTTCTGTGCTATTCAACCAATCCAGGAAATGTGGATGTCGTGGGATGTCCTGTTCTGTGCTATTCAACCAATCCAGGAAATGTGGATGTCGTGGGAGGTCCTGTTCTGCGCTATTCAACCAATCCAGGAAATGTGGATGTCGTGGGAGGTCCTGTTCTGCGCTATTCAACCAATCCAGGAAATGTGGATGTCGGAAATGTGGATGTCGTGGGATGTCCTGTTCTGCGCTATTCAACCAATCCAGGAAATGTGGATGTCGTGGGATGTCCTGTTCTGCGCTATTCAACCAATCCAGGAAATGTGGATGTCTATGTCCTGTTCTGCGCTATTCAACCAATCCAGGAAATGTGGATGTCGTGGGAGGTCCTGTTCTGCGCTATTCAACCAATCCAGGAAATGTGGATGTCGTGGGATGTCCTGTTCTGCGCTATTCAACCAATCCAGGAAATGTGGATGTCGTGGGAGGTTCTGTTCTGCGCTATTCAACCAATCCAGGAAATGTGGATGTCGTGGGAGGTCCTGTTCTGCGCTATTCAACCAATCCAGGAAATGTGGATGTTGTGGGAGGTCCTGTTCTGTGCTATTCAACCAATCCAGGAAATGTGGATGTCGTGGGATGTCCTGTTCTGTGCTATTCAACCAATCCAGGAAATGTGGATGTCGTGGGAGGTCCTGTTCTGCGCTATTCAACCAATCCAGGAAATGTGGATGTCGTGGGAGGTTCTGTTCTGCGCTATTCAACCAATCCAGGAAATGTGGATGTCGTGGGAGGTTCTGTTCTGCGCTATTCAACCAATCCAGGAAATGTGGATGTCGTGGGAGGTCCTGTTCTGCGCTATTCAACCAATCCAGGAAATGTGGATGTCGTGGGATGTCCTGTTCTGCGCTATTCAACCAATCCAGGAAATGTGGATGTCGTGGGAGGTCCTGTTCTGCGCTATTCAACCAATCCAGGAAATGTGGATGTCGTGGGAGGTTCTGTTCTGCGCTATTCAACCAATCCAGGAAATGTGGATGTCGTGGGAGGTTCTGTTCTGCGCTATTCAACCAATCCAGGAAAGTGGATGTCGTGGGAGGTCCTGTTCTGCGCTATTCAACCAATCCAGGAAATGTGGATGTCGTGGGATGTCCTGTTCTGCGCTATTCAACCAATCCAGGAAATGTGGATGTCGTGGGATGTCCTGTTCTGCGCTATTCAACCAATCCAGGAAATGTGGATGTCGTGGGATGTCCTGTTCTGCGCTATTCAACCAATCCAGGAAATGTGGATGTCGTGGGAGGTCCTGTTCTGCGCTATTCAACCAATCCAGGAAATGTGGATGTCGTGGGATGTCCTGTTCTGCGCTATTCAACCAATCCAGGAAATGTGGATGTCGTGGGAGGTTCTGTTCTGCGCTATTCAACCAATCCAGGAAATGTGGATGTCGTGGGAGGTCCTGTTCTGCGCTATTCAACCAATCCAGGAAATGTGGATGTTGTGGGAGGTCCTGTTCTGTGCTATTCAACCAATCCAGGAAATGTGGATGTCGTGGGATGTCCTGTTCTGCGCTATTCAACCAATCCAGGAAATGTGGATGTCGTGGGAGGTCCTGTTCTGCGCTATTCAACCAATCCAGGAAATGTGGATGTCGTGGGAGGTTCTGTTCTGCGCTATTCAACCAATCCAGGAAATGTGGATGTCGTGGGAGGTTCTGTTCTGCGCTATTCAACCAATCCAGGAAATGTGGATGTCGTGGGAGGTCCTGTTCTGCGCTATTCAACCAATCCAGGAAATGTGGATGTCGTGGGAGGTCCTGTTCTGCGCTATTCAACCAATCCAGGAAATGTGGATGTCGTGGGAGGTTCTGTTCTGCGCTATTCAACCAATCCAGGAAATGTGGATGTCGTGGGAGGTTCTGTTCTGCGCTATTCAACCAATCCAGGAAATGTGGATGTCGTGGGAGGTTCTGTTCTTCTGTTCTGCGCTATTCAACCAATCCAGGAAATGTGGATGTCGTGGGAGGTCCTGTTCTGCGCTATTCAACCAATCCAGGAAATGTGGATGTCGTGGGAGGTCCTGTTCTGCGCTATTCAACCAATCCAGGAAATGTGGATGTCGTGGGAGGTCCTGTTCTGTGCTATTCAACCAATCCAGGAAATGTGGATGTCGTGGGATGTCCTGTTCTGTGCTATTCAACCAATCCAGGAAATGTGGATGTCGTGGGAGGTCCTGTTCTGCGCTATTCAACCAATCCAGGAAATGTGGATGTCGTGGGAGGTTCTGTTCTGCGCTATTCAACCAATCCAGGAAATGTGGATGTCGTGGGAGGTTCTGTTCTGCGCTATTCAACCAATCCAGGAAATGTGGATGTCGTGGGAGGTTCTGTTCTGCGCTATTCAACCAATCCAGGAAATGTGGATGTCGTGGGAGGTTCTGTTCTGCGCTATTCAACCAATCCAGGAAATGTGGATGTCGTGGGAGGTCCTGTTCTGCGCTATTCAACCAATCCAGGAAATGTGGATGTCGTGGGAGGTCCTGTTCTGCGCTATTCAACCAATCCAGGAAATGTGGATGTCGTGGGAGGTCCTGTTCTGCGCTATTCAACCAATCCAGGAAATGTGGATGTCGTGGGAGGTCCTGTTCTGCGCTATTCAACCAATCCAGGAAATGTGGATGTCGTGGGAGGTTCTGTTCTGCGCTATTCAACCAATCCAGGAAATGTGGATGTCGTGGGAGGTCCTGTTCTGCGCTATTCAACCAATCCAGGAAATGTGGATGTCGTGGGAGGTCCTGTTCTGCGCTACGGTCAACGTAAAGGAACCTAAACTTTGAACCTAAATCCAATGACATTATTTTTTTTGTTTGTTGTTGATTTCACAACTCAACCAAATGAAAAAAAAATAAAAAATAAATGGACGTTGAACTGTGCCCAGTGGGAAGCTAGTCTTAGGCACAGTTCACTATCTCCCAAAGACGCTGTGGAAAACAATGTATTTTTAAATCCCTGGATCTTTATTATCTAATAATAAATTGGTGGATGCCTATATTTGTCCTTTTTCACACATGTACAAGTGTGTATCTGTCTGCTGAGGCTAGTCTGTTCGTAAGTGTCCTCTCTAGTCCCATCCTGTATCTGTCTGCTGAGGCTAGTCTGTTCGTAAGTGTCCTTTCTAGTCCCATCCTGTATCTGTCTGCTGAGGCTAGTCTGTTCATAAGTGTCCTCTCCAGTCCCATCCTGTATCTGTCTGCTGAGGCTAGTCTGTTCGTAAATGTCCTCTCTAGTCCCATCCTGTATCTGTCTGCTGAGGCTAGTCTGTTCGTAAGTGTCCTCTCTAGTCCCATCCTGTATCTGTCTGCTGAGGCTAGTCTGTTCGTAAGTGTCCTCTCTAGTCCCATCCTGTATCTGTCTGCTGAGGCTAGTCTGTTCGTAAGTGTCCTCTCTAGTCCCATCCTGTATCTGTCTGCTGAGGCTAGTCTGTTCGTAAGTGTCCTCTCTAGTCCCATCCTGTATCTGTCTGCTGAGGCTAGTCTGTTCGTAAGTGTCCTCTCTAGTCCCATCCTGTATCTGTCTGCTGAGGCTAGTCTGTTCATAAGTGTCCTCTCTAGTCCCATCCTGTATCTGTCTGCTGAGGCTAGTCTGTTCATAAGTGTCCTCTCTAGTCCCATCCTGTATCTGTCTGCTGAGGCTAGTCTGTTCATAAGTGTCCTCTCTAGTCCCATCCTGTATCTGTCTGCTGAGGCTAGTCTGTTCGTAAGTGTCCTCTCTAGTCCCATCCTGTATCTGTCTGCTGAGGCTAGTCTGTTCGTAGTCCTGTCCCATCCTGTATCTGTCTGCTGAGGCTAGTCTGTTCATAAGTGTCCTCTCTAGTCCCATCCTGTATCTGTCTGCTGAGGCTAGTCTGTTCATAAATGTCCTCTCCAGTCCCATCCTGTATCTGTCTGCTGAGGCTAGTCTGTTCGTAAGTGTCCTCTCTAGTCCCATCCTGTATCTGTCTGCTGAGGCTAGTCTGTTCGTAAGTGTCCTCTCTAGTCCCATCCTGTATCTGTCTGCTGAGGCTAGTCTGTTCGTAAGTGTCCTCTCTAGTCCCATCCTGTATCTGTCTGCTGAGGCTAGTCTGTTCGTAAGTGTCCTCTCTAGTCCCATCCTGTATCTGTCTGCTGAGGCTAGTCTGTTCGTAAGTGTCCTCTCTAGTCCCATCCTGTATCTGTCTGCTGAGGCTAGTCTGTTCGTAAGTGTCCTCTCTAGTCCCATCCTGTATCTGTCTGCTGAGGCTAGTCTGTTCGTAAGTGTCCTCTCTAGTCCCATCCTGTATCTGTCTGCTGAGGCTAGTCTGTTCGTAAGTGTCCTCTCTAGTCCCATCCTGTATCTGTCTGCTGAGGCTAGTCTGTTCGTAAGTGTCCTCTCTAGTCCCATCCTGTATCTGTCTGCTGAGGCTAGTCTGTTCGTAAATGTCCTCTCTAGTCCCATCCTGTATCTGTCTGCCCTCTCTAGTCCCATCCTGTATCTGTCTGCTGAGGCTAGTCTGTTCATAAGTGTCCTCTCTAGTCCCATCCTGTATCTGTCTGCTGAGGCTAGTCTGTTCGTAAATGTCCTCTCTAGTCCCATCCTGTATCTGTCTGCTGAGGCTAGTCTGTTCATAAGTGTCCTCTCTAGTCCCATCCTGTATCTGTCTGCTGAGGCTAGTCTGTTCATAAATGTCCTCTCTAGTCCCATCCTGTATCTGTCTGCTGAGGCTAGTCTGTTCGTAAATGTCCTCTCTAGTCCCATCCTGTATCTGTCTGCTGAGGCTAGTCTGTTCGTAAATGTCCTCTCTAGTCCCATCCTGTATCTGTCTGCTGAGGCTAGTCTGTTCGTAAATGTCCTCTCCAGTCCCATCCTGTATCTGTCTGCTGAGGCTAGTCTGTTCGTAAATGTCCTCTCTAGTCCCATCCTGTATCTGTCTGCTGAGGCTAGTCTGTTCGTAAATGTCCTCTCCAGTCCCATCCTGTATCTGTCTGCTGAGGCTAGTCTGTTCGTAAATGTCCTCTCCAGTCCCATCCTGTATCTGTCTGCTGAGGCTAGTCTGTTCATAAATGTCCTCTTCAGTCCCATCCTGTATCTGTCTGCTGAGGCTAGTCTGTTCGTAAGTGTCTTCTCCAGTCCCATCCTGTATCTGTCTGCTGAGGCTAGTCTGTTCATAAATGTCCTCTTCAGTCCCATCCTGTATCTGTCTGCTGAGGCTAGTCTGTTCGTAAGTGTCCTCTCTAGTCCCATCCTGTATCTGTCTGCTGAGGCTAGTCTGTTCATAAATGTCCTCTTCAGTCCCATCCTGTATCTGTCTGCTGAGGCTAGTCTGTTCATAAGTGTCTTCTCCAGTCCCATCCCGTATCTGTCTGCTGAGGCTAGTCTGTTCATAAATGTCCTCTTCAGTCCCATCCTGTATCTGTCTGCTGAGGCTAGTCTGTTCGTAAGTGTCCTCTCTAGTCCCATCCTGTATCTGTCTGCTGAGGCTAGTCTGTTCATAAGTGTCTTCTCCAGTCCCATCCCGTATCTGTCTGCTGAGGCTAGTCTGTTCATAAATGTCCTCTTCAGTCCCATCCTGTATCTGTCTGCTGAGGCTAGTCTGTTCATAAGTGTCTTCTCCAGTCCCATCCCGTATCTGTCTGCTGAGGCTAGTCTGTTCATAAATGTCCTCTTCAGTCCCATCCTGTATCTGTCTGCTGAGGCTAGTCTGTTCGTAAGTGTCTTCTCCAGTCCCATCCTGTATCTGTCTGCTGAGGCTAGTCTGTTCATAAATGTCCTCTTCAGTCCCATCCTGTATCTGTCTGCTGAGGCTAGTCTGTTCATAAGTGTCCTCTCTAGTCTCATCCTGTATTTGTCATCGATTCATCGTCGCCGGACAACCTGGCGATGACAGATTAGGAGGTGGCAACTAGCGCGCCACAGCTTCAGCCAAACAGAGACCCCCCCCCCCCTCCCATCTAATACACCCCCCCAAATTTACACACACTCCACGAATAACACTGCTGTTACCCCTAACACACACGCCCAGCACTTCCCTCCCCACCCGCCCTCTCTACACAACAGGAGAGGCCTCTGTGGGTCATACTGTTAATACTGCCCTGTGGCACTGGCCAAAATTAGACAGCACTATCTGGATGTGACCCCTAATGCTGCCTGCCTGCCTGCCTGCCTGCCTGCCTGCCTGCCTGCCTGCCTGCCTGCCTGCCTGCCTGCCTGCCTGCCTGCCTGCCTGCCTGCCTGCCTGCCTGCCTAGTGGTTGGGTGATGCTATTGACATGTTTCCACAGGTCAGTCTTCAGATTGTGGAGCTTTTTAAAATGGAAGAAATTATGTTTTGTCAAAAACAAGACTTTTCCTCTCATGCTAGCTAGCAATTTCATTCTCTTCTAGGTACAAAATAGCTACAAATTGACCTTGAACGCCAAATCAATCATGTGACATACAAACCCATCCCCAACCCCCACCTCCAATCTGCTGTAAGGTGACCTCCTCTCATACATGTGAAAATGTTTCACCTGCCCTTTCCAAAGCGCGGCAGCTGGTCTACCCACTATCCTCTATTAAAGACCCAGAGGTCATCTCTGATTTAACACCCAATAACCACTCTGTTCATTGGCCTTCCTGCAGCAGCCTCTATATTAATTGGCCTTCCAGCAACAACCTCTATATTCATTGGCCTTCCAGCAACAACCTCTACATTCATTGGCCTACCAGCAACAGCCTCTATATTCATTGGCCTTCCAGCAACATCCTCTACATTCATTGGCCTTCCAGCAACAACCTCTACATTCATTGGCCTTCCAGCAACATCCTCTACATTCATTGGCCTTCCAGCAACATCCTCTACATTCATTGGCCTTCCAGCAACAACCTCTACATTCATTGGCCTACCAGCAACAACCTCTACATTCATTGGCCTTCCAGCAACATCCTCTACATTCATTGGCCTTCCAGCAACAACCTCTACATTCATTGGCCTACCAGCAACAACCTCTACATTCATTGGCCTACCAGCAACAACCTCTACATTCATTGGCCTACCAGCAACAACCTCTACATTCATTGGCCTTCCAGCAACATCCTCTACATTCATTGGCCTTCCAGCAACAACCTCTACATTCATTGGCCTTCCAGCAACATCCTCTACATTCATTGGCCTTCCAGCAACAACCTCTACATTCATTGGCCTACCAGCAACAACCTCTATATTCATTGGCCTTCCAGCAACAACCTCTACATTCATTGGCCTTCCAGCAACAACCTCTACATTCATTGGCCTACCAGCAACCACCTCTATATTCATTGGCCTTCCAGCAACAACCTCTACATTCATTGGCCTTCCAGCAACAGAACATTGATCGACTCAGTCTTGTTGGTGGGTCTACCGCTGGCATCCCGTTTTATAATCCGCTCATAGCCTACGCATAAATACATTACGTTTACCACAGCCAGGGTCGTGTGTGTGTGTGTGTGTGTGTGTGTGTGTGTGTGTGTGTGTGTGTGTGTGTGTGTGTGTGTGTGTGTGTGTGTGTGTGTGTGTGTGTGTGTGTGTGTGTGTGTGTGTGTGTGTGTGTGTGTGTGTGTGTGTGTGTGTGCGTGCGTGCGTGTGTGTGTGCGTGTGCGTGTGTGTGTGTGTTAATGAGGCTGTCAGACATGCAGATGACGTCGTCTGGCCTTTAAAAAGTCACAAGATGGTGGAGACAAAAGGGGCACCAAACGATTCCATTAAGTGCAGCATCGGCACAAAATGGAGTTGTATCCTCCAGTATCGTAGCCTGGAGATGATTTGGTCTCTCCTGCCTCCCTTTTCCTCGATCCTCCATCAGAGCTTAAACACTGACTGCTTCAAAAGGATGCAAAGCCTTAATCTCGTCAAAGAGAATTGCATATTGCATATGCACATCAACCCCTCCATGCCCCACCATCGCTCCCACCCACTCCATCACTGCCACAATCACTGCCACCATCACTCCCACCCACTCCATCACCCCTACCCCCACCATCATCCTACCATCATGGGTAAATAGTAAAAATGCCTACTACCTCAAATTAAGTGTATAAAATGTACTCACAGTAAGCATGTGATACACACATGGAAAGATCATTCATCTACCAGACAGACAGGGCAGGGCTGCCCACCTCAAGGTAAAACATATTCAACGTTCCACCAGCCAGAATAGGGGAATCGCATCAAATGAATTGTATAATATATTAACACATCCCACCAGCCCAGCCCAGGAGGGCCCAGTGCTTACCTCTCTCTCCTGGTCCCAGAATGAATCACTCCATCACTGTCATCACAACAACGTTGGGCTAGCTCCCCTCTCCAGAGACTCTCAGTATAATCCTCTGTCCCTCAACATGCTACCAACTGGTTGGGTTAGCTCCCCTCTCCAGAGACTCTCAATATAATCTTCTAACATGCTACCAACTGGTTGGGTTAGCTCCCCTCTCCAGAGACTCTCAATATAATCTTCTAACATGCTACCAACTGGTTGGGTTAGCTCCCCTCTCCAGAGACTCTCAATATAATCTTCTAACATGCTACCAACTGGTTGGGTTAGCTCCCCTCTCCAGAGACTCTCAATATAATCTTCTAACATGCTACCAACTGGTTGGGCTAGCTCCCCTCTCCAGAGACTCTAGACTCTAGGTAGGTGATAGAGGGGTAGGAAGAGAGAGGTAAATGAGGAGACAGGAGGGAGGGGTAGGTGATAGAGGGGTAGGAAGAGAGAGGTAAATGAGGAGACAGGAGGGAGGGGTAGGAAGAGAGAGGTAAATGAGGATACAGGAGGGAGGGGTAGGAAGAGAGAGGTAAATGAGGAGACAAGAGGGAGGGGTAGGAAGAGAGAGGTAAATAAGGAGACAGGAGGGAGGGGTAGGAAGAGAGGGGTAAATGAGGATACAGGAGGGAGGGGTAGGAAGAGATAGGTAAATGAGGAGACAGGAGGGAGGGGTAGGAGAACAGAGAGAGGGGTAGGAAGAGAGAGGTAAATGAGGAGACATGAGGGAGGGGTAGGAAGACAGAGGGGTAGGAAGAGAGAGGTAAATGAGGAGGGAGGAGGGAGGGGTAGGAAGAGAGGTAAATGAGGAGACAGGAGGGAGGGGTAGGAAGAGAAAGGATAAATGAGGAGAACAAAGGCTGAATGATGGAGGAGAACATGCCCATCAACACATTATGAAAGAGCATCAAGGATAGACAGCAGAGAGAGAGGAGAACATGACAGTGTCTAGAGGTGTAGAATGTTCCTGAGGCTGAGAGAGGAGAACATCAGTGTCTAGAGGTGTAGAATGTTCCTGAGGCTGAGGAGAACATCAGTGTCTAGAGGTGTAGACTGTTCCTGAGGCTGAGAGGAGAACATGACAGTGTCTAGAGGTGTAGAATGTTCCTGAGGCTGAGAGAGGAGAACATGACAGTGTCTAGAGGTGTAGAATGTTCCTGAGGCTGAGAGGAGAAAATGACAGTGTCTAGAGGTGTAGAATGTTCCTGAGGCTGAGAGCAGTACGATGAAGATTTCCACCTATAATAACAGCAAAACAGTGCTGTGCAAGTACTACCAGATCGATGATACAAAGATACCTAGATAATATCCGGAATCTTCACAATCCAGCCAGGCTCATCAGCTCAGAGTCACATATAGCTACAGTAATTGAAAGCTCTTTCAGTAACACAGCCTCAACCCCCAGCCCCTAAACCCTCCAGCAGCACACTCTCAGTGGTTCTCATTGTGTAAGATTTAGATTGATTGGTGATATAGGTTTCATCTGGCTGAGCATCCAGCTGGCAGGCTCCTGGGTCCCACTGAGGGCAGGGAGTCAAACCTCAGAGGAACTGGGGAGAAGGTGACGACCAACTGTCTGAGGAGATGAGGGGTTTAAATGTGTCTGTCGTGAAGTAAACCCTAGAGTGGAGAAATAGAGACACATAGAGAGAGAGACAGACAGACAGACAGACAGACAGACAGACAGACAGACAGACAGACAGACAGACAGACAGACAGACAGACAGACAGACAGACAGACAGACAGACAGAGATTGGGGCAAAATCAAGCTTTTACAAGTCGTCATGCATTTGATTTATCCCACGGGGTCAGCATGCAGAGCCTCGTTTGAGGAGTGGAATATCCTGCCACCAGTCAGACAGCGTGAGACTAGCTCCTCAGCTACTGTACTGAAGCCTGTATTTGTAAACCCAGGCATTGCGCAACAAATAACAATTCAAAATGCAATCGCCTGTTAAAACCTGTTGGCGGCCACGATTTAAAAATGAGCTACTTTTATTTCTCAATCTCAATTTCGTAAAGCGCGCCTCCTATAGCCTACCTACCGTTGACTATCCGCGCTTTACCAACCACTTTGCAATGTAAGATGGAGGCTGTAGAATTGTTTGAAACTTGGAACGTTTTGCTTTACTTCAAATAATGAGGCATGTTTTATCGTCCTTCAAAGTAGCCAAAATCCAACCCATAGAAACGTGGAGACTTTTTCTTTTATAAACTTCCTCACGCGATTAACCAGCATTTCTCTCCCGTTCTATTGGTTTCATATGCATTTTCTTTCGTTGTCCAAAAGCCACAATCCTAGTCATATTAGCAAGCCATCATAGTAGTTGCTATTAGAGTCCCCCTCTCTTTCTAAGTTTCTAAAAGAGACGTGTTGAAATGCCCGCAATTAGGTGCGCGGTTCAGAACTGTTTTCCGCTAATTGCATTTGGGCAAATGTTTGAAAATGACATTGTATTAGCTGCTTCATAACAGGAGTTGCCTGTTCAATAACAGGCTATAGGATTTTGACAGTAAAATGATAGGCTTGCTGCTGTTGCATGTTTCCTTGCGTGTTTGCATAGTGTCCGAGAGGAAGAGGCGAAGCGAGAGGTTTCACTCTCGCGAAAATCTGTCCAAAATACATCCAATGCGTATATTTTGCCTAAACTTGTCGCCTGCCTTCCCTCAATGGGGCGACTCCCATTGTTAGTGCGGAAACATAAGCATCTCGTCATTATATACAGATCTCTGAAAGTATGTTCTGTTGGTTCGCATCATTTTACTGTTTGGAATAAATGTAACCGTTAGCAACAACACTTATACATGCAAACAACCCGGATTGAAACAGATGGCATTACTAGAGCATGTGATGATGTTGCTGAGGAGGGGAAAGCATCTCAGCTGTATCCTGCTAGTCACACCTGACCTTTCTACAGCAGCCACAATGGGCAGGTTGTTCTGGCTCCAGAGGAACACCAGTCCAATTCCATTAACCAGTCTGGTGCTCTGGGCTGGGCGTGGCTGGCTAGCAGCCCTCCAGACACACACACACACACACACACACACACACACACACACACACACACACACACACACACACACACACACACACACACACACACACACACACACACACACACACACACACACACACACACACACACACACACACACACACACACACACACACACACACACACACACACACACACACACACACACACACACACACACACACACAGGGTTTGTTATGGCTGCAGATGCTAAGTTAAACCCAGTAATCCCATTATCAGTGTCTAGGTCTGGCTAGCACCTCTCCAGACAGACAGACACGAGGATGGATGTTGTGAGGGAACCAGATCAAACACACTTCTCCCCTGATCAATTATTCAACTGGCTGCCATCTCTCTCACACACCAGTTATTTTGTTCCGGAACAAAAGGTCTGATGTTGTTGCACAAAGAAAATACTGAAGTCACCAAAACATCACCACATGTAACAAGTGAAAGGCCAAGCAGACAAAGGGCTCTGTAACTCATTAATTATTACGAGGCAGAACCATGTTTGTGTATTGTGTGCATGTAGGATTTATGACACTAGGAAACAGAGAGGCAGGCCATTTCTTCCTGAGCCCACAGGTCATCTTTATGTTGTTGGGATTTCCACAGTTTGTTGCTTTCTGCTGGGATGGGGGACACAAAGGGCTCACGTCTCACCTCTCACCTCTCACCTCTCACCTCTCACCTCTCAGGAGATACAACATCAAACAAGGTTATTCAGACAAACCCAGTCTACCTCCTACAACCCAAGACAACGTCTCTCTAGTCTCCGCATCAGGGAAAAACACAACGGAAGATACATGTTGATCAGCTCTCACACAGGGAGGAGAAGTGTTTCAACTTTTCTTCAGGAACCACATTGATATGCAATAGCAATGTTCTGGGGTGGTCAGTGAGACTGCAAACAGGTGACCTGGAATGTGACCAATAGCATTTATTTACAAAGAGTAGATTGTGAGAGGACTGGCAGAATAACAACAGACTGTGAGAGGACTGGGGGAATAACAACAGACTGTGAGAGGACTGGCAGAATAACAACAGACTGTGAGAGGACTGGGGGAATAACAACAGACTGTGAGAGGACTGGGGTAATAACAACAGACTGTGAGAGGACTGGCAGAATAACAACAGATTGTGAGAGGACTGGCAGAATAACAACAGACTGTGAGAGGACTGGGGGAATAACAACAGACTGTGAGAGGACTGGCAGAATAACAACAGACTGTGAGAGGACTGGCAGAATAACAACAGACTGTGAGAGGACTGGCAGAATAACAACAGACTGTGAGAGGACTGACAGAATAACAACAGACTGTGAGAGGACTGGTGGAATAACAACAGACTGTGAGAGGACTGGCAGAATAACAACAGACTGTGAGAGGACTGGGGTGGAATAACAACAGACTGTGAGAGGACTGGAATAACAACAGACTGTGAGAGGACTGGGGGAATAACAACAGACTGTGAGAGGAATAACAACAGACTGTGAGAGGACTGGCAGAATAACAACAGACTGTGAGAGGACTGGTAGAATAACAACAGACTGTGAGAGGACTGGGGGAATAACAGACTGTGATAACAACAGACTGTGAGAGGACTGACAGAATAACAACAGACTGTGAGAGGACTGGGGGAATAACAACAGAAAGGACTAATAACAACAGACTGTGAGAGGACTGGGGAATAACAACAGACTGTGAATAACAACAGACTGTGAGAGGACTGGTGGAATAACAACAGACTGTGAGAGGACTGTAACAACAGACTGTGAGAGGACTGGCAGAATAACAACAGACTCTCGTTTAAAACCTGTGGGTAATAATCACTGTCTGTTGGAGAGAATAGAAACATATCTTAGCCTTTCATGTCTCTGAATAGCCTGCCAACCCCACCAACACCTACAGGCTCCAGTCATGAATCACATTGGAGATTGTGTGGGATGGTCAGTCTAAGAGAGAAGCATCTCCCTCCAGCTACAGTGCAACCCAAAACCTTCAAATCAAGACCAAAATAGACAAACATTTCCTGTCCCCTGATGTTTAGAAGGCAGTGAATTATCTGATCACGGGGTTTCTAATCGCAGGAAGAGGACAGCACGTATGGAGATACTTATCTCAGGAGCCACCAGGCTAGAGACAAGGGTTATGGAATAAACAAACCATCAACACAGAAAAAAGGCCACTGGAGTGTGGGAAGTTGGACATTTAATTAAAAAGGCCACTGGAGTGTGGGAAGTTGGACATTTAATTAAAAAGGCCACTGGAGTGTGGGAAGTTGGACATTTAATTAAAAAGGCCACTGGAGTGTGGGAAGTTGGACATTTAATTAAAAAGGACACTGGAGTGTGGGAAGTTGGACATTTAATTAAAAAGGCCACTGGAGAGTGGGAAGTTGGACATTTAAATAAAAGGCCACTGGAGTGTGGGAAGTTGGACATTTAATTAAAAAGGACACTGGAGTGTGGGAAGTTGGACATTTAATTAAAAAGGCCACTGGAGTGTGGGAAGTTGGACATTTAATTAAAAAGGCCACTGGAGTGTGGGAAGTTGGACATTTAATTAAAAAGGCCACTGGAGTGTGGGAAGTTGGACATTTAATTAAAAAGGACACTGGAGTGTGGGAAGTTGGACATTTAATTAAAAAGGACACTGGAGTGTGGGAAGTTGGACATTTAATTAAAAAGGCCACTGGAGTGTGGGAAGTTGGACATTTAATTAAAAAGGCCACTGGAGTGTGGGAAGTTGGACATTTAATTAAAAAGGCCACTGGAGTGTGGGAAGTTGGACATTTAATTAAAAAGGACACTGGAGTGTGGGAAGTTGGACATTTAATTAAAAAGGACACTGGAGTGTGGGAAGTTGGACATTTAATTAAAAAGGACACTGGAGTGTGGGAAGTTGGACATTTAATTAAAAAGGCCACTGGAGTGTGGGAAGTTGGACATTTAATTAAAAAGGCCACTGGAGTGTGGGAAGTTGGACATTTAATTAAAAAGGACACTGGAGTGTGGGAAGTTGGACATTTAATTAAAAAGGCCACTGGAGTGTGGGAAGTTGGACATTTAATTAAAAAGGACACTGGAGTTAATTAAAAAGGCCACTGGAGTGTGGGAAGTTGGACATTTAATTAAAAAGGACACTGGAGTGTGGGAAGTTGGACATTTAATTAAAAAGGCCACTGGAGTGTGGGAAGTTGGACATTTAATTAAAAAGGCCACTGGAGTGTGGGAAGTTGGACATTTAATTAAAAAGGACACTGGAGTGTGGGAAGTTGGACATTTAATTAAAAAGGACACTGGAGTGTGGGAAGTTGGACATTTAATTAAAAAGGCCACTGGAGTGTGGGAAGTTGGACATTTAATTAAAAAGGACACTGGAGTGTGGGAAGTTGGACATTTAATTAAAAAGGACACTGGAGTGTGGGGAAGTTGGACATTTAATTAAAAAGGACACTGGAGTGTTTAATTAAAAAAGGCCACTGGGAAGTTGGACATTTAATTAAAAAGGACACTGGAGTGTGGGAAGTTGGACATTTAATTAAAAAGGCCACTGGAGTGTGGGAAGTTGGACATTTAATTAAAAAGGACACTGGAGTGTGGGAAGTTGGACATTTAATTAAAAAGGCCACTGGAGTGTGGGAAGTTGGACATTTAATTAAAAAGGCCACTGGAGTGTGGGAAGTTGGACATTTAATTAAAAAGGACACTGGAGTGTGGGAAGTTGGACATTTAATTAAAAAGGACACTGGAGTGTGGGAAGTTGGACATTTAATTAAAAAGGACACTGGAGTGTGGGAAGTTGGACATTTAATTAAAAAGGCCACTGGGGTGTTTAATTAAAAAGGGAAGTTGGACATTTAATTAAAAGGGCCACTGGAGTGTGGGAATTTGGACATTTAATTAAAAAAAAGGCCACTGGAGTGTGGGAAGTTGGACATTTAATTAAAAAGGCCACTGGAGTGTGGGAAGTTGGACATTTAATTAAAAAGGCCACTGGAGTGTGGGAAGTTGGACATTTAATTAAAAAGGCCACTGGAGAGTGGGAAGTTGGACATTTAATTAAAAAGGCCACTGGAGAGTGGGAAGTTGGACATTTAATTAAAAAGGCCACTGGAGTGTGGGAAGTTGGACATTTAATTAAAAAGGCCACTGGAGTGTGGGAAGTTGGACATTTAATTAAAAAGGACACTGGAGTGTGGGAAGTTGGACATTTAATTAAAAAGGACACTGGAGTGTGGGAAGTTGGACATTTAATTAAAAAGGACACTGGAGTGTGGGAAGTTGGACATTTAATTAAAAAGGACACTGGAGTGTGGGAAGTTGGACATTTAATTAAAAAGGCCACTGGAGTGTGGGAAGTTGGACATTTAATTAAAAAGGACACTGGAGTGTGGGAAGTTGGACATTTAATTAAAAAGGCCACTGGAGAGTGGGAAGTTGGACATTTAATTAAAAAGGACACTGGAGTGTGGGAAGTTGGACATTTTTGTTATTCATTTACACTTTAAAATCAAATCTTCAAACAATTTAAAATGACATTGACCTCTGCTCTTCTGTTTCAGGTCTGACTTGGGGCGGCAGGGTAGCCTAGTGGTTAGAGTGTAGAGGAGTTAGGGTAGCCTAGTGGTTAGAGTGTAGAGGAGGTAGGGTAGCCTAGTGGTTAGAGTGTAGAGGAGTTAGGGTAGCCTAGTGGTTAGAGTGTAGAGGAGGTAGGGTAGCCTAGTGGTTAGAGTGTAGAGGTGGTAGGGTAGCCTAGTGGTTAGAGTGTAGAGGTGGGGTAGCCTAGGGTAGCCTAGTGGTTAGGGTAGTGTGGAGGTGGTAGGGTAGCCTAGTGGTTAGAGTGTAGAGGAGTTAGGGTAGCCTAGTGGTTAGAGTGTAGAGGAGGTAGGGTAGCCTAGTGGTTAGAGTGTAGAGGAGTTAGGGTAGCCTAGTGGTTAGAGTGTAGAGGAGGTAGGGTAGCCTAGTGGTTAGAGTGTAGAGGAGGTAGGGTAGCCTAGTGGTTAGAGTGTAGAGGAGGTAGGGTAGCCTAGTGGTTAGAGTGTAGAGGAGTTAGGGTAGCCTAGTGGTTAGAGTGTAGAGGAGGTAGGGTAGCCTAGTGGTTAGAGTGTAGAGGTGGTAGGGTAGCCTAGTGGTTAGAGGGTAGAGGAGGTAGGGTAGCCTAGTGGTTAGAGTGTAGAGGAGTTAGGGTAGCCTAGTGGTTAGAGTGTAGAGGTGGTAGGGTAGCCTAGTGGTTAGAGTGTAGAGGTGGCAGGGTAGCCTAGTGGTTAGAGTGTAGAGGAGGTAGGGTAGCCTAGTGGTTAGAGTGTAGAGGAGGTAGGGTAGCCTAGTGGTTAGAGTGTAGAGGAGGTAGGGTAGCCTAGTGGTTAGAGTGTAGAGGCGACAGGGTAGCCTAGTGGTTAGAGTGTAGAGGAGTTAGGGTAGCCTAGTGGTTAGAGTGTAGAGGAGGTAGGGTAGCCTAGTGGTTAGAGTGTAGAGGAGGTAGGGTAGCCTAGTGGTTAGAGTGTAGAGGAGGTAGGGTAGCCTAGTGGTTAGAGTGTAGAGGAGGTAGGGTAGCCTAGTGGTTAGAGTGTAGAGGAGTTAGGGTAGCCTAGTGGTTAGAGTGTAGAGGAGGTAGGGTAGCCTAGTGGTTAGAGTGTAGAGGAGGTAGGGTAGCCTAGTGGTTAGAGTGTAGAGGTGGTAGGGTAGCCTAGTGGTTAGAGTGTAGAGGTGGTAGGGTAGCCTAGTGGTTAGAGTGTAGAGGAGTTAGGGTAGCCTAGTGGTTAGAGTGTAGAGGAGGTAGGGTAGCCTAGTGGTTAGAGTGTAGAGGAGGTAGGGTAGCCTAGTGGTTAGAGTGTAGAGGAGGTAGGGTAGCCTAGTGGTTAGAGTGTAGAGGAGGTAGGGTAGCCTAGTGGTTAGAGTGTAGAGGAGGTAGGGTAGCCTAGTGGTTAGAGTGTAGAGGAGGTAGGGTAGCCTAGTGGTTAGAGTGTAGAGGAGGTAGGGGTAGAGTAGTGGTTAGAGTGTAGAGAGAGGTAGGGTAGCCTAGTGGTTAGAGTGTAGAGGAGGTAGGGTAGCCTAGTGGTTAGAGTGTAGAGGAGGTAGGGTAGCCTAGTGGTTAGAGTGTAGAGGAGGTAGGGTAGCCTAGTGGTTAGAGTGTAGAGGAGGTAGGGTAGTCTAGTGGTTAGAGTGTAGAGGAGGTAGGGTAGCCTAGTGGTTAGAGTGTAGAGGAGGTAGGGTAGTCTAGTGGTTAGAGTGTAGAAGAGGTAGGGTAGCCTAGTGGTTAGAGTGTAGAGGAGGTAGGGTAGCCTAGTGGTTAGAGTGTAGAGGAGGTAGGGTAGCCTAGTGGTTAGAGTGTAGAGGAGGTAGGGTAGCCTAGTGGTTAGAGTGTAGAGGAGGTAGGGTAGCCTAGTGGTTAGAGTGTAGAGGTGAGGTAGGGTAGCCTAGTGGTTAGAGTGTAGAGGTGGTAGGGTAGCCTAGTGGTTAGAGTGTAGAGGAGGTAGGGTAGCCTAGTGGTTAGAGTGTAGAGGAGGTAGGTAGCCTAGTGGTTAGAGTGTAGAGGAGGCAGGTAGCCTAGTGGTTAGAGTGTAGAGGCGGCAGGGTAGCCTAGTGGTTAGAGTGTAGAGGCGACAGGGTAGCCTAGTGGTTAGAGTGTAGAGGTGGCAGGTAGCCTAGTGGTTAGAGCGTAGAGGAGGTAGGTAGCCTAGTGGTTAGAGTGTAGAGGAGGTAGGTAGCCTAGTGGTTAGAGTGTAGAGGCGGCAGGTAGCCTTGTGGTTAGAGTGTAGAGGAGGTAGGGTAGCCTAGTGGTTAGAGTGTAGAGGAGGTAGGGTAGCCTAGTGGTCAGAGTGTAGAGGCGACAGGTAGCCTCGTGGTTAGAGTGTAGAGGTGGCAGGGTCGCCTAGTGGTTAGAGCGTAGAGGTGGCAGGGTAGCCTAGTGGTTAGAGCGTTGGACTAATAACCAAAAGGTTGCAGGTTCAAATCCCCGAGCTGACTAGGTACAAATCTGTCGTTCTGCCCCTGAACAGGCAGTTAACCCACAGTTCCTAGGCCGTCATTGAAAATAAGAATTGGTTCTTAACTGACTTGGTAAAATTATATAAAATAAGAACTTGAACTGGTAAACAATCCTGATAATAAGCAGAGCATAAAACTATTTGGTTGCTTTTTGATTGAAGTTGACAAAAATGAATCAAATCCTTGGAGGTAAGCAAAGTCGTGTGCATCGTAGATTAATAGAGGCACAGGGAGGTAAATCACGTTAATCACAATTCAACTCAACTGTTAGCTCCTCAATCACATTTCAAACAGTCCACAAGGAGTTGGGGGGAAGGGGGGGGTTCTTGATGTTCTGAAACCCTCCCCCAAAATACCGTATGTTAATTCCATGTTCATCGTCTAGGAGACGGAAAACAGACTTCAGGACTACTATCAAATATTATTATTATTAATATTATTATAATTATTATTATTATTCCTAGTTACAGACTGACTACCTCCTAGGATGATACGGAAGGCATTGTCTTTATTGAGGTTCATGTGCACTTCGGATGATAGAGTCTACAGTAGAGTCACTATATTCTCTATTCTCTATTCTCTATATCCACTACAGTATATTGTCTATATTCACTATATTTTCTATGTTAATTATATTCTCTATATTTTCTATATTTACAATATTCTCTACAGTATATCAACTATATTCTCTATAGTCACTATATTCTCTATAGTCACTATATTCTCTATAGTCACTGTATTCTCTATAGTCACTGTATTCTCTATAGTCACTGTATTCTCTATAGTCACTGTATTCTCTATAGTCACTGTATTCTCTATATTCTCTATAGTCACTGTATTCTCTATATTCTCTATAGTCACTGTATTCTCTATAGTCACTATATTCTCTATATTCTCTATAGTCACTGTATTCTCTATATTCTCTATAGTCACTATATTCTCTATATTCTCTATAGTCACTATATTCTCTATATTCTCTATAGTCACTATATTCTCTATATTCTCTATAGTCACTATATTCTCTATAGTCACTGTATTCTCTATATTCTCTATAGTCACTGTATTCTCTATAGTCACTGTATTCTCTATATTCTCTATAGTCACTGTATTCTCTATATTCTCTATAGTCACTGTATTCTCTATAGTCACTGTATTCTCTATATTCTCTATAGTCACTGTATTCTCTATATTCTCTATAGTCACTGTATTCTCTATAGTCACTATATTCTCTATATTCTCTATAGTCACTATATTCTCTATAGTCACTATATTCTCTATAGTCACTGTATTCTCTATAGTCACTGTATTCTCTATATTCTCTATAGTCACTATATTCTCTATAGTCACTATATTCTCTATAGTCACTATATTCTCTATAGTCACTATATTCTCTATAGTCACTGTATTCTCTATAGTCACTGTATTCTCTATATTCTCTATAGTCACTATATTATCTATATTCTCTCTATATTCTCTATATCCACTACAGTATTTTCACTATAGTCACTGTATTATCTATAGTCACTATATTCTCTATATTCTCTATAGTCACTATATTCTCTATATTCTCTATAGTCACTATATTCTCTATATTCTCTATAGTCACTGTATTATCTATAGTCACTGTATTCTCTATATTCTCTATAGTCACTATATTCTCTATAGTCACTATATTCTCTATATTCTCTATAGTCACTATATTCTCTATAGTCACTATATTCTCTATATTCTCTATAGTCACTATATTCTCTATAGTCACTATATTCTCTATATTCTCTATAGTCACTATATTCTCTATAGTCACTATATTCTCTATATTCTCTATATTCTCTATAGTCACTATATTCTCTATATTCTCTATAGTCACTGTATTATCTATAGTCACTGTATTCTCTATATTCTCTATAGTCACTATATTCTCTATAGTCACTATATTCTCTATATTCTCTATAGTCACTATATTCTCTATAGTCACTATATTCTCTATATTCTCTATAGACACTATATTCTCTATAGTCACTATATTCTCTATATTCTCTATAGTCACTATATTCTCTATAGTCACTATATTCTCTATAGTCACTATATTCTCTATAGTCACTATATTCTCTATATTCTCTATAGTCACTATATTCTCTGTAGTCACTATATTCTCTATAGTCACTATATTCTCTATAGTCACTATATTCTCTATATTCTCTATAGTCACTATATTCTCTATAGTCACTATATTCTCTATAGTCACTATATTCTCTATAGTCACTATATTCTCTATAGTCACTATATTCTCTATAGTCACTATATTCTCTATAGTCACTATATTCTCTATAGTCACTATATTCTCTATAGTCACTATATTCTCTATAGTCACTATATTCTCTATAGTCACTATATTCTCTATATTCTCTATAGTCACTATATTCTCTATAGTCACTGTATTCTCTATATTCTCTATAGTCACTATATTCTCTATAGTCACTATATTCTCTATATTCTCTATAGTCACTATATTCTCTATAGTCTCTATATTCTCTATAGTCACTATATTCTCTATATTCTCTATAGTCACTATATTCTCTATATTCTCTATAGTCACTATATTCTCTATATTCTCTATAGTCACTATATTCTCTATATTCTCTATAGTCACTATATTCTCTACAGTATATCAACTATATTCTCTATAGTCACTGTATTATCTATAGTCACTGTATTCTCTATATTCTCTATAGTCACTATATTCTCTATAGTCACTATATTCTCTATATTCTCTATAGTCACTATATTCTCTATAGTCACTATATTCTCTATATTCTCTATAGTCACTATATTCTCTATAGTCACTATATTCTCTATATTCTCTATAGTCACTATATTCTCTATAGTCACTATATTCTCTATAGTCACTATAATCTCTATAGTCACTATATTCTCTATAGTCACTATATTCTCTATATTCTCTATAGTCACTATATTCTCTATAGTCACTATATTCTCTATAGTCACTATATTCTCTATAGTCACTATATTCTCTATATTCTCTATAGTCACTATATTCTCTATAGTCACTATATTCTCTATATTCTCTATAGTCACTATATTCTCTATAGTCACTATATTCTCTATATTCTCTATAGTCACTATATTCTCTATAGTCACTATATTCTCTATATTCTCTATAGTCACTATATTCTCTATAGTCACTATATTCTCTATAGTCACTATATTCTCTATAGTCACTATATTCTCTATATTATATTCTCTATAGTCACTATATTCTATATAGTCACTATATTCTCTATAGTCACTATATTCTCTATAGTCATAGTCTATATTCTCTATATTCTCTATAGTCACTATATTCTCTATAGTCACTATATTCTCTATATTCTCTATAGTCACTATATTCTCTATATTCTCTATAGTCACTATATTCTCTATAGTCACTATATTCTCTATATTCTCTATAGTCACTATATTCTCTATAGTCACTATATTCTCTATATTCTCTATAGTCACTATATTCTCTATAGTCACTATATTCTCTATATTCTCTATAGTCACTATATTCTCTATAGTCACTATATTCTCTATAGTCACTATATTCTCTATATTCTCTATATTCTCTATATTCTCTATAGTCACTATATTCTCTATAGTCACTATATTCTCTATATTCTCTATATTCTCGATATTCTCTATAGTCACTGTATTATCTGTAGTCACTATATTCTCTATATTCACTATCTTCTCTATATTCACTGTATTCCTAGAGGAAGAAATTGGCTTAAGGCACGACCCATGTAAAGAAAGTAACAGACAAGAATTGAATTAACTCTACGATTCAATTGCAGCTTTTATATTCAATTTCAGCTGTTCTACTTAATTTCTACTTTTCTGCCAATGTGAGCAACAGAGGAGAGCACTAGGGAGGGAGTCAGATGGATCAATAGAACAGGCCCACTGAAACGCTGCCGAGCCAATCCAGAATCAATCTCTCTACTCATTAGTCCCTTGGCCTGAGCTGTGACTGACGCATCACAACCCAGATGGGAGGAGGGAGGCTTAATCAGATAACATGTTTTATTGTGTTCACATGGAAAACAGAGCAGCGGGACCCAGCCAGTGGAGAGTTGACTCTGGTTCTGACTGGCTCTGTTCTCAGGGCTCTGGTTCTGACTGGCTCTGTTCTCAGGGCTCTGGTTCTGACTGGCGCTGATCCCAGGGCTCTGGTTCTGACTGGCTCTGTTCCCAGGGCTCTGGTTCTGACTGGCTCTGTTCTCAGGGCTCTGGTTCTGACTGGCTCTGTTCTCAGGGCTCTGGTTCTGACTGGCTCTGGTTCTGACTGGCTCTGGTTCTGACTGGCGCTGATCCCAGGGCCCTGGTTCTGACTGGCTCTGTTCCCAGGGCTCTGGTTCTGACTGGCTCTGTTCCCAGGGCTCTGGTTCTGACTGGCTCTGTTCCCAGGGCTCTGGTTCTGACTGGCTCTGGTTCTGACTGGCTCTGTTCCCAGGGCTCTGGTTCTGACTGGATCTCTTCGTAGGGCTCTGGATCTGACTGGCTCTCTTCCTAGGGCTCTGGATCTGACTGGCTCTCTTCCTAGGGCTCTGGTTCTGACTAGATCTCTTCGTAGGGCTCTGGATCTGACTGGCTCTCTTCCTAGGGCTCTGGTTCTGACTGGATCTCTTCCTAGGGTTCTGGTTCTGACTGGATCTCTTCCTAGGGCTCTGGTTCTGACTGGCTCTGTTTCCTGGGCTCCGGCTTTGACTGGCTCTCATCCTAGGGCTCTGGTTCTGACTGGCTCTGTTTCCTGGGCTCTGGCTTTGACTGGCTCTCTTCCTAGGGCTCTGGTTCTGACTGGCTCTGCTCAAAAGGCTCTGGTTCTGACTGGCTCTGTTTCCAGGGCTCTGGTTCTGGTTGCTTGCTGCTCTACATTAGACAATTAATGGTGTCAGACTTAACTATTATCAATCAAAAAAATCCTAATCCAAAACCCAACCCATAGATTGATTGATTAATTGATTTATAACCTTACCATTTGTTTATTTAGCTTATTACACCTTCTGCTAGCTGAGTGGGAGCTCAAACGTAGAAGTGCCATTTGGCATCAAGACAGGTGCTGTGAGTTTAGATCACCAAGGACTGCTGTTCTGTCATCTTACCAGACACTCCACCAAGGACTGCTGTTCTGTCATCTTACCAGACACCCCGCCAAGGACTGCTGTTCTGTCATCTTTCCAGACACTCCACCAAGGACTACTGTTCTGTCATCTTACCAGACACCCCACCAAGGACTGCTGTTCTGTCATCTTTCCAGACACCCCACCAAGGACTGCTGTTCTGTCATCTTACCAGACACCCCACCAAGGACTGCTGTTCTGTCATCTTACCAGACACCCCACCAAGAACTGCTGTTCTGTCATCTTACCAGACACCCCACCAAGGACTGCTGTTCTGTCATCTTACCAGACACCCCACCAAGGACTGCTGTTCTGTCATCTTTCCAGACACCCCACCAAGGACTGCTGTTCTGTCATCTTACCAGACACCCCACCAAGGACTGCTGTTCTGTCATCTTACCAGACACTCCACCAAGGACTGCTGTTCTGTCATCTTACCAGACACCCCACCAAGGACTGCTGTTCTGTCATCTTACCAGACACCCCACCAAGGACTGCTGTTCTGTCATCTTACCAGACACCCCACCAAGGACTGCTGTTCTGTCATCTTACCAGACACCCCACCAAGGACTGCTGTTCTGTCATCTTACCAGACACCCCACCAAGGACTGCTGTTCTGTCATCTTACCAGACACCCCACCAAGGACTAGTGTTCTGTCATCTTACCAGATACCCCACCAAGGACTGCTGTTCTGTCATCTTACCAGACACCCCACCAAGGACTAGTGTTCTGTCATCTTACCAGACACTCCACCAAGGACTGCTGTTCTGTCATCTTTCCAGACACCTAAAGACAAACTGCCACCTCTCACTAGGACTGACACCAGCAACTGCCTCCTTAGTCAGTGACCCAATGTGGGAAAGGGAAGCGGAATGAATTAGATTGAAAAAAAGAGGGGGGGGTTGAAGGACACGATTTAAAGAAACATGAGATTATTCTTCAGAATATGAGGTAGATGGATTCTGTTTGATGACCACAGTGGGTGTGAGAGGGTTGTGTGTGTGTGTGTGTGTGTGTGTGTGTGTGTGTGTGTGTGTGTGTGTGTGTGTGTGTGTGTGTGTGTGTGTGTGTGTGTGTGTGTGTGTGTGTGTGTGTGTGTGTGTGTGTGTGTGTGTGTGTGTGTGGTGGGGGGGGCTCAGGAAACAGCACTGGGGTGCTCATATAGTCCCATCCCTTAGTGTCTGCCTCAGGAGTTTCATCAAACAGCCTCATAGCCTCACCATGTTAACCCCCTCACAACCTAGGCTACTCTTCACGGCTGATCATAAAAAACACTGATCAGCCACCCTCAAACGTTGCTGCTGTGAAGGCACACTGCAGTTTTTCACCTAACAGATACAGTGCATTAGGAAAGTCTTCACACCCCTTGACATTTTGTTACGTTACAGCCTTATTCTAAAATGGATTGATTTGGTTTTCAATCTACACACAATATCCTGTAATGACAAAGCAAAAACAGTCCCCCCCCCCCCAAACAAAATGAAATATCACATTAACATAAGTATTCAGACCATTCACTCAGTACTTTGTTGAAGCACCTTTGGCAGAGATTACAGCCTCAAGTCTTCTTGGGTATGATGCCACAAACTTGTCACACCTGTATTTGGGGAGTTACTCCCACTCTTCTCTGCATATCCTCTCAAACTCTGTCAGGTTAGATGGGGAGCGTAGCTGCACAGCTATTTTCAGGTCTCTCCAGAGATGTTCGATCAGGTTCAATTCCAGGCTCTGGCTGGGCCACTCAGAGATGTGTCTCGAAGCAATTCCTGCATGGTCTTGGCTGTGTGCTTAGGGTTGTTGTCCTGTTGGAAGGTGAACCGTTGCCCCGGTCTGAGGTCCTGAGCGCTCTGCACCAGATATTCATCAAGGATCTCTCTATACTTTGGACCTTTCATCTTTCCCTCGATCCTGACTAGTCTCCCAGTTCCTGCCGCTGAAAAACATCCCCACAGCATGATGCTGCCACCACTATGCTTCACCATAGGGATGCTGCCACCACTATGCTTCACTGTAGGGATGCTGCAACCACCATACTTCACTGTAGGGATGCTGCCACCACCATGCCTCACCGTAGAGATGGTGCCAGGTTTCTTCCAGACGTGACGCTTGGCATTCAGGCCAAAGAGTTCAATCTTGTTTTCATCAGAACAGAGAATCTTGTTTCTCATGGTCAGAGACCTTTCGGTGTCTTTTGGCAAACTCCAAACAGGCTGTCGTGCTTTTTACTGAAGAGTGGTTCCGTCTGGTCACTCTACCATAAAGGCCTGACTGGTGGAGTGCTGCACAGATGGTTGTTCTTCTGGAAGGTTCTCCCATCTCCACAGAGGAACTCTGGAGCTCTGTCAGAGTGACCATCGGGTTCTTGGTCACCTCCCTGAACAAGGCCCTCTTCCCCAAAATGCTCAGTTTAGCTGGGCGGCCAGCTCTAGGAAGAGTCTCTGCTGCAGAAATGTTTTGGTCCCCTTTCCCAGATCTGTGCCTCGACACAATCCTGTCTCCGAGCTCTACGGACAATTCCTTCGACCTCATGACTTCGTTTTTGCACTGCCAACTGTGGGACCTTCTATAGACAGGTGTGTGCCTTTCCAAATCAGACAGGTGGACTCCAATCAAGTTGTAGAAACATCTCAAGGATGAATAACGGAAACAGGATGCACCTGAGCTCAAATTCGTGTCTCATAGCAAAAGGTCTGAATACTTGTGTAAATAATGTATATCTGTTTTTTTTATTTTTAATACATTTGCAAACATTTCTAGTAATCTGTTTCCGCTTTATCGTTATGGGGTATTGTGTGTAGATTGATGAGGGAAAACAATTATTTAATCCATTTTAGAACAAGGCTGTAATAAAAGAAAATGTGGAAAAAGGGAAGGGTTCTGTCTACTCCCCCGTGTGACCTACTTGTTGTGCGTATAAACTCCCATGTACGTGTAACTGGTATAATACACACCGTGTATTTAATGTATTTGCGTAAATTGTCAAGTCTTTCGTCTCTAATGTCTTTTTCATTACGCGTCAGAACCCCAATAAGACCAGCTGTCGTCATTAACTTCGTCTAATTGGGATCCTAATAAAATCTAATTCAATCTGTGAGGAAATATAGGTGCTGCTGTAGGTCCTCCTTGGTTGGGGACAGAAGCACCAGATCATCTGCCGACAGTAGACATTTGATTTCTGAGTCCAGTCGGGTGAGGCCGGGTGCTGCAGAATGTTCGAGCTGCATCCCTGTCTCAACCAAGGCCCTGAGGAAAGATATGTTTATTGCCAATTTTGGACATTCAGCCCACGAGCCAATGTTAAATTGTAGTCCCCTGGGGATTGTAAATCTTTACTATGGCTATAAACCATGACTGCATCCCCCCCCTATGAGATTATAATCAGCCAGGATACAGTACAAAACACAAACGCAGACAGGCGTTAGGCTAGGCCTAGCATCTGGCTATGTAAAAAAAAAAAAAAAACTGGGATTCAGGAGTGAAGAGAGAGAGATGTTTTATTGTCCCATACAGCGGCTGCAGTGAGACTGTGAATCATGAATGGTGCCCTGCAGCAGCGTGGCACTGAGGTAATAGGTTACTCCACCGCTTTTGAAGCAGACAGGAGAGAGACACATTTTAGCTGGCTTAAAAAAAAAAAACTAGTAGCTAGTAAAATCCTAAATGCACAGCCGAACACTTTCACAACGTCATTACGTCGATGCGTAACGGCCATTTAAAACAAAAATATACTATCAGACGAGACACACATGTTGGAGAAAATAAATAGCCTAGAAGTAATAAAAACGATGGAACATATTAACATAACACATACATTTCTCTGGAGGCTTGGTGTACTCTACAGAGAAGGGAATACAATCTGTCTGTGTTCAACAGAGACATCATAGATAACCCCAGTATTAACAATGGAGTAAGAATCCATACACACAGGCTGTGCATAAAAAGGGTAATTGAAAAGCATGGAACATCCACATCAGAAGAATCTAAGCAACATTGAAAAACGGGAATAGAACCCTGCCGGGCTCATAAATACATCACAAAGCAGCCAGCTGTTAGCGCTGTAGACAGGGGCTGGGAGAGGCCCCCAGGCACAGCTGAAGGCTGAGATGATGGGAATGACAGATTAACTAGAAAGATTTAGAGGGGGGGGCGAGGGAGAGAGAGAGTGATAGAGACAAAGAAAGAGAGAGAGCGAGAGAGAGAGAGAGAGAGAGAGAGAGAGAGAGAGAGAGAGAGAGAGAGAGAGAGAGAGAGAGAGAGAGAGAGAGAGAGAGAGAGAGAGAGAGAGATAGAGACAAAGAGAGAGAGGGAGTGTGAGTGGTAGAGACCAAAGAAAGAGAGAGCGAGGAGAGCAATAGATAGACAAAGAAATAGAGAAAGTGAGATATAGATAGAAAGAGAACCCCTGAGTCATCACTCAGAGAATAGAGGTTTATCATAGAGATCCTTCTCCTCATCAACATCTGCTCACACAATAGACTCCTTCCTTCTCCTCATCAACATCTGCTCACACAATAGACTCCTTCCTTCTCCTCATCAACATCACCTCACACAATAGACTCCTTCCTTCTCCTCATCAACATCACCTCACACAATAGACTCCTTCCTTCTCCTCATCAACATCAACTCACAATAGACTCCTTCCTTCTCCTCATCAACATCAACTCACAATAGACTCCTTCCTTCTAGCCTCACGCCTCCTGTATAATAAGCTGCTATTATGGGAAGTTTGGGGTTGGGGGCTATAATGTTCCTTTCCACTCCTCCCCCAACCAATTAATGTTCCTTTCCACCTCCTCCATTAATGTCCCTTTCCCCCTCTACCCCCTCCTCCATTAATGTTCCCATTCACCCCCTTATTAACCCCCTCTATTAATGTTCCCTTTCACCCCCTCTATTAACCCCCTCCCCTCCATTTATGTTCCCTTTCACCCCCTCTATTAACCCCCCTCCCCCCATTTATGTTCCATTTATTAACCCCCCTTCCATTTATTTTCCCTTTCACCCCCTCTATTAACCCCCTCCCCCTCCATTTATGTTCCCATTCATTAATGTTCCCTTTCACCCCCCTCTATTAACCCCCCCTCCATTAATGTTCCCCACCCCCTCAAACCCTTTAATGTTCCCATTCACCCCCTCCATTAACCCTTTCCCCCCCTCCTTCCATTAATGTTCCCTTTCACCCCCCCTCTATTAACCCTCCCCTCCATTAATGTTCCCTTTCACCCCCTCTATTAACCCTCCCCCTCCATTAATGTTCCCCCCCCTCTATTAACCCTCCCCCTCCATTAATGTTCCCTTTCACCCCCCCTCTATTAACCCTCCCCCCTCCATTAATGTCTTCCCCCCCTCCCATTAATCTCCTGTTTCATCTGGGATCAGGTAAAGGTCCATTGAGTGGCTGCTGTGTTCAATCAGTCTACACAGGCCAGACTAATGTCTAACCGCTGGAACACTGAGCCCCACGCTGGGCTATTCATTAACACACCATGCTGTGGGAGCACACACACACACACACACACACACACACACACACACACACACACACACACACACACACACACACACACACACACACACACACACACACACACACACACACACACACACACGCACACACACACACACACACACACACACACACGACTGGAAATGGGAAAGAGGAAAAGAGACACACACACGGCTGCCCGCTCTGCACCGCATGTAACTAGAGAATAAATTGTCATATTGAAGACAGAGACCCTTCCAGCTGAACAATACTCAGGGCCCCCCTCCCAACTTGAAGACAGACCATCCCAGCTGAACAATACTCAGCCCCCCCCAACTTGAAGACAGACCATCCCAGCTGAACAATACTCAGGGCCCACCCCCTCCCATCTTGAAGACCCCCCCCCAGATGAACAAGACTTGTTCAGCTGGTATTGAGAAGGATAGGCACCGTCAGAGGCCAGCACCTCCGTATTCAGAGAAGGATAGTAGGCACCATCAGAGGCCAGCCCCTCTGTCTCCAGAGAAGGATAGGCACCATCAGAGGCCAGCACCTCCGTATTCAGAGAAGGATAGTAGGCACCATCAGAGGCCAGCCCCTCTGTCTCCAGAGAAGGATAGGCACCATCAGAGGCCAGCACCTCCGTATTCAGAGAAGGATAGTAGGCACCATCTGAGGCCAGCACCTCCATATTCAGAGAAGGATAGGCACCGTCAGAGGCCAGCACCTCCGTATCGAGAGAAGGATAGTAAGCACCATCAGAGGCCAGAACCGCCGTATTCAGAGAAAGCGAAAGAGAGCAGAGACCACTGTTTCTCAATAAAAAATGTTGCTTCAACAATACTCCCGACCCCAACAGTACAATGGGATTTTAAATACGCATCCCTTAAAACCTGAGCAGTCTGTTTGCATCAGGCTGGTTGGCAACAGCTAGGCAGTGTTTCATTCTAACCCTGGGTGACTCAAACCCCTACGGAGAGAATAAGTGCTCCTTGTCTATGGTTCAGCTCAACAGATATTTGGGAGGGAGGGGAGAGTGGTCATAGTGGGGTCATAGGGCAGGGGCATGTCGTACTGCACACAGCTAGTCTCCTATTCATCTCAAGGGACTCCCATGGCAGACAAATTACTCAACCCTCACTCTACCTCTGCTCTTCATTCCCTCCCTATCTCTTCCTCTATCCCTCAGTCATTCCCTCCCCATCTCTTCCTCTATCCCTCAATCGTCGCTATCTCTTCCTCTATCCTTCATTCCCTATCTCTTCCTCATTCCCGTCCTCATTCCCTCCCTCTTCCTCTCTCTAATTCATTCCCTCACTATCTCCCATTCTGTCCCTTTCTTCCTCTATCCTGCATTCCCTCTATCCCTCATTCCCTCTATCCCTCATTCCCTTGCTATCTCTTCCTCTATCCCTCATTCCCTCTATCCCTCATTCCCTCTATCCCTCATTCCCTTGCTATCTCTTCCTCTATCCCTCATTCCCTCCCTCATCCCTCATTCCCTTACTATTCTCTTCCTCTTCCCTCTATCCCTCATTCCCTTGCTATCTCTTCCTCTATCCCTCATTCCCTCTATCCCTCATTCCCTTACTATCTCTTCCTCTATCCCTCATTCCCTTGCTATCCCTCATTCCTCTATCCCTCTTCCTCTATCCCTCATTCCCTTGCTATCTCTTCCTCTATCCCTCATTCCCTCTATCCCTCATTCCCTCTATCCCTCATTCCCTTGCTATCTCTTCCTCTATCCCTCATTCCCTTGCTATCCTTCCTCATTCATTCCCTCTATCCCTCATTCCCTCTATCCCTCATTCCCTTGCTATCTCTTCCTCTATCCATCATTCCCTCTATCCCTCATTCCCTTGCTATCTCTTCCTCTATCCCTCATTCCCTCTATCCCTCATTCCCTCTATCCCTCATTCCCTTGCTATCTCTTCCTCTATCCCTCATTCCCTTGCTATCTCTTCCTCTATCCCTCATTCCCTTGCTATCTCTTCCTCTATCCCTCATTCCCTTGCTATCTCTTCCTCTATCCCTCATTCCCTCTATCCCTCATTCCCTTGCTATCTCTTCCTCTATCCCTCATTTCCTCTATCCCTCATTCCCTTGCTATCTCTTCCTCTATCCCTCATTTCCTCTATCCCTCATTCCCTTGCTATCTCTTCCTCTATCCCCCATTCCCTTGCTATCTCTTCCTCTATCCCTCATTCCCTCTATCTCTCATTCCCTTGCTATCTCTTCCTCTATCCCTCATTTCCTCTATCCCTCATTCCCTTGCTATCTCTTCCTCTATCCCTCATTTCCTCTATCCCTCATTCCCTTGCTATCTCTTCCTCTATCCCTCATTCCCTTGCTATCTCTTCCTCTATCCCTCATTCCCTTGCTATCTCTTCCTCTATCCCTCATTCCCTTGCTATCTCTTCCTCTATCCCTCATTTCCTCTATCCCTCATTCCCTTGCTATCTCTTCCTCTATCCCTCATTCCCTATCTCCAAGCCTCTGTCCAGCTCTCCTTCCCTGCCTCCATTACTTTCTCCCTTCCTTTCTGCCTCCCATCCAACCCTCCTTTCCTCTTTGTCCTTCAATCTCTCCATCTCCGTGGCTCCATCCCTCTGTCTCAGGTCAGGGTTATACATATGTCTGTCTGGTTCATGGTACCCTACTAAAGCGTACCCAGTTCATTCTCCTGTGGTGGTGACTGAGGCTGTTGTAATCAGGAAGTGTTGTTTTGCTGTAAGATACCCAATAAATCTCTCCACATATACAAATCTATGTCATTTCCTTCTAGTACGGTTAGTTCAATAAAAACACTATCAGTAATTCATGCCTATATTGAAGAAAAACAGATATTTACTGATAATAATTACCTCTCATGTGTTTTAGCAGCTGCTGCCAACTCTCAAATCCAATACAAATTATCTCCTTATCTGAAAAGTTATTAGTAGAACAGACCAGATATTGAGGGACGACAAACCGTGACACACACAGATTCAATCATTGATAACAAATAGTACAAACACAGTGTGTGTGTGTGTGTGTGTGTGTGTGTGTGTGTGTGTGTGTGTGTGTGTGTGTGTGTGTGTGTGTGTGTGTGTGTGTGTGTGTGTGTGTGTGTGTGTGTGTGTGTGTGTGTGTGTGTGTGTGTGTGTGTGTGTGTGTGTGTGTGTGTGTGTGTGTGTGTGAATCATATAAATATCCCTCGGTTCTTGTTTATCCTACCAGATAACTCAACTCACTTTATCACCATTAAGTCCCTCATCCTACCAGGTAACTCACTTTGTCACCATTAAGTCCCTCATCCTACCAGGTAACTCAACTCACTTTGTCACCATTAAGTCCCTCATCCTACCAGGTAAAACACAGTGAAGGTGTGAGTAGAGACAAATCACATGAGGGATCCTGTAGGTTCCCAACTTCCCATATTGATTTTCAATGAAAGTCCATTAAGTGGATCCTATGATGTCCCACTTTAGGCTCTGCAGTGGTGTGAAATGTGGGTTGAGGTCAACTCTCATGCTAAATATAATAACTGCTATAGAAACAGTGTTCACGTCACAGGGTGGTCTGTTATGCTGCAGCACTGGCCCAGCACTGACCCAGCACTGACCCAGCACTGACCCAGCACTGAACCAGCACTGACCCACATAAAAACCACATCACTCCAGTACTGACCTACAACAAACCACACCAGTACCAGTACTGGCCCAGCACTGACCCACATAAAAACCAGATCACTCCAGTACTGACCTACATCAAACCACACCAGTACCAGTACTGACCCACATCAAACCACACCAGTACTGGCCCACATCAAACCACACCAGCACCAGTACTGACCCACATCAAACCACACCAGCACCAGTACTGGCCCACATCAAACCACACCAGCACCAGTACTGACCCACATCAAACCACACCAGCACCAGTACTGACCCACATCAAACCACACCAGCACCAGTACTGACCCACATCAAAACACACCAGTACTGGCCCACATCAAACCACACCAGCACCAGTACTGACCCACATCAAACCACACCAGCACCAGTACTGACCCACATCAAACCACACCAGCACCAGTACTGGCCCACATCAAACCACACCAGTACTGGCCCACATCAAACCACACCAGCACCAGTACTGACCCACATCAAACCACATCACTCCAGTACTGACCCACATCAAACCACATCACACCAGTACTGGCCCACATCAAACCACACCAGCACCAGTACTGACCCACATCAAACCACATCACCCACATCAAACCAGTACTGACCCACATCAAACCACACCAGTACTGACCCACATCAAACCACACCAGCACCAGTACTGGCCCACATCAAACCACACCAGTACTGACCCACATCAAACCACACCAGCACCAGTACTGGCCCACATCAAACCACACCAGTACTGACCCACATCAAACCACACCAGTACTGGCCATCACACTGACCCACATCAAACCACACCAGTACTGACCTACATCAAACCACACCACACCAGTACTGACCCACCCCACATCAAACCACACCAGCACCAGTACTGGCCCACATCAAACCACACCAGTACTGACCCACATCAAACCACACCAGCACCAGTACTGGCCCACATCAAACCACACCAGTACTGACCCACATCAAACCACACCAGTACTGGCCCACATCAAACCACACCAGCACCAGTACTGACCCACATCAAACCACACCAGCACCAGTACTGACCCACATCAAACCACACCAGTACTGGCCCACATCAAACCACACCAGCACCAGTACTGACCCACATCAAACCACACCAGCACCAGTACTGACCCACATCAAACCACTCCAGCACCAGTACTGACCCACATCAAACCACACCAGCACCAGTACTGACACACATCAAACCACACCAGCACCAGTACTGACCCACATCAAACCACTCCAGCACCAGTACTGACCCACATCAAACCACACCAGCACCAGTACTGAACCACGTACTGACCCACATCAAACCACACCAGCACCCACCAGTGTAATCACCACCTTCCGGAGACACCTGAAACCCCACCTCTTTAAGGAATACCTAGGATAGGATAAAGTAATCCTTCTCACCCCCCCCCCCTTAAAAGATTTAGATGCACTATTGTAAAGTGGCTGTTCCACTGGATGTCATAAGGTGAATGCACCAATTTGTAAGTCGCTCTGGATAAGAGCGTCTGCTAAATGACTTAAATGTAAATGTAATGTAAATTTAATTTCATTCATTGACAGACGAGCTTAACAGAGCTGCCTGCAACAGCACTGACTCACATCAAACCGCACCAGTACTGGCCCACATCAAACCAGACCACTCCAGTACTGGCCCACATCAAACCACACCACTCCAGTACTGGCCCACATCAAACCACACCAGTACCAGTACTGACCTACATCAAACCACACCACTCCAGTACTGGCCCACATCAAACCACACCAGTACCAGTACTGACCTACATCAAACCACACCACTCCAGTAATGGCCCACATCAAACCACACCAGTACCAGTACTGACCTACATCAAACCACACCACTCCAGTACTGGCCCACATCAAACCACACCAGTACCAGTACTGACCTACATCAAACCACACCACTCCAGTACTGGCCCACATCAAACCACACCAGCACCCACCAGTGTCATTTCATTCATTGACAGAAGAGCTTAACAGAGCTGCCTGCAACAGCACTGACTCACATAAAACAGCAGGACAAAACTACCAGCCAACCTGCATCAGACTGGCTGACAGACTGGACCTCAAGCAGGATCAGATGGGATGTCCACAACCCAAACGTACAGGCTTAACTACCAGTATACTTTTGTAATGTCCTTATGCACAGAGCCCCGAGACAACTGGCCCATTTAAAAACGGCAGGCAACCTGCGTCAGACCAGCAATCAGACTTGCAGTTCAATCTAAATGACAGACCATCCAAGCATGTAACATTCATTACATTGCAGCGGTATCTCAGTGCTCTAAGTTGTCCTACAGGTCCAGTGTCCACAACATCCTTTATTCCAGGACTTACCTTGCGAAACCCTCCCACTTCGCAGTCGTTGAGGTCCTTGTAAAGTGAGTTGTGCCTCTTGGGTGTCACAGGGGTAGTAACAGTGGTAGAGGTAGTGTCTAGATTTGCCTTGTCCATTGAGTCCCCATTGGTAGTAGTAGTAGTATTACCATGCTCCTCCGTCTTAGTACCCCTGTCCTGCTGTATTCGGTTCTGCTGTCCTGGGGCCTCAGCCTCTCCATGGCATCTCCCTTCCATATCCTCTGTATTCGCTGCAGACACAGGCTGCTCCGGTTCGGGTTCCGGTGGCTGCTCCGGTTCGGGTTCCGGTGGCTGCTCCGGTTCGGGTTCCGGTGGCTGCTCGGGCCTGGTGCACAGGTCATACATCAGTCTGTGATAGAGGGGGTCGATATTACCACGGATCAGTCGCCGCTGAGTTGACTTCAAAAGAGAGAAGAAAAAAAATGTCACCCTGACACCCACTTTCTCTGCCCTTATTTTCCACAGGCGCCCCCCCCCTCTCTCTTCAGGGAGAGTGGGGGGGTATGGGTAGTAATTTGGTCTGGGCTGAGGTTAAGTATCTGACACCAAAGCGATAGGATCAGTAAGCTGGGCTGAATTTAAGATGTAATTACCAAGCTTATCAGTAACAGAATACAGTTTTCTTACTGTAGCTATTCTGACCCCTAAGATGTCGGTTTAACAGTGACAGAAATGGCACAAGCTGGTACTGCCCTGTTTTGTTCCTTTAATAAAATATTCATTACAACAAGGGAGCGTCATTACACAGGACAAAACCCGCTCAAGATAAAACCCCAGAGAGCTACTCCTTTAAAAATGACAACTTTTAGAAGGACTGAAAAAAAATAACAAAAAAAAGTTGACTTCCTGTGGGATATTTTGTGTTCACGACATACACTTCTTATGGTACTTACATGCACAGACTCCAAATAAATGAAGGCCCTTTTCCATAGAAATGATCCAGTAGTAATCAGGCATTTTACAGCCCGTGATCTGTACAGAACACTGACGTGTGTAGATTCCAGAGTCCTACTTGCTATTGGCTGACTGAGTGAGACTGCATCGTCTTCCTGCCTCCCCACTCCTCTGTCCTCCACAGAGGGATGGATCTGTCATTGTCGCGTATCCACGAACAGGAAACAGGAAAGGAAGAGGGCTAGTAAAATCAGCAGTCCATCCCATCCGTTGCTTAGACGAGGAGCTTGACTCTGCCTCTCTGTGACAAACACAGTACAGAAGAAGCACTGCCGCTATCCAAGACCAGACGAGACAGTCTCTCCCTCTCTGACATGCATGTGGTCTCCAGCTGTGCCTGCCTACCTACCTCGTTGATGCTGCCGCTAAATCACTGCTCACACAACGAGACTCAATGAACTGCCTAATCCCCGCTTCCCATATAACAACATTTAGGTGAAGGAAGAAGACAAACTGTGTTTGTGTGTGTGTGTGTGTTCGTGAGAGGAGGGGGTGTGAAGAAAGGGATTCTTTCCTCCTATCACATCAAAGCCACTGGGAGGTGGCCAATCACGACTACAGCTCGAGCTGGTTTCCATGGAGATGACGCTGGAATGATGTTGGTTGCCTATTGATTGAAGAGGAGACACACACACACACACTGCTATGAAGGGAGGCTGGCTGGAGGAAGGCAGAGTGATGGCATATGGTCCTTCTGTAGCTCAGTTGGTAGAGCATGGCGCTTGTAACACCAGGGTAGTGGGTTCGATCCCCGGGACCACCCATACGTAGAATGTATGCACACATGACTGTAAGTCGCTTTGGATAAAAGCATCTGCTAAATGGCATATATTATTATTATTATTAGCGCGCGCACATACACACACACACACACACACACACTGCTATGAAGGGAGGCTGGCTGGAGGAAGGCAGAGCGATGGCAAACGTTTTCTGCCACTGTATGCTAGAAATAAACACTTAAAGATGCACTATGCAGAAATCGCTCGGCCGTTTCCGAGGTGGCTAAAATTTCGCTTGATTTAATTTTTTTGCGACAAAATCATTGTACCATCTTTAACCACTGTGAAATATCTTTTCCATCACCAACAAATTTGTATTTTCAGCTGTTTTATGTTTACAAAACCGAAAGTAAAAGACACAAAAACTCAACTTAAGAAAGTGAAGCATAGTAATAGCAAACATAGAACAGATCTACCACTTCATAAACTTGCTTTCAACGATACATGGGGTCCTGTAGCTGTAGCTCAGTTGGTAGAGCATGGCGCTTGTAACGCCAGGGTAGTGGGTTCGATCCCCGGACCACCCATACGTAGAATGTATGCACACATGACTGTAAGTCGCTTTGGATAAAAGCGTCTGCTAAATGGCATATATTACATGGCAGATCAGCATGTTATCAGCATCGCTTTGTGTTGGTAAGTAAAACAGCTGCGAAAAACATAGATGAAAACTCTCTTGGTAAATAGTGTGGTCTACAACTTATCATGAGGTAATCTACCACAGGCGGGCAGAACCTCAAGACTTAATATTTAATATTAGAGATTGCGCACCAACTGTTGTTGACAAAGAAACGCGCCCACCCGCCCTCCCCTCAGCTTACCAGACACAGCTGTTCTGTCGATGTATTGAAAAAAACAGCTATATTAATATTTGTCAGGCCCTTGTTCAGCCACGACATAGGATCAGATCTTCAGATCACATTGACAGGATAGTCTCCACACAGTTTATTTCAAGTACGTTCGCCAATAGAACGGAGGGTAACGGCGACTTATCACCTCGCTGTCGTAGTCTCGTTAGATTGTTCTGCAGGTCAACCTCTAGTGCCGTCTCCACCTCTTCCGAGTGACCGGGGATTTGGGCCTGGTCTGGGAGGAGCAACGTGTCCTTCGCCTCATATTCGTAGAAGTCCTCATCCAAATTAAGGTTAGTAATCGCTGCTTTGAAGCTCTTTTCAGGTCATATGAAACGATGATGTACAAAAGACATGTAGGATCACTGTAAAAAAATAGCACAATCGGTCAGGAGGCTGTAAAACGGCAGTCATCCACTCCGGCGTCATTCCTTCAAACAGAGAGGGAGACAGTAACCCCGGGGGAGATGAACACAAACCCAGGCAGACTCATAGCCATGCATAAAGCATGAACCAGTCAACAGCACAGACTAATAGGGGTTAGGTGCTGAGGCCAAAACACTGCCCGGATTAATAGCAGGCAGTAACCTGCTGAGTTAGGTAAAGTTATAGCCAGGCAGCAACCTGCTGAGTTAGGTAGAGTTATAGCCAGGCAGCAACCTGCTGAATTAGGTAAAGTTATAGCCAGGCAGCAACTTGCTGAGTTAGGTAGAGTTATAGCCAGGCAGTAACCTGCTGAATGAGGTAAAGTTATAGCCAGGCAGCAACCTGCTGAGTTAGGTAGAGTTATAGCCAGGCAGCAACCTGCTGAGTTAGGTAAAGTTATAGCCAGGCAGCAACTTGCTGAGTTAGGTAGAGTTATAGCCAGGCAGTAACCTGCTGAATGAGGTAAAGTTATAGCCAGGCAGCAACTTGCTGAGTTAGGTAGAGTTATAGCCAGGCAGCAACTTGCTGAGTTAGGTAGAGTTATAGCCAGGCAGCAACCTGCTGAGTTAGGTAGAGTTATAGCCAGGCAGCAACTTGCTGAGTTAGGTAGAGTTATAGCCAGGCAGCAACCTGCTGAGTTAGGTAGAGTTATAGCCAGGCAGCAACCTGCTGAGTTAGGTAGAGTTATAGCCAGGCAGCAACCTGCTGAGTTAGGTAGAGTTATAGCCAGGCAGCAACCTGCTGAGTTAGGTAGAGTTATAGCCAGGCAGCAACCTGCTGAGTTAGGTAGAGTTATAGCCAGCAACCTGCTGAGTTAGGTAGAGTTATAGCCAGGCAGCAACCTGCTGAGTTAGGTAGAGTTATAGCCAGGCAGCAAAAGGTAGAGTCCTCAGCAAGTTAGTAAAACAGAGATCTGCTGAGTTAGGTAGAGTTATAGCCAGGCTCCCATGTTAGGTATTATGGGCCTCTCCTGTTGTCCATGTCCAGTATTATGGGCCTCTCCCATGTCCAGTATTATGGGCCTCTCCCATGTCCAGTATTATGGGCCTCTCCCATGTCCAGTATTATGGGCCTCTCCCATGTCCAGTATTATGGGCCTCTCCCATGTCCAGTATTATGGGCCTCTCCCATGTCCAGTATTATGGGCCTCTCCCATGTCCAGTATTGTGGGCCTCTCCCATGTCTAGTATTATGGGCCTCTCCCATGTCCAGTATTATGGGCCTCTCCCATGTCCAGTATTGTGTGGGCCTCTCCCATGTCCAGTATTGTGTGGGCCTCTCCCATGTCCAGTATTGTGTGGGCCTCTCCCATGTCCAGTATTGTGTGGGTCTCTCCCATGTCCAGTATTGTGTGGGCCTCTCCCATGTCCAGTATTGTGTGGGCCTCTCCCATGTCCAGTATTGTGTGGGCCTCTCCCATGTCCAGTATTGTGTGGGCCTCTCCCATGTCCAGTATTGTGTGGGCCTCTCCCATGTCCAGTATTGTGTGGGCCTCTCCCATGTCCAGTATTATGGGCCTCTCCCGTGTCCAGTATTATGGGCCTCTCCCATGTCCAGTATTATGGGCCTCTCCCATGTCCAGTATTATGGGCCTCTCCCATGTCCAGTATTATGGGCCTCTTCCATGTCCAGTATTATGGGCCTCTCCCATGTCCAGTATTATGGGCCTCTCCCATGTCCAGTATTATGGGCCTCTCCCATGTCCAGTATTATGGGCCTCTCCCATGTCCAGTATTATGGGCCTCTCCCATGTCCAGTATTATGGGCCTCTCCAATGTCCAGTATTATGGGCCTCTCCCATGTCCAGTATTGTGTGGGCCTCTCCCATGTCCAGTATTGTGTGGGCCTCTCCCATGTCCAGTATTGTGTGGGCCTCTCCCATGTCCAGTATTGTGTGGGCCTCTCCCATGTCCAGTATTGTGTGGGCCTCTCCCATGTCCAGTATTGTGTGGGCCTCTCCCATGTTTAGTATTATGGGCCTCTCCCATGTCCAGTATTATGGGCCTCTCCCATATCCAGTATTGTGTGGGCCTCTCCCATGTCCAGTATTGTGTGGGCCTCTCCCATGTCCAGTATTGTGTGGGCCTCTTCCATGTCCAGTATTGTGTGGGCCTCTCCCATGTCCAGTATTGTGTGGGCCTCTCCCATGTCCAGTATTGTGTGGGCCTCTCCCATGTCCAGTATTGTGTGGGCCTCTCCCATTTCCAGTATTGTGTGGGCCTCTCCCACATCCAGTATTATGGGCCTCTCCCATGTCCAGTATTGTGTGGGCCTCTCCCATGTCCAGTATTGTGTGGGCCTCTCCCATGTCCAGTATTGTGTGGGCCTCTCCCATGTCCAGTATTGTGGGCCTCTCCCATGTCCAGTATTGTTGGCCTCTCCTCAGATTTCCCAGAGTAAACTGCTTCCTACTCAGTCCCAGATGCTAATATATGCATAATATTATGTGTATTGGATAGAAAACACTCAGAAGTTTCTAAAAACTGTTTGAATGATGTCTGTGAGTATAACAGAACTCATATGGCAGGCAAAAACCTGAGAAAAAAATCCAACCAGGAAGTGGGAAATCTGATGTTTGTAGTTTTTGCACTCATGCCCTATCGAAGATACAGTGGGATATTGGTCATGTTGCACTTCCTAAGGTTTCCACTAGATGTCAACCGTCTTTAGAACATTGTTTCAGGCTTCTTCTGTGAAGGGGAGCCGGATGAGAGCTGTTTGACTAAGGGGTCTGGCAGCAGTCTCATTCTCAGTCACGTGCGTTCACATGAGAGGTATCTCTCGTTCCATTGCTTTTCTACAGACAATGGAATTCTCCGGTTGGAACATTATTGAACATTTACGATACAAACATCCTAAAAATTGATTCTATACTTAGTTTGAAGTTTCTTCGACCTGTAATATAATTTTTTCAAACTTTTCGTCCGACTGGACCTGAACGCACGTTTGGATTTGGTTTACCTAAAGCCCTAACAAAAGAAGCTAGTGGAACCCCAGTCCTAGACAGATGGCCGAGCAGCAGCACTCAAACCTAAGATCACCATGCGCTAAAGTGGTGTAAAGCTCACCATCATTGGACTCTGGAGCAGTGGACACGCGTTCCCTGAAGTGATGAATCATGCTTCACCATCTGGCAGTCCGGCAGAGGAAATCTGGGTTTGGCGAGTGCCAAGAGAACGCTACCTGCCCCAATGGGTATTCCCAACTGTAAAGTTTGGTGGAGGAGGAAAATTGGTCTGGGACTGTTTTTCATGGTTAGGACTAGGCCCCTTAGTTCCAGTGAAAGGAAATCTTAATGCTACAGCATACAATGACATTTTAGACAATTCTGTGCTTCCAACTTTGCGGCAACAGTTTGGGGAAGGCCTGCAACTTGACTGGTGGAAGAACTTGAATGGCCTGCAACCTTTTGGATCCATGACCCCATTTTGATAACTTAAAATTCTTGTGCCCCCCCACACACACCCAACCATGTGAAAAAATGAAGTAATTAACAGCCAATGATTACTGTTTTATTTGGGGCTGTGTCAGTCAATTGAAAAATGTTGTAACAGTATTTCTGATTGTCTTCTCAACTCACCATCACATACTTTTAATGTGGGGCTATGACAGTCAATTCCAAATTAGTCTGACATAATTCACACTGCCTGGCCAAAAATAAGTCTGCCTGTTAAATATCACATTTCAAAATCATTAGTATTTATATATAGTTGGTGCCACCTTTGCTGCTATAACCTCCTCCATCCACTCTTCTGGGAAGGCTTTCCACTAGATGTTGGAACATTGCTGCTCTAACAGCCTCCACTCTTCTGGGAAGGCTTTCCACTAGATGTTGGAACATTGCTGCTCTAACAGCCTCCACTCTTCTGGGAAGGCTTTCCACTAGATGTTGGAACATTGCTGCGGGGACTTGCTCTTGCTGCTGGTAATTCTCCTTCGGCCACCTTTCCCAGTTCATATCCTTCCAGGATACCCGGGCCAGGTTGATTAGAAAGGCCTGCTCGCAGAAGCGTTTTAGGGAGCGTTTGACAGTGATGAGGGGTGGTCGTAACGGACACATAACGGACACAGGCAACAAGGCAGTGATCGCTGTTTGAAAACAGCAGAGGTGTTTTTAGAGGGCAGGATGATATCCATGAGGATGCCCATGTTTACGGATATGGGGTTGTACCTGGTAGGTTCTTTGATAATTTGTGTGAGATTGAGGCCATCTAGTTTAGATTGTAGGACGGCCGGAGTGTTTAGGTCACCTAGCAGTATGAACTCTGACGATAGATGGGGGGGCACTTAATTCACATATGGTGTCCAGGGCACAGCTGGGAGCTGAGGGGGTCTATAACAAGCGGCAACAGTGAGGGACTTATTTCTTGAGAGATGGATCTTTAAAAGTAGAAGCTCGAACTGTTTGAGCGTAGACCTGGATAGTATGACAGAACTCTGCAGCCTCTCTCTACTGTAGATTGCTATTCAGCCCCCTTTAGCAGTACCGACAGACAGGCATGAAATGTGACAGCACACATCAGCAAATGTAGAAGACATGCCTCTTCAGTTCAACATCAGAAGGGGAGAAACAGACTGTTGTGTTTAACAAGGTCAATAGACAGACATCAACCCCATTTCACACCCTATACAACCCCCTCCCATCCTCATCCCTCTCATTCCAACGCCCTCCCATCCTCATCCCTCTCATCCCAACCCCCCTCAATCCTCATCACTCTCATCCCAACCCCCTCCCATCCTCATCCCTCTCATCCCAACCCCTCCCATCCTCATCCCTCTCATCCCAACCCCTCCCATCCTCATCCTCTCATTCCAACCCCCTCCATCCTCATCCCTCTCATCCCAACCTCCTCCAATCCTCATCCCTCTCATCCCAACCCCCTCAATCCTCATCACTCTCATCCCAACCCCCTCCCATCCTCATCCCTCTCATCCCAACCCCCTCCCATCCTCATCCCTCTCATCCCAACCCCCTCCCATCCTCATCCCTCTCATCCCAACCCCCTCCCATCCTCATCCCTCTCATCCCAACCCCCTCCCATCCTCATCACTCTCATTCCAACCCCCTGCCATCCTCATCCCTCTCATCCCAACCTCCTCCCATCCTCATCCCTCTCATCCCAACCCCCTCAATCCTCATCACTCTCATCCCAACCTCCTCCCATCCTCATCACTCTCATCCCAACCCCCTCCCATCCTCATCACTCTCATCCCAACCCCTCCCATCCTCATCACTCTCATCCCAACCCCTCCCATCCTCATCCCTCTCATCCCAACCCCCTCCCATCCTCATCACTCTCATCCCAACCCCCCCATCCTCATCCCTCTCATCCCAACCTCCCGCCATCCTCTCAAGACAATGCATCAGGAGAAATAACAATGGGATATATTTGAATTAATATATCTCATCTGCATCATTGTGTCTGTCTGAAGCTCAGCATTAAACGAGACACATTTGAGTCAATAGTTAATGCTCATGTAGATTGCAGATGTTGCAGCTAGTCTGAACCTCAGGGGAGTGCTGTCATGGTGCGTGAGCAGACACTAATAACTATCTGGACAGAGAATTATTACCACATAGCTATTTCGTTATGCATGGCAGCAGACAGACTTCTCCAGAGACTGCTAAAGCCAAAGAAACATCAATTCAGCACACTGGAGCCAGTATTTTGCTGGTAGGCCACAGCCGGTATAGTAGGCCGCGGCCTGGTACGGTAGGACACGGCCGGGTCCGGTAGGACACGGCCTGGTTCGGTAGGACACGGCCGGGTACGGTAGGACACGGCCTGGTACGGTAGGCCGCGGCCGGGTAGGGTAGGACACGGCCGGGTACGGTAGGACACGGCTGGGTACGGTAGGACACGGCTGGGTATGGCAGAACACGGCTGGGTACGGAGGACACGGCTGGGTACGGTAGAACACGCCTGGGTACGGTAGGACACGGCTGGGTACGGTAGGACACGCCTGGGTACGGTAGGACACGGCTGGGTACGGAGGACACGGCCGGTAGGGTAGGACACGCCTGGGTACGGTAGGACACGCCTGGGTACGGTAGGACACGCCTGGGTACAGTAGGACACGGCTGGGTACACGCCTGGGACACGGCTGGACGGTACGGCTGGGTACGGAGGACACGGCACGGTAGGGGCTGGGTTCGGTAGGACACGCCTGGGTAGGACACGGTAGGACACGCCTGGGTACGGTAGGACACGGCTGGGTACGGTAGGACACGCCTGGGTACGGTAGGACACGCCTGGGTACGGTAGGACACGCCTGGGTACGGTAGGACACGGCCGGTACAGTAGGACACGGCCGGTACGGTAGGACACGGCTGGGTTCGGTAGGACACGGCTGGGTACGGAGGACACGGCCGGTACGGTAGGACACGCCTGGGTACGGAGGACACGGCTGGGTACGGTAGGACACGGCCGGTACGGTAGGACACGGCCGGTACGGTAGGCTACCACTGGTACGGTAGGCTACCGCCAGTATCCTGTAAAGGTCTCATGTAATTTTGAAGTCCAACAGAATATTGTGTGAACAGCATTGACTATCAGTCCTATCTAGCTTCTAAAGTAAAACAGCTGGTTGTAACAGTAGTTCTCTGTTTTTAAATAAGAGTTTATTATTTATAATGCCAGTCTAACAGAGAGGCAATGTTTCCTCACTCAACACAAAAGGAACTAACATGAGAGAGCAGATATCCCTCTTCCTGGCCCAGCCCAGGTCTAGGCTACATCTGCACTACACTGCTAACAGAGGACAGACTGGGCAGCGTCATTGCCAGTGCCAGGGTTCGTCTGAGTCTCTTTCCTTGGCATCAGCTCCCACTAATTTCCATTGTGCATAAAACCTATGATTAAACACCCTGCCAAAGGATGTATTATAGTCTGTAGAGCTCTGCTACCCAACCCAAGCCAGACGGCCTGACATTATTCATCGGGTTAGGGCTGGGTAGGCCCTTAAATTTCATTAAAAACTAGGGTAGGGCCTTAAATTTCATCAATAGCTAGGGTAGGGCCTTAAGTTTCATCAATAACTAGGGTAGGGCCTTAAATTGCATCAATAACTAGGGTAGGGCCTTTATTTCATCAATAATTAGGGTAGGGCTTTTATTTCATCAATTGCTAAGGTAGGGCCTTTATTTCATCAATAACTAGGGTAGGTTCTTTATTTAATAAATTGCTTGGGTAGGGCCTTCATTTAATCAATAACTAGGGTAAGAGCAGGGCTTGGGTATCACTAAATTGATCACTAATATTTTGAAAATGAGCCGTTTGCTCCGTGCTCTGCTCCTCAGGACAGTCATATCTGACTAAGATCATAACATGGTGTCAGAAGTACCTCGTCAAATATAAAACAGGAGAGATTACTTCACAGAAAATAATGTTACTTGAGTTTTGCCGGAGTTTAGAGTGACCAAAAGTAGCTAAAAGCTGACTGCTCTCTCACGTCTCTTCATGGAGCAGAGCAGCCCAAGTGGAGCCGTTGCTATGGATACTCAGACTCAGAGCGCCCGCCCGTGAGCAGAGCGAGCTGTGCGCAGGGAGCAGGTGACCGACTGAGAGGAAATGGATTTACTAACAGAGGAAGTTATTTCTGATTTCGGGCATAGGCTTTAAATTTGCCAGAAGCAATCAGGCCTGGGTAGGGCCTGAACATCATGGTTAGGGCCTGAACATCGGGCCTGGTTAGGGCCTGAACATCATTGGGCCTGGTTAGGGCCTGAACATCGTGGGCCTGGTTAGGGCCTGAACATCATTGGGCCTGGTTAGGGCCTGAACATCATTGGGCCTGGTTAGGGCCTGAACATCGTGGGCCTGGTTAGGGCCTGAACATCGTGGGCCTGGTTAGGGATAGAGGGCCTGAAATTATAGTTGAAATGATTAATTATGTATACATTATTGATTAGAACCATTTATACTAATACTATTATGTTATGGTATGAAAAGTATGAGTTCTTAGTTGAGCTGTTACTGAAAATGTAAGCAGAACGAATTAATTGTCTGTGCCTCTTGGGAGGTTTAAGGGGAGAGAGATGATGGCTTTTCAGACAAGATAAGAATGTTTGGGTTATGTTCCATTGGTGGGAGAAAAGTATATCTTTTAGACAGATTGGAATGTCTGGTTTATGAGGGGAGTAGAAAGCATCTCCGGACCTAAACAAAAAACAACGGCGCTATCGTGGGAAACTGATTATGTCATTTTGAGTTTATAACCTGTGGAAATCTGTGTATGTAGTTAGTACTCTCTTGTAATAAACGCTGTTTACCTTTGGCTTTTAAGACTGGTCTCAATCTACTTCATGCATAATTAATGAATTTACAACTCATTAATGAAATAGAAATGAGTGCGAATTGATTTTGGCAATAAAACATACAGGAATATAGAATTCCTCTATCATTAGGGCCTGAACATCGCGGGCGTGGTTAGGGCCTGAACATCGTGGGCCTGCTTAGGGCCTGAACGTCGCGGGCCTGGGTAAGGCTTGAAGGTCGTGGGCCTGGGTAAGGCCTGAACATCGTGGGCCCGGGTAGGGCCTGAATGTCGTGGGCCTGGTTAGGGCCTGAACGTTGTGGGCCTGGGTAGGTCATGGGCTTCAAATTCATGCCTGTGCAGGGCTCTAGTTTTCTGCCTGACAGACTGACCTTGGGATTGAGACGATACAGCCAGATACTGTACAACTATACTCAGGACCTTGTTAGGGCATTTTATTTATAGTCTATTGGACCAGTCTGTCTATATATAGACCTCTGAAAAAAAGGAGAGCGCTGTAATCTGGCAGAAGAACTACAGAGTGAGGAGGACAGGATACCCACCGGTGGTCAACAAGAGAAAGCTTTTAGCTAAAGTTTCTTAGCTTCTTTGATTACCTTAAAAATAGAGCTCGCTAGCTTGTAGTCCTAAAAAAAAACCCCAGTATTTAAAATCCCTTAGGTTGGTTCATCCATTCCTATGGGAGGAAATGAATGGAAAGAATAGGGTTTATGGATAAACGCCTAAAATAAGGTCTGTGGTTAACACGGGCTTAGGAGATCTTACATTAGCAACTATGGGGCAAAACAGACAGGGTTGGCTTAGATTGTTGACAAAATGTAAACTATATTTAGTTTTCAATGTTTATTCAATACCATGAATAACATTTGCACAATGTCAACTTGTCTTTCAAATACATTGTTACAGTTGTTGGTCAGCTGCCTAGCGAATTTTAGCCATATTTAGCATTGAAATTAAATAATTCAAAACAAGACTTGGTATCAAGAACAAGATGATGAGACATTGCCAACGTGGCAGTTGTTACCCTCGTGGCAGTTGTTACCCTCATGGCAGTTGTTACCCTCGTGGCAGTTGTTACCCACATGGCAGTTGTTTCCCCTCGTGGCAGTTGTTACCCTCGTGGCAGTTATTACCTACGTGGCAGTTGTTACCCTCGTGGCAGTTGTTACCCTCGTGGCAGTTGTTACCCTCGTGGCAGTTGTTACCCTCGTGGCAGTTGTTACTCACATGGCAGTTGTTACCCACGTGGCAGTTATTACCCACGTGGCAGTTGTTGGTAGCTATCTGGCCATCCTGAATCACTAGAACTCGTGAACTTCTGCCCCATTGAAGCGTGCCCATCGTTTTCCTCACGTTGTCAGCTGACCTATCTATAAGTATTGTTCTGTGAGATAACATCAGTCAGTTAAACTTTATGAATTATGAAGCCTTTGTGCTTTTACTGATTATAGAAATGCTTCAAAATTCACAACAACAAAAAAGATGTTATCTCATAGAACAAAGCGTATCAGATTTCCTAAGCCCGTGTTTACCACAGACCTTATTTATTTTCAGCATTTATCCCAAAACCCTCCAAAATTGCCATTCATTATAACCCATAGGCTTTTACATGTTTTACCTTTATTTAACTAGGAAAGTCAGTTAAGAACAAATTATTATTTTTGATGACGGTCTAGGAACAGTGGGTTAACTGCCTTACTCAGGGGGTAGAACGACAGATGTTTCAATTGTCAACTCAGGGATTTGATCTTGCAAAATTTAAGTTACTAGTCCAACGCTCTAACCACTAGGCTACCTGCTGGTTACTAGTCCAACGCTCTAACCACTAGGCTACCTGCTGGTTACTAGTCCAACGCTCTAACCACTAGGCTACCTGCTGGTTACTAGTCCAACCCTCTAACCACTAGGCTACCTGCTGGTTACTAGTCCAACGCTCTAACCACTAGGCTACCTGCTGGTTACTAGTCCAACGCTCTAACCACTAGGCTACCTGCTGGTTACTAGTCCAACGCTCTAACCACTAGGCTACCTGCTGGTTACTAGTCCAACGCTCTAACCACTAGGCTACCTGCTGGTTACTAGTCCAACGCTCTAACCACTAGGCTACCTGCTGGTTACTAGTCCAACGCTCTAACCACTAGGCTACCTGCTGGTTACTAGTCCAACGCTCTAACCACTAGGCTACCTGCTGGTTACTAGTCCAACGCTCTAACCACTAGGCTACCTGCTGGTTACTAGTCCAACGCTCTAACCACTAGGCTACCTGCTGGTTACTAGTCCAACGCTCTAACCACTAGGCTACCTGCTGGTTACTAGTCCAACGCTCTAACCACTAGGCTACCTGCTGCTTTGGTCGACGAGCCATGGAGGAGTTAGTGCCTACAAAAAGACACCATTACTATTGTTCTCTACATACCACATGTGGAAGAAGGTCAGCATATTTTCAACAGGAGAAGGAATCAGATTCACTAGTAGTGAATCACTAGATAGCCGTCCATACCAAAACGTGTGTGAACACACAGTAAGTAATAACTATACTTACGTTACAAGTAGATTTTTCCGATTTTTCTCAGCAGAAAATGTGTTCTGTCCAGTCAGGCAATACTGTAGCGTTTCATTAAATTTGCAAGACTATAACTGTGAATTGTTTATAGCCAGTGAGCCTAATCCAATTTCCTCTAGCTTTTATCTGATCTCCTTCCAAGATACAAGCTCATTGGGCAAAATAAATCCACGCAAGGTTGCATTTTTAAAGTCTCTGCTGGCATAATCAAAGCTATGCTTAGCACTTTTATACCCAAACAACTTGAATAACAAATAATAAAAGCGCTGCTCTGCTTTCTCAACAACACTACTATCCACAAGGCAGGTCCTACAGGCCCTAGTTTCTACCTTCTCAACAACACTACTATCCACAAGGCAGGTCCTACAGGCCCTAGTTTCTACCTTCTCAACAACACTATCCACAAGGCAGGTCCTACAGGCCCTAGTTTCTACCTTCTCAACAACACTATCCACAAGGCAGGTCCTACAGGCCCTAGTTTCTACCTTCTCAACAACACTACTATCCACAAGGCAGGTCCTACAGGCCCTAGTTTCTACCTTCTCAACAACACTATCCACAAGGCAGGTCCTACAGGCCCTAGTTTCTACCTTCTCAACAACACTACTATCCACAAGGCAGGTCCTACAGGCCCTAGTTTCTACCTTCTCAACAACACTATCCACAAGGCAGGTCCTACAGGACCTAGTTTCTACCTTCTCAACAACACTATCCACAAGGCAGGTCCTACAGGCCCTAGTTTCTACCTTCTCAACAACACTACTATCCACAAGGTAGGTCCTAAAGGCCCTAGTTTCTACCTTCTCAACAACACTATCCACAAGGCAGGTCCTACAGGCCCTAGTTTCTACCTTCTCAACAACACTATCCACAAGGCAGATCCTACAGGCCCTAGTTTCTACCTTCTCAACAACACTACTATCCACAAGGCAGGTCCTACAGGCCCTAGTTTCTACCTTCTCAACAACACTATCCACAAGGCAGGTCCTACAGGCCCTAGTTTCTACCTTCTCAACAACACTATCCACAAGGCAGGTCCTACAGGCCCTAGTTTCTACCTTCTCAACAACACTACTATCCACAAGGCAGGTCCTAAAGGCCCTAGTTTCTACCTTCTCAACAACACTATCCACAAGGCAGGTCCTACAGGCCCTAGTTTCTACCTTCTCAACAACACTATCCACAAGGCAGGTCCTAAAGGCCCTAGTTTCTACCTTCTCAACAACACTACTATCCACAAGGTAGGTCCTACAGGCCCTAGTTTCCACAACAACACTATCCACAAGGCAGGTCCTACAGGCCCTAGTTTCTACCTTCTCAACAACACTACTCCACAAGGTAGGTCCTAAAGGCCCTAGTTTCTACCTTCTCAACAACACTATCCACAAGGCAGGTTCTACAGGCCCTAGTTTCTACCTTCTCAACAACACTATCCACAAGGCAGGTCCTACAGGCCCTAGTTTCTACCTTCTCAACAACACTATCCACAAGGAAGGTCCTACCTGGACTACTGCTCAGTTGTGTTGTCAGGTGCCACAATTGGCTCCGAACAGGGCAGCATGGCTGGTCCTTAAATATACACTGAGAGCTAATGTTATCATGTAAATCGTTTGTGGCTCAAAGTGGAGGAGAGATTAACTTCTTTACTACTTGTTTTTGTAAGAAGTGTTGACATGTTGAATGCACCAAGCTGTCTGTTTAAAGTACTGGCACACAGCTCAGATACCCATCCATACCCCACAAGACATGCCACCAGAGGTCTGTTTAAACTACTAACACACAGCTCAGACACACATACATACCCCACAAGACATGCCACCAGAGGTATGTTTAAACTACTAACACACAGCTCAGATGCCCATCCATACCCCACAAGACATGCCACCAGAGGTCTGTTTAAACTACTGGAACACAGCTCAGATACCCATCCATACCCCACAAGACATGCTACCAGAGGTCTGTTTAAACTACTAACACACAGCTCAGACACACATACATACCCCACAAGACATGCCACCAGAGGTCTGTTTAAACTACTGGAACACAGCTCAGATACCCATCCATACCCCACAAGACATGCCACCAGAGGTCTGTTTAAACTACTGGAACACAGCTCAGATACCCATCCATACCCCACAAGACATGCTACCAGAGGTCTGTTTAAACTACTAACACACAGCTCAGACACCCATCCATACCCCACAAGACATGCTACCAGAGGTCTGTTTAAACTACTAACACACAGCTCAGACACCCATACATACCCCACAAGACATGCTACCAGAGGTCTGTTTAAACTACTAACACACAGCTCAGACACCCATCCATACCCCACAAGACATGCTACCAGAGGTCTGTTTAAACTACTAACACACAGCTCAGATACCCATACATACCCCACAAGACATGCTACCAGAGGTCTGTTTAAACTACTGGAACACAGCTCAGATACCCATCCATACCCCACAAGACATGCTACCAGAGGTCTGTTTAAACTACTAACACACAGCTCAGACACCCATACATACCCCACAAGACATGCCACCAGAGGTCTGTTTAAACTACTAACACACATCTCAGACACCCATACATACCCCACAAGACATGCTACCAGAGGTCTGTTTAAACTACTAACACACAGCTCAGACACCCATACATACCCCACAAGACATGCTACCAGAGGTCTGTTTAAACTACTAACACACAGCTCAGACACCCATACATACCCCATACCCTGGTAGCAGACACACATACACACGCACTCTATACACACACATACCTTGTAATATTGTTATATGGTGGTTTTATAGATTTTGTATTGTAGATATGTAGTGGTGTAATAATGTTATATGGTGGTATTATAGATTTTGTATTGTAGATATGTAGTGGTGTAATATTGTTATATGGTGGTTTTATAGATTTTGTATTGTAGATATGTAGTGGTGTAATAATGTTATATGGTGGTTTTATAGATTTTGTATTGTAGATATGTAGTGGTGTAATATTGTTATATGGTGGTTTTATAGATTTTGTATTGTAGATATGTAGTGGTGTAATATTGCTATATGATGCAAAAAAAGTGTTTGGTTGATGTAAAAATTAAAATGCTTAAAATCCTTAAAATGTTTGGACCCCAGGAAGAGTAGCTGCTGCCTTGGCAGGAACTAATGGGGATCCATAATAAACCCCAGGAAGAGTAGCTGCTGCCTTGGCAGGAACTAATGGGGATCCATAATAAACCCCAGGAAGAGTAGCTGCTGCCTTGGCAGGAACTAATGGGGATCCATAATAAACCCCAGGAAGAGTAGCTGCTGCCTTGGCAGGGAAGAGTAGCTGCTGCCTTGGCAGGAACTAATGGGGATCCATAATAAACCCCAGGAAGAGTAGCTGCTGCCATGGCAGGAACTAATGGGGATCATTAATAAACCCCAGGAAGAGTAGCTGCTGCCTTGGCAACAGCTAATGGGGATCCATAATAAACCCCAGGAAGAGTAGCTGCTGCCTTGGCAGGAACTAATGGGGATCCATAATAAACCCCAGGAAGAGTAGCTGCTGCCTTGGCAGGAACTAATGGGGATCCATAATAAACCCCAGGAAGAGTAGCTGCTGCCTTGGCAGGAACTAATGGGGATCCATAATAAACCCCAGGAAGAGTAGCTGCTGCCTTGGCAGGAACTAATGGGGATCCATAATAAACCCCAGGAAGAGTAGCTGCTGCCTTGGCAGGAACTAATGGGGATCCATAATAAACCCCAGGAAGAGTAGCTGCTGCCTTGGCAGAAACTAATGGGGATCCATAATAAACCCCAGGAAGAGTAGCTGCTGCCTTGGCAGGAACTAATGGGGATCCATAATAAACCCCAGGAAGAGTAGCTGCTGCCTTGGCAGGAACTAATGGGGATCCATAATAAACCCCAGGAAGAGTAGCTGCTGCCTTGGCAGGAACTAATGGGGATCCATAATAAACCCCAGGAAGAGTAGCTGCTGCCTTGGCAGGAACTAATGGGGATCCATAATAAACCCCAGGAAGAGTAGCTGCTGCCTTGGCAGGAACTAATGGGGATCTCTAATAAACCCCAGGAAGAGTAGCTGCTGCCTTGGCAGGAACTAATGGGGATCTCTAATAAACCCCAGGAAGAGTAGCTGCTGCCTTGGCAGGAACTAATGGGGATCCATAATAAACCCCAGGAAGAGTAGCTGCTGCCTTGGCAGGAACTAATGGGGATCTCTAATAAACCCCAGGAAGAGTAGCTGCTGCCTTGGCAGGAACTAATGGGGATCCATAATAAACCCCAGGAAGAGTAGCTGCTGCCTTGGCAGGAACTAATGGGGATCCATAATAAACCCCAGGAAGAGTAGCTGCTGCCTTGGCAGGAACTAATGGGGATCTCTAATAAACCCCAGGAAGAGTAGCTGCTGCCTTGGCAGGAACTAATGGGGATCCATAATAAACCCCAGGAAGAGTAAACCCCAGGAAGAGTAGCTGCTGCCTTGGCAGGAACTAATGGGGATCCATAATAAACCCCAGGAAGAGTAGCTGCTGCCTTGGCAGGAACTAATGGGGATCCATAATAAACCCCAGGAAGAGTAGCTGCTGCCTTGGCAGGAACTAATGGGGATCCATAATAAACCCCAGGAAGAGTAGCTGCTGCCTTGGCAGGAACTAATGGGGATCCATAATAAACCCCAGGAAGAGTAGCTGCTGCCTTGGCAGGAACTAATGGGGATCCATAATAAACCCCAGGAAGAGTAGCTGCTGCCTTGGCAACAGCTAATGGGGATCCTTAATAAACCCCAGGAAGAGTAGCTGCTGCCTTGGCAGGAACTAATGGGGATCCATAATAAACCCCAGGAAGAGTAGCTGCTGCCTTGGCAGGAACTAATGGGGATCCATAATAAACCCCAGGAAGAGTAGCTGCTGCCTTGGCAGGAACTAATGGGGATCCATAATAAACCCCAGGAAGAGTAGCTGCTGCCTTGGCAACAGCTAATGGGGATCCATAATAAACCCCAGGAAGAGTAGCTGCTGATTTGGCAACATCTAATGGGGATCCATAATAAACCCCAGGAAGAGTAGCTGCTGCCTTGGCAACAGCTAATGGGGATCCATAATAAATACAAATAACAAATCAGAAACACATTACTGCTCATTGGCAAAACAATGTGCACATAATAAACCCCAGGAAAAGCCATTTGGCTAATGAGACCATAATAAACCCCAGATCACATCTAATGGGGATCCATAATAAACCCCAAATCACCTCAGCCTACGCTGAACAAAAAATAAACACAACATGCCACAATTTCAAGGATTTGACTGAGTTACAGTTCATATAAGGAAATCAGTCAATTGAAATAAATGTATTAGTCCCTAATCTGTGGATTTCACATGACTGGGAATACAGATATGCCTCTTAAAAAAAGAAGAAAAAAAAGAATTGGTGCGTGGATCAGAGAACCAGTCAGTATCTGGTGTGACCACCATCTGCCTCATGCAGCGAGACACATCTCCTTCACATTGAGTTGATCAGGCTGTTGATTGTGGCCTGTGGAATGTTGTCCCACTCCTCTTCAATGGCTGTGTAAAGTTGCTGGATATTGGCAGGAACTGGAACACGCTGTTCTTCGCGTCAATCCAGAGCATTCCAAACCAGCTCAATGGGTAACCTGTCTGGTGAGTATGCAGGACATGGAAGAACTGGGACATTTTCAGCTTCCAGGAATTGTGTACAGATCCTTGCGACATGGGGCTGTGCATTATCATGCTGAAACATGAGGTGATGGAGGTATATGAATGGCACCACAATGGGCTTAGAGGATCTCGTCACAGTTTCTCTGTGCATTCAAATTGCCATAGATAAAATGCAATTGTGTTCATTGTCCGTAGCTTATGTCTGCCCCATACCATAACCCCACCGCCACCATGGGGCACTCTGTTCACAACGTTGACATCAGCAAACAACTCGCCAACACAATGTCATACACGCTGTCTGCCACCTGCCCGGTACAGTTGAAACCGGGATTAATCTGTGAAGAGCACACTTCTCCACCATGCCAGTGGCCTTCGAAGATGAGCATTTACCCACTGAAGTCGGTTACGACGCTGAACTGAAGTCAGGTCAAGACCCTGGTGAGGACGACGAGCACGCAGATGCGCTTCCCTGAGACGGTTTCTGACAGCAAACCTGCAGTTTCATCAGCTGTCCAGGTGGCTGGTCTCAGATGATACTGCAGGTGAAGAAACCGGATTCGGAGGTCCTGGCGTGGTTTGTGGTTGTGAGGCTGGTTGGACGTACTGCCAAATTCTCAAATCCCCTGTCTTGTGCAAGTTTTAGATAGACACAATACCTGTTACGTAAATGCGTCCGATAAAGATGACGTGCAGGACCTTGCAGGGATGTGTAAATTTGAATGACTTTGATGCTTATTAGCATTTACAAATCTGCGAGTAAATAAATCATCTTGTTCGAGAGAGATTTTCATGGTTATCAAAACAAGCCTAGAAACAAGTGTTTCTATGAGAAAAATGAACGATGGAAAAGCGATTGGAACCATTTCCCTGTTTGACCACTAGGTTTTATGGGCATTATGACACCTCCACTGTGGGGCTCTATTATAGGTAAAAATAACATGTTCATATTTAGTTGATTAGCTGGCTCAGTGGTTTCCAACCTTTTTTGGTTACTTTAACACCAACTGAATTATGCTTTTCCCGGAGTACCTCCTCATGTGCATTTTACCAGTACAGCAGGCCTATGGTCTCATGAGTTTTTATCAAGTACCCCATGTGGATAGGCAAAGTACCTCCAGGGGTCCTAGTACCCCTGTTTGGGAACCACTGCGCTAGCTCATATTACATGGCCTGTTCCATGTTTGGAATTGACACAACAGAATGTGACATCACAGTGAGATAAAGTTTCCATGGTTCACTAGCTGCCGAACGTTAGCTACATTACATTAATTAGCCCGCTAGCTAATTAAACACCTAATTAAATACCGATACAATGGGGCTTTAAACCCCCCTAGCCCAATAATGTACTAGTTAGTTAGCATCTATGAATGGGGTATAAACTCCCTAGCTAGCTAGTACAGAAAGGGGATGACTAGCTAACAGCACAACAAACACAAAAACCCACCTCTTCTTTAGTTAGCTAACCGTCCCACCTGCCCATAAGAAGTTATATTTAAACAAAATAATGTTTTAGGAATGCTAATCTTTTCGTTTTCCATCTCCAGCAACAATTTCAGAACAGTCTGAGATGTTGAGTGTCATGGCTTGTTGAAATGACATGAAACGACTCCGTGGTGACCTCAGCCACCTAATCAGGTGATTAGCATGAGGTAATACAGTAAGGGGAGGAGCAGTGTGAGGTAATACAGTAGGGGGAGGTGCAGCGTGAGGTAATACAGTAGGGGGAGGTGCAGCGTGAGGTAATACAGTAGGGGAGGAGCAGCGTGAGGTAATACAGGAGGGGGAGGAGCAGCGTGAGGTAATACAGTAGGGGAGATGCAGCATGAGGTAATACAGTAGGGGAGGAGCAGCGTGAGGTAATACAGTAGGGGAGGAGCAGCGTGAGGTAATACAGTAGGGGAGATGCAGCATGAGGTAATACAGTAGGGGAGATGTAGCTTGAGGTAATACAGTAGGGGAGATGCAGCATGAGGTAATACAGTAGGGGAGATGTAGCTTGAGGTAATACAGTAGGGGAGGAGCAGCGTGAGGTAATACAGTAGGGGGAGGAGCAGCGTGAGGTAATACAGTAGGGGGAGATGCAGCATGAGGTAATACAGTAGGGGGAGGAGCAGCGTGAGGTAATACAGTAGGGGGAGGAGCAGCGTGAGGTAATACAGTAGGGGGAGATGCAGCATGAGGTAATACAGTAGGGGGAGTGCGAGTGCTTCTCAAATGGAATGTTTTATGAGTTCTCCACACTCTCATCCTCATAAAAATGTACCCAAGACAAAATCGTCAGAGACTGCACTCTGATCATGAGAGTGTGGAGCACGGTAGTATGCATATTGAGAAACACCCAGAGAGACAGACAGAACGATAGAGAGAGATAGCCAGAGAGAGAGAGAGACAGACAAAACGTTACAGAGAGATAGACATAGAGACAGAACAATAGAGAGAGAGAGAGAGAGAGACAGAATGATAGAGAGAGAGAGAGACAGAACGATAGAGAGAGAGAGACCGAGGGAGATACAGAACAATAGAGAGAGACAGAGAGAGACAGAACGATAGAGGGAGATAAACAGAGACAGAACGATAGAGAGAGATAAACAGAGACAGAACGATAGAGGGAGATAAACAGAGACAGAACGATAGAGAGAGACAGAGAGAGACAGAACGATAGAGGGAGATAAACAGAGACAAACAGAGACAGAACGATAGAGGGATAGACAGAGACAGAGACAGAACGATAGAGAGAGATAAACAGAGACAGAACGATAGAGGGATAGACAGAGACAGAGACAGAACGATAGAGAGAGATAAACAGAGACAGAACGATAGAGGGATAGACAGAGACAGAACGATAGAGAGAGATAAAACAGAGACAGAACGATAGAGAGATAGACAGAGACAGAACGATAGAGAGATAGACAGAGACAGAACGATAGAGAGAGATAAAACAGAGACAGAACGATAGAGAGATAGACAGAGACAGAACGATAGAGGGATAGACAGAGACAGAGACAGAACGATAGAGAGAGATAAACAGAGACAGAACGATAGAGGGATAGACAGAGACAGAGACAGAACGATAGAGAGAGATAAACAGAGACAGAACGATAGAGAGAGATAAAACAGAGACAGAACGATAGAGAGATAGACAGAGACAGAACGATAGAGGGATAGACAGAGACAGAGACAGAACGATAGAGAGAGATAAACAGAGACAGAACGATAGAGAGAGATAAACAGAGACAGAACGATAGAGGGAGATAAACAGAGACAGAACGATAGAGGGAGATAAACAGAGACAGAACGATAGAGGGAGATAAACAGAGACAGAGACAGAACGATAGAGGGAGATAAACAGACAGAACGATAGAGAGAGATAAACAGAGACAGAACGATAGAGGGAGATAAACAGACAGAACGATAGAGAGAGATAAACAGAGACAGAACGATAGAGGGAGATAAACAGAGACAGAACGATAGAGAGAGACAGAGAGAGACAGAATGATAGAGGGAGATAAACAGAGACAAACAGAGACAGAACGATAGAGGGATAGACAGAGACAGAGACAGAACGATAGAGAGAGATAAACAGAGACAGAACGATAGAGAGAGATAAACAGAGACAGAACGATAGAGGGATAGACAGAGACAGAGACAGAACGATAGAGAGAGATAAAACAGAGACAGAACGATAGAGGGAGATAAACAGAGACAGAACGATAGAGGGAGATAAACAGAGACAGAACGATAGAGGGAGATAAAACAGAGACAGAACGATAGAGGGATAAACAGAGACAGAACGATAGAGGGAGATAAACAGAGACAGAACGATAGAGGGAGATAAACAGAGACAGAACGATAGAGGGAGATAAACAGAGACAGAACGATAGAGGGATAAACAGAGACAGAACGATAGAGGGAGATAAACAGAGACAGAACGATAGAGGGATAGACAGAGACAGAGACAGAGACAGAACGATAGAGAGAGATAAACAGAGACAGAACGATAGAGGGATAGACAGAGACAGAGACAGAGACAGAACGATAGAGAGAGATAAACAGAGACAGAACGATAGAGGGAGATAAACAGAGACAGAACCATAGAGGGAGATAAACAGAGACAGAACGATAGAGAGAGATAAACAGAGACAGAACGATAGAGGGATAGACAGAGACAGAACGATAGAGGGAGATAAACAGAGACAGAACGATAGAGGGAGATAAACAGAGACAGAACGATAGAGGGAGATAAACAGAGACAGAACGATAGAGGGATAAACAGAGACAGAACGATAGAGGGAGATAAACAGAGACAGAACGATAGAGGGATAGACAGAGACAGAGACAGAGACAGAACGATAGAGAGAGATAAACAGAGACAGAACGATAGAGGGATAGACAGAGACAGAGACAGAGACAGAACGATAGAGAGAGATAAACAGAGACAGAACGATAGAGGGAGATAAACAGAGACAGAACCATAGAGGGAGATAAACAGAGACAGAACGATAGAGGGAGATAAACAGAGACAGAACGATAGAGGGAGATAAACAGAGACAGAACGATAGAGGGAGATAAACAGAGACAGAACGATAGAGAGAGATAAACAGAGACAGAACGATAGAGGGATAGACAGAGACAGAGACAGAACGATAGAGAGAGATAAAACAGAGACAGAACGATAGAGGGAGATAAACAGAGACAGAACGATAGAGGGAGATAAACAGAGACAGAACGATAGAGGGAGATAAACAGAGACAGAACGATAGAGGGAGATAAACAGAGACAGAACGATAGAGAGAGATAAACAGAGACAGAACGATAGAGGGAGATAAACAGAGACAGAACGATAGAGGGAGATAAACAGACAGAACGATAGAGAGAGATAAACAGAGACAGAACGATAGAGGGAGATAAACAGAGACAGAACGATAGAGAGAGACAGAGAGAGACAGAACGATAGAGGGAGATAAACAGAGACAAACAGAGACAGAACGATAGAGGGATAGACAGAGACAGAGACAGAACGATAGAGAGAGATAAACAGAGACAGAACGATAGAGGGATAGACAGAGACAGAGACAGAACGATAGAGAGAGATAAACAGAGACAGAACGATAGAGGGATAGACAGAGACAGAACGATAGAGGGAGATGAACGATAGAGGGAGATAAACAGAGACAGAACGATAGAGGGAGATAAACAGAGATAGAACGATAGAGGGAGATAAACAGAGACAGAACGATAGAGGGATAGACAGAGACAGAACGATAGAGGGAGATGAACGATAGAGGGAGATAAACAGAGACAGAACGATAGAGGGAGATAAACAGAGACAGAACGATAGAGGGAGATAAACAGAGACAAACAGAGACAGAACGATAGAGGGATAGACAGAGACAGAGACAGAACGATAGAGAGAGATAAACAGAGACAGAACGATAGAGGGAGATAAACAGAGACAGAACGATAGAGGGATAAACAGAGACAGAACGATAGAGGGATAGACAGAGACAGAGACAGAACGATAGAGAGAGATAAACAGAGACAGAACGATAGAGGGATAGACAGAGACAGAGACAGAACGATAGAGAGAGATAAACAGAGACAGAACGATAGAGGGATAGACAGAGACAGAGACAGAACGATAGAGGGAGATAAACAGAGACAGAACGATAGAGGGAGATAAACAGAGACAGAACGATAGAGGGATAGACAGAGACAGAGACAGAACGATAGAGGGAGATAAACAGAGACAGAACGATAGAGGGAGATAAACAGAGACAGAACGATAGAGGGAGATAAACAGAGACAGAACGATAGAGGGAGATAAACAGAGACAGAACGATAGAGGGAGATAAACAGAGACAGAACGATAGAGGGAGATAAACAGAGACAGAACGATAGAGGGATAGACAGAGACAGAGACAGAGACAGAACGATAGAGAGAGATAAACAGAGACAGAACGATAGAGGGAGATAAACAGAGACAGAACCATAGAGGGAGATAAACAGAGACAGAACGATAGAGGGAGATAAACAGAGACAGAACGATAGAGGGAGATAAACAGAGACAGAACGATAGAGGGAGATAAACAGAGACAGAACGATAGAGAGAGATAAACAGAGACAGAACGATAGAGGGATAGACAGAGACAGAGACAGAACGATAGAGAGAGATAAAACAGAGACAGAACGATAGAGGGAGATAAACAGAGACAGAACGATAGAGGGAGATAAACAGAGACAGAACGATAGAGGGAGATAAACAGAGACAGAACGATAGAGGGAGATAAACAGAGACAGAACGATAGAGAGAGATAAACAGAGACAGAACGATAGAGGGAGATAAACAGAGACAGAACGATAGAGGGAGATAAACAGACAGAACGATAGAGAGAGATAAACAGAGACAGAACGATAGAGGGAGATAAACAGAGACAGAACGATAGAGAGAGACAGAGAGAGACAGAACGATAGAGGGAGATAAACAGAGACAAACAGAGACAGAACGATAGAGGGATAGACAGAGACAGAGACAGAACGATAGAGAGAGATAAACAGAGACAGAACGATAGAGGGATAGACAGAGACAGAGACAGAACGATAGAGAGAGATAAACAGAGACAGAACGATAGAGGGATAGACAGAGACAGAACGATAGAGGGAGATGAACGATAGAGGGAGATAAACAGAGACAGAACGATAGAGGGAGATAAACAGAGATAGAACGATAGAGGGAGATAAACAGAGACAGAACGATAGAGGGATAGACAGAGACAGAACGATAGAGGGAGATGAACGATAGAGGGAGATAAACAGAGACAGAACGATAGAGGGAGATAAACAGAGACAGAACGATAGAGGGAGATAAACAGAGACAAACAGAGACAGAACGATAGAGGGATAGACAGAGACAGAGACAGAACGATAGAGAGAGATAAACAGAGACAGAACGATAGAGGGAGATAAACAGAGACAGAACGATAGAGGGATAAACAGAGACAGAACGATAGAGGGATAGACAGAGACAGAGACAGAACGATAGAGAGAGATAAACAGAGACAGAACGATAGAGGGATAGACAGAGACAGAGACAGAACGATAGAGAGAGATAAACAGAGACAGAACGATAGAGGGATAGACAGAGACAGAGACAGAACGATAGAGGGAGATAAACAGAGACAGAACGATAGAGGGAGATAAACAGAGACAGAACGATAGAGGGATAGACAGAGACAGAGACAGAACGATAGAGGGAGATAAACAGAGACAGAACGATAGAGGGAGATAAACAGAGACAGAACGATAGAGGGAGATAAACAGAGACAGAACGATAGAGGGAGATAAACAGAGACAGAACGATAGAGGGAGATAAACAGAGACAGAACGATAGAGGGAGATAAACAGAGACAGAACGATAGAGAGAGATAAACAGAGACAGAGACAGAACGATAGAGAGAGATAAACAGAGACAGAACGATAGAGGGAGATAAACAGAGACAGAACGATAGAGGGAGATAAACAGACAGAACGATAGAGGGAGATAAACAGAGACAGAACGATAGAGGGAGATAAACAGAGACAGAACGATAGAGAGAGATAAACAGAGACAGAGACAGAACGATAGAGGGATAGACAGAGTTCTCCTGTGTACTGTGTGTCACTGCATCCTGTTGATTGACAGCGACACAGATCTGTAGAACGTAGTATTTGGCATGCCACACGTGCATTTCTGAATGCTTGTGTTTATCTGTATCCCCCATTCTGTTGAACTAGTTACAAAAACAACATAACAGATTTTAGCGGTGATATTTTAACCCCCACAACTCATTAGATTGATGTGACAGTGGCTTTGAACCTGGACGATGTTGCCCCCTCTGTCTGTACTAATTTGTTCCTGCTTTCAAAAAGGGAGAGAGAGAGAGAGAGGTAGATAAACACACTTGGAATTGGTGTAACCGATATGAAATGGCTAGCTAGTTAGCGGTGGTGCGCGCTAATAGCGTTTCAACCGGTGACGTCACTTGCTCTGAGACCTTGAAGTAGTGGTTCCCCTTGCTCTGCAAGTGCCCCGGCTTTCGTGGCGCGCTGGGTAACGATGCTTCGAGGGGTGACTGTTGATGTGTGCAGAGGGTCCCTGGTTGGAGCCCAGGTTGGGGCGAGGAGAGGGACAGAAGCCCGATTGTTACATTGGGATGTACTGTATCTGCTAAAGACGTAGTGGCAGACATTTTACCTACAAGATAAATTTCAGGGGCCCTAAATTATGCTTTTATTCACTACAGACAAATGTTCAGGAAGCAGACAGACAAATGTGCTCTCAGACAAAGAGGAATCCTCTCTGATTCATCACTCATAGACACTCTTCTTTCTAGTGTGCACGTTGTATCTGTTACTGTCTCCCAGCTATCGTTCCTATGGAAACCTTTGTCAGACATCTGTATTTTTCTTGATTGTTTTTTGAAATAAACAACCTTTGGAATTCGAATGTCCTATCAAAAACACATCTGGATCTTGGTGATCCAGGCACATGCCAAATACTACACTACACTACACTACACTACACTACACTACACTACACTACACTACACTACACTACACTACACTACACTACACTACACTACACTACTGCAGGGAACCTAGTGGTTAGAGCGTTGGGCCAGTAACTGAAAGGTTGCTGGATCGAATCTTTGAGCTGACAAGATTGTTCAGCCTGAAGATGTCGGTTAAGATAGCACCCCCCCCAGGCACGTGCCAAACACTACACTACACTACACTACACTACACTACACTACACTACACTACACTACACTACACTACACTACTGCAGGGAACCTAGTGGTTAGAGCGTTGGGCCAGTAACTGAAAGGTTGCTGGATCGAATCTTTGAGCTGACAAGATTGTTCAGCCTGAAGATGTCGGTTAAGATAGCACCCCCCACGTGCAAATACTACACCAAATACTACACTACACTACACTACACTACACTACACTACACTACACTACACTACACTACATGACACTACACTACTGCAGGAAACCTAGTGGTTAGAGCGTTGGGCCAGTAACTGAAAGGTTGCTGGATCGAATCTTTGAGCTGACAAGATTGTTCAGCCTGAAGATGTCGGTTAAGATAGCAGCCCCCCACCCCCCCCCCCCCCACACACACACACCTCTCTGATTCAGAGGGGTTGGGTTAAATGCGGTATACACATTTCAGTTGATGGCATTCAGTTGGACAACTGACCAGGTATCCCCCCTTCCATTCAGTTGGACAACTGACCAGGTATCCCCCTTTCATTCAGTTGGACAACTGACCAGGTATCCCCATTCAGTTGGACAACTGACCAGGTACCTTCCATTCAGTTGGACAACTGACCAGGTATCCCCCTTCCATTCAGTTGGACAACTGACCAGGTGTCCCTCTTTCATTCAGTTGGACAACTGACCAGGTATCCCCCTTCCATTCAGTTGGACAACTGACCAGGTATCCCCCCTTCCATTCAGTTGGACAACTGACCAGGTGTCCCTCTTTCATTCAGTTGGACAACTGACCAGGTATCCCCCTTCCATTCAGTTGGACAACTGACCAGGTATCCCCCTTTCATTCAGTTGTACAACTGACCAGGTGTCCCTCTTTCATTCAGTTGGACAACTGACCAGGTATCCCCCTTCCATTCAGTTGGACAACTGACCAGGTATCCCCCTTCCATTCAGTTGGACAACTGACCAGGTATCCCCCTTTCATTCAGTTGGACAACTGACCAGCTGTCCATCCCCCTTTCATTCAGTTGGACAACTGACCAGGTATCCCCCTTTCATTCAGTTGGACAACTGACCAGGTATCCCCCTTTCATTCAGTTGGACAACTGACCAGGTATCCCCCTTTCATTCAGTTGGACAACTGACCAGGTATCCCCCTTTCATTCAGTTGGACAACTGATCAGGTATCCCCCCTTTCATTCAGTTGGACAACTGACCAGGTATCCCCCTTCCATTCAGTTGGACAACTAACTGACCAGGTACCCCCTTTCATTCAGTTGGACAACTGACCAGGTATCCCCCTTTCATTCAGTTGGACAACTGACCAGGTATCCCCCTTTCATTCAGTTGGACAACTGACCAGGTGTCCCCCTTTCATTCAGTTGGACAACTGACCAGGTGTCCCCCTTCCATTCAGTTGGACAACTGACCAGGTATCCCCCCTTTCATTCAGTTGGACAACTGACCAGGTGTCCCCCCTTCCATTCAGTTGGACAACTGACCAGGTATCCCCCCTTTCATTCAGTTGGACAACTGACCAGGTGTGCCCCCTTTCATTCAGTTGGACAACTGACCAGGTGTCCCCCCTTCCATTCAGTTGGACAACTGACCAGGTGTCCCCCCCTTTCATTCAGTTGGACAACTGACCAGGTGTCCCCCCTTTCATTCAGTTGGACAACTGACCAGGTATCCCCCTTTCATTCAGTTGGACAACTGATCAGGTATCCCCCCTTTCATTCAGTTGTACAACTGATCAGGTATCCCCCCTTTCATTCAGTTGGACAACTGACCAGGTGTCCCCCCTTCCATTCAGTTGGACAACTGACCAGGTGTCCCCCCTTTCATTCAGTTGGACAACTGACCAGGTGTCCCCCCTTTCATTCAGTTGGACAACTGACCAACTATCCATCCCCCTTTCATTCAGTTGGACAACTGACCAGGTATCCCCCTTCCATTCAGTTGGACAACTGACCAGGTGTCCATCCCCCTTTCATTCAGTTGGACAACTGACCAGGTATCTCCCCTTCCATTCAGTTGGACAACTGACCAGGTATCCCCCCTTTCATTCAGTTGGACAACTGACCAGCTATCCATCCCCTTTCATTCAGTTGGACAACTGATCAGGTATCCCCCTTTCATTCAGTTGGACAACTGACCAGGTATCCCCCCTTCATTCAGTTGGACAACTGACCCGCTATCCATCCCCCTTTCATTCAGTTGGACAACTGACCAGGTGTCCCCCTATCCAACTGACCAGGTTTCATTCAGTTGGACAACTGATCAGGTATCCCCCTTTCATTCAGTTGGACAACTGACCAGGTGTCCCCCTTTCATTGGACAGTTGGACAACTGACCAGGTACCTCCCTTTCCCCCCTCAGTTGGACAACTGACCAGGTATCCCCTCATTCAGTTGGACAACTGACCAGGTGTCCCCCCTTTCATTCAGTTGGACAACTGACCAGGTACCTCCCTTTCCCTCAGTTGGACAACTGACCAGGTACCTCCCTTTCCCTCAGTTGGACAACTGACCAGGTACCTCCCTTTCCCTCAGTTGGACAACTGACCAGGTACCTCCCTTTCCCTCAGTTGGACAACTGACCAGGTACCTCCCTTTCCCTCAGTTGGACAACTGACCAGGTACCTCCCTTTCCCTCAGTTGGACAACTGACCAGGTACCTCCCTTTCCCTCAGTTGGACAACTGACCAGGTACCTCCCTTTCCCTCAGTTGGACAACTGACCAGATAACTAAACAACTTTTCAGAGATTTTCATTGAATATGATTTAGTTTTCCTGCTTTCAAAAAGAGAGGTAGACGAACAGACTTGGAATTGGCATGTACAGTACTGGACATTTTACCTCAAGATACATGGAGGCTACTATAGACATGGTATCTTTAAGATGAGGAGTGGGATTGTATGTTGCGATTGGCACGTGTCGGTTGTCTTTTTGAAATGGCTTACTTTTCAATAACAACGTTCAAGGTTAAGTGTTAGTTCACACAAATACTTACCATCATTTGTATAAGGTGATTAAATATGTATATATATATACACATACTGTATACTATATATATATATATAAATAGTAGAAGTCAAAGGTTTGGACACACCTACTCATTCAAGGGTTTTTCTTTATTTGTACTATTTTCTATATCGTAGAATATTAGTGAAGACATCAAAACTATGAAATAACATATTGACTGATCTTCATGTCTTAAAGTAATGATGGACTGCCGTTTCTCTTTGCTTATTTGAGCTGTTCTTGCCATAATATGGACTAGGTCTTTTACCAAAAAGGGCTATCTTCTGTATACCACCCCTACCTTGTCACAACACAGCTGATTGGCTCAAACACATTAAGAAGGAATGGCAGTTCCACAAATTAACTTTTAACAAGGCACACCTGTTAATTGAAATGCATTCCAGGTGGCTAACGCATGAAGCTGTTTGAGAGAATGCCAAGAGTGTGCAAAGCTGTCATCAAGGCAAAGGGTGGCTACTTTGAAGAATCTCAAATATAAAATATATTTTGATTTGTTTAACACTTTTTTGATTACTACATGATTCCATACGTGTTATTTCAAACCCTTGAATGAGTGGGTGTGTCCAAACTTTTGACTGGTACTGTATGTATATTTATATATATATTTTTTTTTTTATAGATTTACTGTACATGTAAGATCAGCTGATTGAGAGCTGTGTCATGCCATGATGACCCACTTGTACATGTAAGATCAGCTGATTGAGAGCTGTGTCATGCCATGATGACCCACTTGTACATGTAAGATCAGCTGATTGAGAGCTGTGTCATGCCATGATGACCCACTTGTACATGTAAGATCAGCTGATTGAGAGCTGTGTCATGCCATGATGACCCACTTGTACATGTAAGATCAGCTGATTGAGAGCTGTGTCATGCCATGATGACCCACTTGTACATGTAAGATCAGCTGATTGAGAGCTGTGTCATGCCATGATGACCCACTTGTACATGTAAGATCAGCTGATTGAGAGCTGTGTCATGCCATGATGACCCACTTGTACATGTAAGATCAGCTGATTGAGAGCTGTGTCATGCCATGATGACCCACTTGTACATGTAAGATCAGCTGATTGAGAGCTGTGTCATGCCATGATGACCCACTTGTACATGTAAGATCAGCTGATTGAGAGCTGTGTCATGCCACGATGACCCACTTGTACATGTAAGATCAGCTGATTGAGAGCTGTGTCATGCCACGATGACCCACTTGTACATGTAAGATCAGCTGATTGAGAGCTGTGTCATGCCACGATGACCCACTTGTACATGTAAGATCAGCTGATTGAGAGCTGTGTCATGCCATGATGACCCACTTGTACATGTAAGATCAGCTGATTGAGAGCTGTGTCATGCCATGATGACCCACTTGTACATGTAAGATCAGCTGATTGAGAGCTGTGTCATGCCATGATGACCCACTTGTACATGTAAGATCAGCTGATTGAGAGCTGTGTCATGCCATGATGACCCACTTGTACATGTAAGATCAGCTGATTGAGAGCTGTGTCATGCCATGATGACCCACTTGGACGGTTCTGCGTGACAAATTAGTGTCACGTTCAACAATCAAGGTGCTGCGTAACATTCAGAACAAAGGTACACAGAACCCATAGCCCAATCCTCTGTGACATCATCACAGAACACAGTATGTCAAGCCTAGATTCTAGGAGCTGGTAGCGTTGTGTTAAACTGGTGGCCCCAATGTGTGGCTCAGTTGGTAGAGAGCGTGGCACTTGTAAACACTAGGGTTGTGTGTTGGATTTCCATAGGAGACCAGTACAGCAACAACAACAACAAAAAGTATGAAGATGTAAATACTCACCACTGTAAATTGTTCTGGATAAGAGTGTCTGGTAAACATGTTAAAACATTGTTATTTTCCCTTTAATCGTTACGTGAGCACAGGTTTGTTTTACACCCAGAGGTGTACCGGCGCTATTGTGTTGGCGCTGTCAGGAGTAAAAGTGTCTGTCTCTGACATCCGACACTAATTATCATCAACTTCAGTCTGTAGTCTTACAATAGCATAGGAGACTGTGTCCCACAGTACTCTCTGTGAAGGTAAAGTGGTAATAAACACACCTCTCTGTGAAGGTAAAGTGGTAATAAACACATCTCTCTGTGAAGGTAAAGTGGTAATAAACACATCTCTCTGTGAAGGTAAAGTGGTAAAACACATCTCTGTGTGAAGGTAAAGTGGTAATAAACACATCTCTGTGTAAAGGTAAAGTGGTAATAAACACATCTCTCTGTGAAGGTAAAGTGGTAATAAACACATATCTCTGTGAAGGTAATATACACATCTCTATGTGAAGGTAAAGTGGTAATACACACATCTCTCTGTGAAGGTAATAAACACATCTCTCTGTGAAGGTAAAGTGGTAATGAACACATCTCTGTGTAAAGGTAAAGTGGTAATAAACATCTCTCTGTGAAGGTAAAGTGGTAATAAACACATATCTCTGTGAAGGTAAAGTGGTAATAAACGCATCTCTCTGTGAAGGTAATAAACACATCTCTCTGTGAAGGTAAAGTGGTAATAAACACATCTCTCTGTGAAGGTAATAAACACATCTCTCTGTGAAGGTAAAGTGGTAATAAACACATCTCTCTGTGAAGGTAAAGTGGTAATAAACACATCTCTCTGTGAAGGTAATAAACACATCTCTCTGTGAAGGTAAAGTGGTAATAAACACATCTCTCTGTGAAGGTAATAAACACATCTCTCTTTGAAGGTAAAGTGGTAATAAACACATCTCTCTGTGAAGGTAATAAACACATCTCTCTGTGAAGGTAAAGTGGTAATGAACACATCTCTGTGTAAAGGTAAAGTGGTAATAAACACATCTCTCTGTGAAGGTAAAGTGGTAATAAATACATATCTCTGTGAAGGTAATAAACACATCTCTCTGTGAAGGTAAAGTGGTAATAAACACATATCTCTGTGAAGGTAATAAACACATCTCTCTGTGAAGGTAAAGTGGTAATAAACACATCTCTCTGTGAAGGTAATAAACACATCTCTCTGTGAAGGTAAAGGGGTAATAAACACATGTCTATGTAATAAAAGTGGTAATAAACACATCTCTGTGAAGGTAAAGTGGTAATAAACGCATCTCTCTGTGAAGGTAATAAACAGTCTCTGTGAAGGTAAAGTGGTAATAAACACATCTCTCTGTGAAGGTAATAAACACATCTCTCTGTGAAGGTAAAGTGGTAATAAACACATCTCTCTGTGAAGGTAAAGTGGTAATAAACACATCTCTCTGTGAAGGTAAAGTGGTAATTTACACATCTCTGTGAAGATAATAAACACATCTCTCTGTGAAGGTAATAAACACATCTCTCTGTGAAGGTAAAGTGGTAATAAACACATCTCTCTGTGAAGGTAATAAACACATCTCTCTTTGAAGGTAAAGTGGTAATAAACACATCTCTCTGTGAAGGTAATAAACACATCTCTCTGTGAAGGTAAAGTGGTAATGAACACATCTCTGTGTAAAGGTAAAGTGGTAATAAACACATCTCTCTGTGAAGGTAAAGTGGTAATAAATACATATCTCTGTGAAGGTAATAAACACATCTCTCTGTGAAGGTAAAGTGGTAATAAACACATATCTCTGTGAAGGTAATAAACACAGCTCTCTGTGAAGGTAAAGTGGTAATAAACACATCTCTCTGTGAAGGTAATAAACACATCTCTCTGTGAAGGTAAAGGGGTAATAAACACATGTCTATGTGGAAGTAATAAACACATCTCTCTGTGAAGGTAAAGTGGTAATAAACGCATCTCTCTGTGAAGGTAATAAACACATCTCTCTGTGAAGGTAAAGTGGTAATAAACACATCTCTCTGTGAAGGTAATAAACACATCTCTCTGTGAAGGTAAAGTGGTAATAAACACATCTCTCTGTGAAGGTAAAGTGGTAATAAACACATCTCTCTGTGAAGGTAAAGTGGTAATTTACACATCTCTGTGAAGATAATAAACACATCTCTCTGTGAAGGTAATAAACACATCTCTCTGTGAAGGTAAAGTGGTAATAAACACATCTCTCTGTGAAGGTAATAAACACATCTCTCTTTGAAGGTAAAGTGGTAATAAACACATCTCTCTGTGAAGGTAATAAACACATCTCTCTGTGAAGGTAAAGTGGTAATGAACACATCTCTGTGTAAAGGTAAAGTGGTAATAAACACATCTCTCTGTGAAGGTAAAGTGGTAATAAATACATATCTCTGTGAAGGTAATAAACACATCTCTCTGTGAAGGTAAAGTGGTAATAAACACATCTCTCTGTGAAGGTAATAAACACATCTCTCTGTGAAGGTAAAGTGGTAATAAACACATCTCTGTGAAGGTAAAGTGGTAATACACACATCTCTGTGAAGGTAATAAACACATCTCTCTGTGAAGGTAATAAACACATCTCTCTGTGAAGGTAAAGTGGTAATAAACACATCTCTCTGTGAAGGTAAAGTGGTAATAAACACATCTCTCTGTGAATGTAAAGTGGTAATACACATGCCCATACAAATAGACTTTGCTTGTGATGTTCCCCAAGCTGGAAGGGGGAGGCTGAATTAGAGACCTGCCACACCCTGGTTAAGGGAACAGTGTTCAGCTGGAGCATGTTCCCGGAGCCAGCGTTCCTCGTGTTCCCCGAGCCAGCGTTCCTCATGTTCCCGGAGCCAGCGTTCCTCATGTTCCCCGAGCCAGCGTTCCTCGTGTTCCCCGAGCCAGCGTTCCTCATGTTCCCGGAGCCAGCGTTCCTCATGTTCCCCGAGCCAGCGTTCCTCGTGTTCCCCGAGCCAGCGTTCCTCATGTTCCCCGAGCCAGCGTTCCTCGTGTTCCCCGAGCCAGCGTTCCTCATGTTCCCCGAGCCAGCAATCCTCGTGTTCCCCGAGCCAGCGTTCCTCATGTTCCCCGAGCCAGCGTTCCTCGTGTTCCCCGAGCCAGTGTTCCTCATGTTCCCCGAGCCATCGTTCCTCGTGTTCCCCGAGCCAGCGTTCCTCATGTTCCCCGAGCCAGCGTTCCTCATGTTCCCCGAGCCAGCGTTCCTCATGTTCCCCGAGCCAGCGTTCCTCGTGCCGGCTGGGCTTGGCCATGCTTGCACCACAGATCCGTTATACAGAGACAGACAACGGACATTGTTCTTTCTGTTGCCTCATGACTCTACGCGAAGACAAACACTGTCTGCTCATTCAGTCCCACAGAGGAAGGTTCAGATGAGGTTAAACTACAGTAAAAAACATGTTTTAACCTTTGGATTTCAAGTTCCATTCTGTAGGAATCGTCTCTCATCCAACTTGTGTCAAAATGTACAATTATGAAGAGAGAACACTGGGATTGTGCTCATTCAGTCCGGTAGACTGCAGTTTATATGAGGCTAAGTTAACACCGTTTCTAATCATTAGTAACCATCTCAGTTTTCATTGTTGTGGAAATCCTGCGCCAACGCCAGCCGGGAATCTGAGAAACGCCTCCATGATTACATACTATTATATTATAAACTATTCCTCCAGCACATGATTGGGCTGTGACAGCTAACCCTTTGAAGAGAGGAGAGAGGGATGAATCCTCTCCACACCACCTCACCACTGGCTGAGGTCCAGTGGACCAGTGGGAGAAATACAGAAGTATAATTCAAATTAATATCTAGTTTGATGTACTATCAAACTACCTATTAAATACAGCTATACAGTCAACTGGATAGACCAGTGATGACAATCCTCGCCCCAATATCAGGCCTTCTGTGTCTGGTCAAGAGGAATGCTCGCATCATATCAAAACAGATTCTTCCCAAAATAAGCATCAGCTGGCATGAATAGTTGGCATGAATAGTAATATATAAGGTGATTGCACCAATTTGTAAGTCGCTCTGGATAAGAGCGTCTGCTAAATGACTTAAATGTAAATGTAATGTAAATGTAATTTGGCTGAAATCAAAACCAATCGTATTATTTTCTAACCATCGTGTCAAATGTAGCCTCATGTAAAATGTACAGATGTACCGGACACCAATGTACACAATGTACCCAATGCACACCAATTCACCAATGTACATTTGGACACAATGTACACAGAATGGAACTTGAAATCCAAAGGTTAAAACATGTTTGTCTGAACCTTCCTCTGTGGGACTGAATGAGCAGACAGTGTTTGTCTTCGCGTACATGAGGCAACAATGTACACCGACTGAATGAGCAATGTACACCAATGTACACGATGTACACCAATGTACACCGATGTACACCGACGTACACCAATGTTCACCAATGTACACCTGTAACGTCGTTCGTCTGTTGTAAGAAGAGAGTCAGACCGAAATGCAGCGTGTAGGTTACTCATGACTTTAATAAATGAAAACGGTAATGAAATAACTGATATAAGAAAACAACAAACGAAACGTGAAACTAATTACAGCCTATCTGGTGACTACTACACAGAGACAGGAACAAACACACACAAATTACAAAGTGAACTCAGGCTACCTAAATACGGTTCCCAATCCGAGACAATCGAGAATCACCTGACTCCAATTGAGAATCGCCTCAGGCAGAAGCAACTGTCATGACACACCCCTAATCATGTCACAATCCCAATTAATACAAACCCCAATCATTTTGAAACCCAACATATAAACCCATGTCACACCCTGGCCTACCCAAACATATACAAAAACCATATCGATGTACAAAATACAATGACTTAGGCGTGACAGAACCCCCCCCCCCCAAGAGATAAGAGTGTTGACTCCCGGACGCACCTCAAGAACATAGGGAGGGTCCGGGTTAGGCGTCTGTCCATGGTGCTGTTTGGCTCGGGCGTGGACCCCATTCCAATAATGTCCAGTTCCTCCCCTTTCGCGTCCTGGGATAATCCGCCTTCTTGGTCATGGCCTAATACCTCAAGCAGATCCCCACATAAAGAGGGGCAGCTCGGAACAGAGGGGCGGCTCGGGACAGAGGGGCATCTCAGGACAGAGGGGAATCTCAGGACAGAGGGCATCTCGGGACAGAGGGGTCTATCCCACAGTTGGGTGCATTCCTTAAGAAACTATCTCGGGACAGTCCCAGGCATCTCAGGACAGAGGGCATCTTCCTACAGAGGGGCATCTCTTGACAGAGGGGCAGCCGGGACAGAGGGGCAGCCCGGGACTGAGGGCAGCTTGGGACAGAAGCAGCCTGGTACTGAGGGGAAGCCCGGTTTTTACGTAACTGAGAGGAAGCCCAGTACTGAGCTGTGGAAGCCCAGTACTGAGAGGAAGCTCAGTACTGAGAGAAGCCCAGTACTGAGAGGAAGCTCAGTACTGAGAGGAAGCTCAGTGGAGGTAGTAGGCTCCGCTAAATCCTGGCTGGCTGGTGGAACTGGATGATTCAGGTTGTCTGGCCGATCTAGAAGATCTTGGCAGACTGGCACTTCTGGCGGATCTTGGCAGACTGGCACTGGCGGCGCTGGGCAGACTGGTGGCACTGGGCAGACTGGCGGTGCTGGCGGCGCTGGGCAGATGGCGGAGTTGGGCAGACTGGGAGCACTGGGCAGACTGGGAGTACTGGCAGGCTGGGCAGACTGGGAGCACTGGCCAACCGCTGGGCAGACTAATAGCACTGGTTAGATAGTGCTGGGCAGACTGGGAGCACTGGCCACGCTGGGCAGACTGGGAGCACTGTGAAACAGAATCCCTGGGCAGACTGGAGACTCCGGCAGCGCAGGAGATCGAGAAAGGCTCTGGCTGTGCTAAACAGGCGGGAGACTCCAACAGCGCAGGAGAGGAGAAAAGCGCTGGCTGCGCTAAACAGGCGGGAGACTCCGGCAGCGCAGGAGGTGAAAAGCTTGGCTGCGCTAAACAGGCGGGAGACTCCGTTCAGCGCAGGAGGGGAAATAGGCAATTTGGCTGCGCTGAACAGGCGAGGCGCACTGGAGGCCCCATGCGTGGTGCTGGAACTGGTGGTACTGGATCGGGTTTCGCTACAGGAAGCCTGGTGCAGGGAGCTTACCGGAAAAGCTGGTGTGTAGAGGTGGCACAGGATGGGCTGACCGTGAAGGCAAACTGGAGATCTTGAACAGCAGTTAGGCCAGGACGTTCCTAGGCTAGGGATGTGAACAGAAGGCCTGGTTGAGGCTGGCACCAACTTCACCAGCTGACTAACACGCACCTCAGGTTGAGTATAGAGCGCTAACTCAGGCGCTATCAAATCCCCGACACGATCCGTCGGACGAATATTATATCTATAGCACCAAGCTAGCAACTCCCTCATTACTCTCCACTTCACTTTCCCCATGAACTCCTTCACAGTCTCTGAAATAACCTCTAACACTGGCTCTGGTTCTGGTCTCCTCCTTGGCTCCTCACCTAACTCAGGCTACCTAAATACGGTTCCCAATCCAAACACAACGAAATCACCTGATTCAATTGAGAATACGCCTCAGGCAGCCAAGCCTAACTAGACACACCCCTAATCATACACAATCCCAATTAATACAACCCCCAATACGAAACACAACATATAAACCCATTTCACACCATAGCCTACCCAAACATATACCAAAAACCATATCGGTGTACACCGATGTACTCCGATATTCACCAATGTTCACCAATGTACATGTATGTGTCGTCACCATTCATGTTGAACCCCGCCTCAAAGCCTTGTGTCAAATAGAACGATGTACCTACATCCTATCTGTGCATCTGGAATACTCTGGAATACATCTGGAATACATACTTTGTATCTGGAATACTCTGGAATACATCTGGAATACATACTTTGTACTCGTATGGAATTTGGCTGAAATCAAAAACATGTTATTATCTCAGACTCTTTCTAATTCTTACGTAACTACAGTATTTACCTTTCATGTCCAACCTGGGACAATCTCAGTCCTATTGTCTGGTCAAAAAGGTGTGCTTTACCTTACACCTCCACAGAGTTCTCTCTCTAAAAATCAGTTTTAGCCGGCCTGAAGCCAACGCCCATTGTCTGATCTGAGAATGTAGTAGTATACTATAGCAGTTCACCCACTTTTTCCTGCCTGTCCTTGATCCGTCTCAGCCCAATTGTGTCTGGTTTGCTTAATCCTTATTGCGTTACTTTCAAATACATTGTTTACCAGGTCAGTGTCCTCTTTAAATATACAATCCCTTCAAGTTAATGGTTAATTAGTTGACTGTATTGCTATATTTAATAGGTAGTTTGATAGTACATACAAATCCATGTTTCAATCCAACCAACAAAGTCATTAGTTTATCAATAATATAACTATCACCCGTACACACAAACTCTCATACACACACGCATACATTATTATTCCACATTATTAGTTGTCAGTCATTGAACGTGGTGTGTAATATTATATTATAATATATTATTATAATATTATAATCCCTGACGGGTGTTTATACTTCTGTATTTCTCCCACTGGTCCCAAATTACATACTATTATATTATAAACTATTCATGCCAGCTGATGCTTATTTTGGGAAGAATCTGTTTTGATATGATGCGAGCATTCCTCTTGACCAGACACAGAAGGCCTGATATTGGGGCGAGGATTGTCATCACTGGTCTATTACTTGACTGTATAGCTGTATTTAATAGGTAGTTTGATAGTACATACGTAGATATTAATTTGAATTATACTTCTGTATTTCTCCCACTGGTCCACTGGACCTCAGCCAGTGGTGAGAGTGGTGTGGAGACGATTCATCCCTCTCTCCCTCTCTTCAAAGGGTTAGCTGTCACAGCCCAATCATGTGTTGGAGGCTTCGCTTGTGACTGGACGGCGGACGCTATTCATGGAGGCGTTTCTCAGATTCCCGGCTGGCGTTGGCGCAGGATTTCCACAACAATGAAGACTGAGATGGTTACTAATGATTAGAAACAGTGTTAACTTAGCCTCATATAAACTGCAGTCTACCGGACTGAATGAGCACAATCCCAGTGTTTTCTCTTCATAATTGTACATTTGGACACAAGTTGGATGAGAGACGATTCCTACAGAATGGAACTTGAAATCCAAAGGTTAAAACATGTTTTTTACTGTAGTTTAACCTCATCTGAACCTTCCTCTGTGGGACTGAATGAGCAGACAGTGTTTGTCTTCGCGTAGAGTCATGAGGCAACAGAAAGAACAATGTCCGTTGTCTGTCTCTGTATAACGGATCTGTGGTGCAAGCATGGCCAAGCCCAGCCGGCACGAGGAACGCTGGCTCGGGGAACATGAGGAACGCTGGCTCGGGGAACATGAGGAACGCTGGCTCGGGGAACACGAGGAACGCTGGCTCGGGGAACACGAGGAACGCTGGCTCGGGGAACATGAGGAACGCTGGCTCGGGGAACATGAGGAACACTGGCTCGGGGAACATGCTCCAGCTGAACACTGTTCCATTAACCAGGGTGTGGCATCAGTGTCATTTTGATAGTTGTGAGGGTTAGATAAGTGTCATTTTGATGGTTGTGTGAGGGGTTAGATCAGTGTCATGTTGATAGTTGTGTGAGGGGTTAGATCGGTGTCATTTTGATAGTTGTGTGAGGGGTTAGATCGGTGTCATTTTGATAGTTGTGTGAGGGGTTAGATCGGTGTCATTTTGACGGTAAACAACATTTTAATTACACCAACAATGTTTTCATTCCAACTAGAACATTGGTGTTATTTACATAATACATTAATTTCACAATCATATCAATCAAGAGATTAGTTTGAATAGAAAATCTGAATAGAGGTTGATTCTACATTAGCTGTGAACATAGGATCATTTTTAATGGTTAGGCTCTGCTTTCTCTGCTGTTTGGTCATGCTGCAGTATGCCTAGTGAATGGGGAACAGTGCCTCCTAGGTTTCCGGTTATAGATGAGTGGGGTTCTTGGTCAGGCAACACCATCAAGCAATTACTATAAAGATTGATTCACGTGTGAGTCATCAGTGTGCGTTCTGAAAACTTGTCCTCCCCAAAACGTGGAACTCCAATACATTCAACGAGTATATTTATTGTCTATCATTCAATGTTGGGTGTTTATTCCTTAATGAAACTATATATTTTTCTAGCAGACAGTCCCAGGCTTTTTCTCACTGTGTGTTTCCTTCCTATCCAGGAGGCTGTATCATCTTGCAGAATTCCGTGGCGGTACACAATCAAGCGCGTTTCTGATTCCTTGTGCCTTTTGTTTGTAAAAACAAATATGTTTTTTTCTCTCTCTCTTTTTTACGTAACATAGTTTCTGGCACACATTCCTGAGCTGTGAAAAACAGGTTGGGAGAGAGGGAGGGAGAAAGAGAAAGAAAGAGAGAGAGAGAGAGAGTGAGGGGAGATAGACAGTGGAGTGTGAGAGAGGGAGAAAGAGATGCTATACATGCATGTTACAGTATATGACCACATGATTAATAGTTGTATGTAGAATATAGAATGTGTTAATATTGTAGACAGTGGTGGCAGTAATACATTCAGGGATGAAGAAGTGTTGTGGTGGTGATAATGACACAATTTTGCTTTAGCATTTCCTAGCTTTTCCTTTTCCTCCAGGTTACAAAATCATCCGACCAACCGTGCAACTAATACCCTGGTTAGAGAGTGTGGGATCCGGGGGCCTGGAGGTTCAGACTAGTGAGGATTAGCCTTGTGAAACAGAATCCCCGTGTTTTGACTCTTCCGATGAATCGGGTGACACTCGTAGCATAGCGTCCTTGAATTGGCCCCCTGAGAACCCTAACAATTGGGTGTAAACAGCTAGCCACGTTTCTCTGCCGAGGCTCAGGAAGGATTAGCTTTTTTTTCAAGGAAAGTCGACTTTTAGCCTACGCTACAACGCAGGCTGCAATTATGCTGTGAAATTCAGGTTAGGGCTGGATGGCCAGGGCTTTTTCTTGTGAGAGAAATAGGCAATTTGAGGATGGAGCCCCCAACCCCCCCCCCCCCACACCCCATGTTTTGGCTCATACTGTATGAAGGTTGGGTTTCTGCTACTATGTGGTCAGATTTCCTGAAAAGCAGAGATATAAATCCCCGAGCTGATAAGGTACAAATCTGTCGTTCTGCCCCTGAACAGGCAGTTAACCCACTGTTCCTAGGCCGTCATTGAAAATAAGAATTTGTTCTTAACTGACTTGCTGTAACGTCGTTCATCTGTTGAATGAAGAGAGTCAGACCGAAATGCAGCGTGTAGGTTACTCATGACTTTAATGAAATATATCGCGGTACATGAAATAACTGAATAAATACAAAAACAACAAACGGAACGTGAAACCTACTACAGCCTATCTGGTGAACACTACACAGAGACAGGAACAAACACCCACAAAATACAACGCGCACTCAGGCTACCTAAATACGGTTCTCAATCAGAGACAATGACAAGCATCTGCCTCTGATTGAATCCCAGGCAGCCAAGCCTTAATACAGACACCCCAATCAGCCGCAATCCCAAATAATACAAACATATAAACATATAAACCCATGTCACACCCTGGCCTACCCAAACATATAACAAAAACACAAAATACTATGACCAAGGCGTGACACTTTCCTTGTTAAATAAACAGTTAAATAAATAAGAAATATTTAGTTGTATTGTTTTGTGATGAACTGTAACAGGCCACCTACATCAATACCTCAGGTCTTCAAAAATACATCTATTGTTCCTGATATGACACTATGTTTAGCCAGCCAAGCTCCTTAAATAGTTTGATGATCAGAGATATTGAGACAGAGTGTCACGCCCTGGACATAGAGAGGCTTTTTATTCTCTATCTTGGTTAGGCCAGGGTGGGCATTCTAGTTTCTTTATTTCTATGTTGGTGTGGTTCTCAATCAGAGGCAGCTGTCTGTCGTTGTCTCTGATTGGGGATCATTTATAAGTTGTCCTTTTTTTGTTTGGGTTTTGTGGGTAGTTATTTTCTGTTTAGTGTCTGCACCTGACGGGGACTGTTTCGGTTTTCACTCGTTGTTATTTTGTACGAGTGTTTTGTGTAATAAATGTATCGTGAACGCTTACCACGCTGCGCTTTAGTCCATGCCTTCCGACGAGAGACGTGACACTGTGTACCATCAAAAGGTCACGTACTGTATTGACCTCGCAGCCGGTGAGTTTTTTAACGTTGATTTAAATACTTCCCCTGGGAAAAAAAAGGAAACTCCCAACAAAACACACAGACACCTAAAAATAATATGGGTGAATAGTCTCTTTGTTGTCTGCTACTACTCTATTGTGGCTGCATGTGGTCATTGTAAAGAAACACTGCAGGTGTATTTCAGAGAGTGCAGAACTACAGCGGAACTACAGCGTGACTAACCAATGGGCTTTACCAGTAAAAACTCCCAAAGGGAATATTTCCAGGAAGGAAGAAATGTCAGATTGCCATGGAAACGTCAGTCACCTGTACTCATCTGGAACAATGGGTTAAAGCGAGCAAATAAGAAATGAATCTCTGCATTTTTTTTTGATGAGTGCTACAATTTCTTTCTGCCTCAAATGAGTCTTTTTCCTGGTAAGCCCCTTTAGTTGGAGTTGAGCATCTATCTTACTTTCTTGAGTTTGCTGTAGCATTGAGGCCTATCTGAACTCACACATCATGGGAACTTTTATTTTGAAAAACCTTGGAGTTATCATGTGTCATGCTGTCACAATAAAATCTGAATACAATTTGAGTCTGTTTTAATTTTTTTGTTTGTTTAAAAAAAATAAAACAAAAAAAACCCTTAAACAAGGTGGAATTTTATTTCAAATATTAACCTGAAACATTGAATCAGTTTCACAGCTTCATAATCACACTGTGCTACTTTACCACACACACACACACGCACGCACGCACGCACGCACACACACACGCACACACACACACACACACACACACACACACACACACACACACACACACACACACACACACACACACACACACACACACACACACACACACACACACACACACACTCTGCAGTCACTGCCATCTCCCCCCCCGCATCCTCCCCATTGTGACTGTACAGTCCCTTAGATGAAGAGGACAGCGCCTTCCGTGAGCATCAGCTGAAACTGGAGATGACCAGGTACCTGTGAAGGGTTGGCTTTCAACATGGCCTTTTCTTCTGTCCTGTTTCTTCTAACCACGGGCAGTTAACAGGGGGACGTTGGGTTATTAACATACAATGCTGATGTCCATTGTTATATGTAATCTTATCACTGAAGCCAGGTACTTATAGTCACGGGAAAAAAGAGATGAAAGACAGTATGTTTTCCTACGTTTCTCGGACTGCGAGAGTCTGGGGAACTGTTCTACGACCTGCCATCTGAAAATCCAAGGACAATTTATTTTTTTGTAGAGACTTGTTTGGGAAACATTGATTTGTGATTTTTTTTTCCTGTGGGAGAAGACAGTAACTTTTATCTCAGGTATGTTTCTCATCTTTGAAAATGTTTTCATTATTTTATAAAATGCACATTTTCCAGACGCCTGGCAATTTAAATTCTATTTCAAGACAATGATTGGAAACTAGTGTTAAATGTCCCTTTTGAATGGTTCACCACAGTGGTTCTGTACTGTATAGATGGTACACCACAGTGGTTCTGTATATATGGTTTACCACAGTGGTTCTGTACTGTATAGATGGTACACCACAGTGGTTCTGTACTGTATAGATGGTACACCACAGTGGTTCTGTACTGTATAGATGGTTCACCACAGTGGTTCTGTACTGTATAGATGGTACACCACAGTGGTTCTGTACTGTATAGATGGTACACCACAGTGGTTCTGTACTGTATAGATGGTACACCACAGTGGTTCTGTACTGTATATATGGTACACCACAGTGGTTCTGTACTGTATAGATGGTACACCACAGTGGTTCTGTACTGTATAGATGGTACACCACAGTGGTTCTGTACTGTATAGATGGTACACCACAGTGGTTCTGTATATATGGTACACCACAGTGGTTCTGTACTGTATAGATGGTACACCACAGTGGTTCTGTACTGTATAGATGGTACACCACAGTGGTTCTGTACTGTATATATGGTACACCACAGTGGTTCTGTATATATGGTACACTACAGTGGTTCTGTATATATGGTACACCACAGTGGTTCTGTATATATGGTACACCACAGTGGTTCTGTACTGTATAGATGGTACACCACAGTGGTTCTGTATATATGGTTCACCACAGTGGTTCTGTACTGTATAGATGGTACACCACAGTGGTTCTGTACTGTATAGATGGTACACCACAGTGGTTCTGTATAGATGGTTCACCACAGTGGTTCTGTATATATGGTTCACCACAGTGGTTCTGTACTGTATATATGGTACACCACATTGGTTCTGTACTGTATAGATGGTACACCACAGTGGTTCTGTACTCTATATATGGTACACCACAGTGGTTCTGTATATATGGTACACCACAGTGGTTCTGTATAGATGGTACACCACAGTGGTTCTGTACTGTATATATGGTACACCACAGTGGTTCTGTATATATGGTACATTACAGTGGTTCTGTATATATGGTACACCACAGTGGTTCTGTATATATGGTACACCACAGTGGTTCTGTACTGTATATATGGTACACCACAGTGGTTCTGTATATATGGTACACCACAGTGGTTCTGTACTGTATATATGGTACACCACAGTGGTTCTGTATAGATGGCACACCACAGTGGTTCTGTATATATGGTACACCACAGTGGTTCTGTATAGATGGCACACCACAGTGGTTCTGTATATATGGTACACCACAGTGGTTCTGTATGGTTCTGTATATATGGTACACCACAGTGGTTCTGTATAGATGGCACACCACAGTGGTTCTGTATATATGGTACACCACAGTGGTTCTGTATATATGGTACACCACAGTGGTTCTGTATATATGGTACACCACAGTGGTTCTGTATATATGGTACACCACAGTGGTTCTGTATATATGGTACACCACAGTGGTTCTGTATAGATGGTACACCACAGTGGTTCTGTATAGATGGTACACCACAGTGGTTCTGTACTGTATATATGGTACACCACAGTGGTTCTGTATATATGGTACACCACAGTGGTTCTGTATATATGGTACACCACAGTGGTTCTGTATATATGGTATACCACAGTGGTTCTGTACTGTATATATGGTACACCACAGTGGTTCTGTATAGATGGTATACCACAGTGGTTCTGTACTGTATAGATGGTATACCACAGTGGTTCTGTACTGTATATATGGTACACCACAGTGGTTCTGTATAGATGGTACACCACAGTGGTTCTGTATAGATGGCACACCACAGTGGTTCTGTATATATGGTACACCACAGTGGTTCTGTATAGATGGTACACCACAGTGGTTTTGTATATATTCACTCTTTAGTTAATAAGACAATATTTCAGTGGATGGAACAACAACAGAAATAATTGAAAGGACTCCAGATTTCAGATTGGGACGCCCAATAGCCTAGTGGGTTAGTGCTTTGAGCCAATAACAAAAATATCACTAGTTTGAATCCCAGAGCGGACAAGGTTCAAAACGAACAGTGCCCTTGAGCAAGGCACTTAACCCAACTACAACCTTGGAATGCATTACCACTTGCTGTGTTTACATGCAAACTATTTTCTTAGATTTTTTTTCTTCAGTAATTATGATTGAAGATATGCCTCTTTCCTATTATTAATTAGGTAAACAAGAGGAAATCTGCAATGTGGGGGTTGATGGGGCGGCAGGGTAGCCTAGTGGTTAGAGTGTATAGGCGGTAGGTAGCCTAGTGGTTAGAGTGTATAGGCGGTAGGTAGCCTAGTGGTTAGAGTGTATAGGTGGTAGGTAGCCTAGTGGTTAGAGTGTAGAGGAGGCAGGTAGCCTAGTGGTTAGAGTGTAGAGTAGGTAGGTAGCCTAGTGATTAGAGTGTATAGGCGGTAGGTAGCCTAGTGGTTAGAGTGTATAGGTGGTAGGTAGCCTAGTGGTTAGAGTGTAGGGGCGGTAGGTAGCCTAGTGGTTAGAGTGTATAGGCGGTAGGTAGCCTAGTGGTTAGAGTGTTGGACTAGTAACCCAAAGGTTCTGCCCCTGAACAGGCAGTTAACCCACTGTTCCTAGGCCGTCATTGAAAATAAGAATTTGTTCTTAACTGACTTGCCTGGTTAAATAAAGGTAAAATAAAAAAAATGATGTTTCCATGTTAATGGATAAGGGTTAAACACACCTGTAGACAGATGCAATAAAATGCAATTTAATGGGGTCAAAATTCCTCCCTTTTCAGTGTGTGTGTGTGACCGTGAGAGAGAGTCAGAGTGTTATATTCCCGGTTATCTTAGACGTTCATGAGTATTTTAATGGGTCCGAGGATCTTTCAGCGGCGCGGGGCAGAGAGGAGGGAGGAGAAGCACGGCGACACAAAAGGCAACATTATTCCCCGTCTGACCTGCGCTACATCCCACTATGAATGGAGAATTGACAAACACAACATTGGGGACGAGATTATTTTTCATTCCTCATAACTGAACCGTTTGTGCCGGGGATTTGAGCGGTTTGTTTGCACGCTGTGCTCAATGGGACAGCCACGGTGCCAGGTTGCTTGGCCGATGTTAAAATCCCTGCTTCCCAATTGGACAGCACAATGATCTCTCTGATCTCTCTCTGTCTCGACCTCCTGAATGCTCGGCTATGAAAAGCCGACTGACCTTTACTCCTGAGGTACTGACCTGTTGCACCTTCTACGTCTACAACCACTGTGATTATTATTTGACCCTGCTGGTCATCTATGAACGTTTGAACATCTTGAAGAACAATCTGGTGCTAATGGTCATCACCAGGGGCACACTGACTGCCCTCCGGGACATTTACAGCACTTTGTGTCAAAGGACGGACAAGAAGATCCTCAAGAACCTCAGCCACCTGAGTCATGGTCTGTTCACCCTGCTGCCATCTAGCAGACAGAGACAGTAAAGGTGCATCATAGCTTGGACAGAGAGACTGAGAATCAGCTTCTATCACCAGGCCATCAGACTGTTAAACAGCTTCTATTACCATCAGACTGTTAATCAGCTTCTATCACCATAAGACTGTTGAACAGCGTCTATCACCAGACCATCAGACTGTTGAATAGCTTCTATCACCATCAGACTGTTAATCAGCTTCTATTACCAGACCATCAGACTGTTAAACAGCTTCTATCACCATCAGACAGTTGAACAGCTTCTATCACCATCAGACAGTTGAACAGCTTCTATCACCATCAGACTGTTAAACAGCTTCTATCAGACCATCAGACTGTTAAACAGCTTCTATCACCATCAGACAGTTGAACAGCTTCTATCACCATCAGACAGTTGAACAGCTTCTATCACCATCAGACTGTTAAACAGCTTCTATCACCAGACCATCAGACTGTTGAATAGTTTCTATCACCAGGCCATCAGACTGTTGAATAGCTTCTATCACCAGGCCATCAGACTGTTGAATAGCTTCTATCACCATCAGACTGTTGAATAGTTTCTATCACCAGGCCATAAGACTGTTGAATAGCTTCTATCACCAGGCCATCAGACTGTTGAATAGCTTCTATCACCATCAGACTGTTAAACAGCTTCTATCACCATCAGACTGTTGAACAGCTTCTATCACCATCAGACTGTTAAACAGCTTCTATCACCATCAGACTGTTGAACAGCTTCTATCACCAGACCATCAGACTGTTAAACAGCTTCTATCACCATCAGACTGTTGAACAGCTTCTATCACCATCAGACTGTTAAACAGCTTCTATCACCATCAGACTGTTAAACAGCTTCTATCACCATCAGACTGTTGAACAGCTTCTATTACCAGACCATCAGACTGTTGAACAGCTTCTATCACCATCAGACTGTTAAACAGCTTCTATCACCAGGCCATCAGACTGTTGAACAGCTTCTATCACCATCAGACAGTTGAACAGCTTCTATCACCATCAGACAGTTGAACAGCTTCTATCACCATCAGACTGTTGAACAGCTTCTATCACCATCAGACTGTTGAATAGTTTCTATCACCAGGCCATAAGACTGTTGAATAGCTTCTATCACCAGGCCATCAGACTGTTGAATAGCTTCTATCACCATCAGACTGTTAAACAGCTTCTATCACCAGGCCATCAGACTGTTGAACAGCTTCTATCACCATCAGACTGTTGAACAGCTTCTATCACCATCAGACTGTTAAACAGCTTCTATCACCATCAGACTGTTGAACAGCTTCTATCACCATCAGACTGTTAAACAGCTTCTATCACCATCAGACTGTTAAACAGCTTCTATCACCACCAGACTGTTGAACAGCTTCTATCAGACCATCAGACTGTTGAACAGCTTCTATCACCATCAGACTGTTAAACAGCTTCTATCACCATCCATCAGACTGTTAAACAGCTTCTATCACCATCAGACTGTTAAACAGCTTCTATCACCATCAGACTGTTAAACAGCTTCTATCACCATCAGACTGTTGAACAGCTTCTATCACCATCAGACTGTTAAACAGCTTCTATCACCATCAGACTGTTGAACAGCTTCTATCACCATCAGACTGTTGAACAGCTTCTATCACCATCAGACTGTTGAACAGCTTCTATCACCATCAGACTGTTGAACAGCTTCTATTACCATCAGACTGTTGAACAGCTTCTATCACCATCAGACTGTTAAACAGCTTCTATCACCATCAGACTGTTGAACAGCTTCTATCACTAGCCTGCCATCAGACTGTCAAACAGCTTCTATCAGCCATCACTAGCCTGTTAAACAGCCCTGCACCATCAGACTGTTGAACAGCTTCATCACCATCAGACCTTGAACAGCTTCTATCACCACCATCAGACTGTTAAACAGCTTCTATCACCATCAGACTGTTGAACAGCCATTCTACTTACCAGACCATCAGACTGTTAAACAGCTTCTATCACCATCAGACTGTTAAACAGCTTATATTACCATCAGACAGTTGAACAGCCATCACCATCAGACTGTTGAACAGCTTCCCTGCACCATCAGACTGTTAAACAGCTTATATTACCAGACAGTTGAACAGCCATCACTAGCCTGCCCTGTACCAGACCATCAGACTGTTAAACAGCTTATATTACCAGACTGTTGAACAGCCATCACTAGCCTGCCCTGTACTCGTCCCTGCACCATCAGACTGTTAAACAGCTTATATTACCAGACTGTTGAACAGCCATCACTAGCCTGCCCTGTACTCATCCCTGCACCTTCAGACTGTTGAACAGCCATCACTAGCCTGCCCTGTACTCGTCCCTGCACCATCAGACAGTTGAACAGCCATCACTAGCCTGCCCTGTACTCGTCCCTGCACCTTCAGACAGTTGAACAGCCATCACTAGCCTGCCCTGTACTCGTCCCTGCACCTCCAGACAGTTGAACAGCCATCACTAGCCTGCCCTGTACTCGTCCCTGCACCTTCAGACTGTTGAACAGCCATCACTAGCCTGCCCTGTACTCGTCCCTGCACCATCAGACTGTTAAACAGCTTATATTACCAGACAGTTGAACAGCCATCACTAGCCTGCCCTGTACTCGTCCCTGCACCATCAGACTGTTAAACAGCTTATATTACCAGACAGTTGAACAGCCATCACTAGCCTGCCCTGTACTCGTCCCTGCACCATCAGACTGTTAAACAGCTTATATTACCAGACAGTTGAACAGCCATCACTAGCCTGCCCTGTACTCGTCCCTGCACCATCAGACTGTTAAACAGCTTATATTACCAGACTGTTGAACAGCCATCACTAGCCTTCCCTGTACTCATCCCTGCACCTTCAGACTGTTGAACAGCCATCACTAGCCTGCCCTGTACTCGTCCCTGCACCATCAGACAGTTGAACAGCCATCACTAGCCTGCCCTGTACTCGTCCCTGCACCTTCAGACAGTTGAACAGCCATCAATAGCCTGCCCTGTACTCGTCCCTGCACCATCAGACTGTTAAACAGCTTCTATTACCAGACAGTTGAACAGCCATCACTAGCCTGCCCTGTACTCGTCCCTGCACCTTCAGACTGTTGAACAGCCATCACTAGCCTGCCCTGTACTCGTCCCTGCACCTTCAGACTGTTACGTTACAGCATTATTCTAATATGGATTAAATAAAACATTTTCCTCATCAGTCTACACACAATATCCCACAATGACAAAGCAAAATCCGTTTTCTTTTGTGTACATACATTTGAAAAAACCTTATTTGTATTTATTCAGAACTTTCGCCATGAGACTCGAAATTAAATTAATTAAATTAATTAAATTAAATTAAATTAATTAAATTAATCTCAGGTGCATCCTGTTTCCTTTGATTACCCTTGATATGTTTCTACAACTTGATTGGAGTCCACCTGTGGTAAATTCAATTGATTGGACATGATTTGGAAAGGTACACACCTGTCACGATCGTTATACGGAGTGGACCAAGATGCAGCGTGGTATGTTTCCATCCTTCGTTTTGGAATAGAAAACTTTAAAGAACAAATGAAACGTAAAGCTAATATAATGCTCACAGGCAACTATACATAGACAAGATTTTTTTACATTTATTTAACTCGGCAAGTCAGTTAAGAACAAATTCTTATTTTCAAATGACAGCCTAGGAACAGTGGGTTAACTGCCTGTTCAGGGGCAGAACAACACCTGTCAGCTCAGGGGTTTGAACTTGCAATCTTCCAGTTACTAGTCCAACACTCTAACCACTAGGCTACCCTGCCGCCCCAAGATCTCACAAAGCACAATGGGAAAATGGATACCTAAATATGATCCCCAATCATAGACAACGATAAACAGCTGCCTCTGATTGGGAACCATACAAGGTCAACATGTAAATATAATTCACCTAGATAACCCATCCTTAAATCACACCCCGACCTAACCATCATAGAGAATAAGAGTTCTCTACGGTCAGGACATACACATTCCAGAAAATGATGTCATGGCTTCTGATAGGCTAGTTGACATCATTTGAGTCAATTGGAGGTGTACCTGTGGATGTATTTCAAGGCCTACCTTCAAACTCAGTGCCTCTTTGCTTGACCTCATGGGAAAATGAAAATATATCAGCCAAGACCTCCAACGAGTCTGGTTCATCCTTGGGAACAATTTCCAAATGCCTGAAGGTACCACATTCGTCTGTACAAACAATAGTACGGAAGTATAAACACCATGGGACCACGCAGCCATCATACCGCTCAGGAAGGAGACGCGTTCTGTCTCCAAGAGATGAACATACTTTGGTGTGAAAAGCGCAAATCAACAGAGAGGGACATGGACAGAGAGACACAGAGACAGAAAGAGACGGAGACAGAGAGAGAGACAGAGAAAGACATAGACAGAGAGAAAGACGTAGACAGAGAGATATTTAGACAGAGATATGGAGACAAAAAGACACAGAGACAGAGGGAGACACGGTGACAGAGAGAGACAGAGAAAGACAGAGAGAGAGAGAAAGAGAGTTACAGAGAGAGAGACAGAGAAAGACAGAGAGAGAGAGAGAGAGAGAGAGAGTTACACAGAGAGAGACAGAGCGAGAGATGAAGTCAGAGAGACAGAGAGAGACAGAGAAAGACAGAGAGAGAGAGAGAGAGAGAGAGAGAGAGAGAGAGAGAGAGAGAGAGAGAGAGAGAGATGAAGTCAGAGACAGAGCGAGAGATGAAGTCAGAGAGACAGAGAGAGACAGACAGTAAGAGAGACAGAAAGAGAGACAGAGACCTTGACAGAGAGAGACAGAGACCTTGACAGAGAGAGACAGAGACCTTGACAGAGAGAGACAGAGACCTTGACAGAAAGAGAGACAGAGACCTTGACAGAGAGAGACAAGGAGACAGAGAGAGAGAGGGAGACGGAGAGGGAGAGGGAGACGGAGACAAAGAGAGAGACAGAGAGAGAGAGAGAGAGAGAGAGAGAGAGAGAGAGAGAGACAGACAGAGTCAGAGAGAGAGAGAGATAGACGGAGACAGAAAGAGAGACAGAGAGAGACATGGAGACAGAGAGAGAGAGATACAGTGACAGAGAGAGAGAGAGAGGGAGAGACAGACAGAGGGTCCAGTGCACTGATAGATTGTGTGTGTTCCACCAGACTGATGGGATCGTCAGTCAGACAGAGAGCCATGCGATGCCAGCGTGTAAAGGAGTGTGTGTGCAGGCCGTGTGGAGGCTGGAAGTTGGCTGTCTGGCTGCTGGCATCCCTGCTACTGGTGGCTGTCGGAGTGATACTGCAGATCGGTGAGTGTATGTGTGTAATGGAGTGATATATCAACCCAGCTCATTTTTGAATTGGGAGGCAATCTATTTTAAAGCTCCTCGTTGTCTGAGCTGAGTGTGGAACATTTGTGAGTGTTTACTGTTAATTTTATATTGTTTATTTCACTTTTGGTCCTCTGTAGTTCAGTTAGTAGAACATGGTCCTCTGTAGTTCAGTTAGTAGAACATGGTCCTCTGCAGTTCAGTTAGTAGAACATGGTCCTCTGTAGTTCAGTTAGTAGAACATGGTCCTCTGTAGTGAAGTTAGTAGAACATGGTTCTCTGTAGTTCAGTTAGTAGAACATGGTCCTCTGTAGTTCAGTTAGTAGAACATGGTCCTCTGTAGTTCAGTTAGTATAACATGGTTCTCTGTAGTTCAGTTAGTAGAACATGGTCCTCTGTAGTTCAGTTAGTAGAACATGGTCCTCTGTAGTTCAGTTAGTAGAACATGGTTCTCTGTAGTTCAGTTAGTAGAACATGGTCCTCTGTAGTTCAGTTAGTAGAACATGGTCCTCTGTAGCTCAGTTAGTAGAACATGGTCCTCTGTAGTTCAGTTAGTAGAACATGGTTCTCTGCAGTTCAGTTAGTAGAACATGGTCCTTGTCAGGATTTGGCCAGGGTTGTTCCGGTTTTTGGTCACTAGATGCCCCCATTGTGCCTTTTGACCTTTTGTTTTCCCTTGATCCCCATTATTATTTGCACCTGTGCCTCGTTTCCCCTCATTGTATTTAAACCCTTTGTTTTCCTCAGTTCTTTGCTCTGTGTTTGTGTGTTAGCACCCAGCCCTAGTACTCTGAGAACTCTTGTTGATCCCGGTGGAATTCTGTTTTTTTTGTTCTTGTTTGTTTGTTTTTGAGTATCTTTTGAGGCTTTTTGTGCTTTACCCTCCACCTTGTGGATTTACCTTTTTTGTCTTGGAGGATTACCTTTGTTCTTGTGGAATTCCTTTTGAGGTTGTAGAGTTACATGTTTTCCTGAAGAACTTCACTTTTTACTTCATTAAATACACCATCTCAAGTACTGCTGTGTCTGCCTCATCTTCTGGGTTCTGCCAACTATTCGTGGCTCAGTTGGTTAAGTGACTGTTTCTCACTCTGGAGACCCGGGTTCGTAACCGGGTCCTGACAGTCCTCTGTAGTTCAGTTAGTAGAACATGGCGCTTGCAACGGCAAGATAGTGGGTTCGATTCCCAGGAACACCTTCACGTAAAATATATGTGACTGAGTTGCTTTGGATAAAAATTGCCTGCTAAATGAAACATGGACTGACCAGGTGAAATCTATTAACCCTTAATGATGTCTTATGACATGCACTCAGTGTAGATGAAGGGGGGAGACAGGCTAAAGAGGAATGTTTAAGACTCAAGCTAATTGAGACGTGTTGAGTGCCACTCACAGGGTCCATGGGAAAGAAAATAGATTTAAGAACTGTGTACGGTAATGGTTGCCAGGCGCAACCAGTTTGTGTCAAGAACTGCAACGCTGCTGTTTTTTGTGACGCTCAACAGTTACCTGTGAGTTTCTAGAACGGTCCACCACCTAATGGACATCCAGCCAACCTGTGAGTTTCTAGAACGGTCCACCACCTAATGGACATCCAGCCAACCTGTGAGTTTCTAGAACAGTCCACCACCTAATGGACATCCAGCCAACCTGTGAGTTTCTAGAACGGTCCACCACCTAATGGACATCCAGCCAACCTGTGAGTTTCTAGAACGGTCCACCACCTAATGGACATCCAGCCAACTTGACACAACTGTGGGAAGCATTGGGGTCAACATGGGCCAGTGTCCCTGTGGAACGCTTTCGAACATCTTGTAGAGTCCATGCCCCGACAAATTGAGGCTGTTCTGAGGGCAAAAGGTGGGGGTGCAACTCAATAATAGGAAGGTGTTCCTAATGTTTTGTATACTCAGTGTATGTCCAGTATATATATATATATATTTATTATTATTATTATTATTATTATTATTTAAACTGCATTGTTGGTTAGGGACTTGCAAGTAAGCATTTCACTGTAAGGTCTACACCTGTTGTATTCGGCGCATATGACAAATACGATTTGATTTGATATATATATAAATTAGATTGTGTGAAATTCGTTTTCATATGTAGCCTATTGCAAAAAGACAGATGCATCTCTCATGATTTCCCTTTGACTAGACCAGTAAGTTGCAAACTTCAAGTGTTTATTGGCTTAATGTTGCCAACGATCAAATTCATGAGGGATTGCTGTGCTATCTGACATTTCTTTGTGACGTTTTTATTTTCTGATTTCAGGAGATTTGACCGAAATCAGCAGAAGAGCCATGCCTGGTGAGTGGTTTTCTAAGTGAATCTCTTCTCGTTTTACTGACTGTATTTAGTCTGAACCGTAATATTACTGTTCCCACTGCAGATTTCAGTCCTATCACCTATATGAATACAGACGACCAAAAAAAACCACATATTGTAACATTCTAGGACACTTTTTAAATAACTAACCCACATAGCGACCATAACACAACTGTGTTTAGGGCCTCTTGTTTCATTGACACAAGCACCCATGCACTGGGAAGCCAAAGTCATTCCTCTACCCAAGAGTGGTAAAGCGGCCTTTACTGGCTCTAACAGCCGACCAATCAGCTTGCTGCCAGCTCATAACAAACTGTCAGGGGAAAAAATTGTGGTTGACAAAATACAATGCTATTTCTCTGTAAACAAATTAACAACATACTTTCAGCATGCTGATAACATGTACTGCACTGACACAAATGACTGATGATTGGTTAAAAGATTGTGGGAGCTGTATTGTTAGATTTCAGTGCAGCCTTTGATATTTGGCCATAACATGTTGAAAAAAATGTAGGTGTTATGGCTTTTCAACGTCTGCCAAATTGTGGATGCAGAGCTATCCATCTAATAGAACAGAGGGTTTTCTTTAAATGGAAGCTTCTATAATAATGTTAAACCTGTAAAGTGTGGTGTACCACAGGGCAGTTCTCTAGGCCCTCTACTCTTTTATATTTTTACTAATGACATACCACAGGCATTAAACAAAGCCTGTGTGTCCATGTGTGCTGATGACTCAACCACATACGTGTCAGCAACCACAGATAATGAAGTCACTGAAACCCTTAACAAAGAGTTGCAGTCAGTTTTGAAATGAGTGGCCAGTAATTAACTGATCCTGAACATCTCTAAAACTAAGAGCATTTTATTTGGTAAAGCTGAATCTGGTAATGAATGATGTGACTGTTGAACAAGCTGAGGAGACTCAATTCCTTGGTGTTACCTTACATTGTAAACTGTCATGGTCAAAACATTTTTTTTTTGTATCTTTATTTAACTAGGCAAGTCAGTTAAGAACAAATTCTTATTTTCAATGATGGCCTAGGAACAGTGGGTTAACTGCCTGTTCAGGGGCAGAACAACAGATTTGTACCTTGTCAGCTCAGGGGTTTGAACTTGCAACCTTCCGGTTACTTGTCCAACGCTCTAACCACTAGGCTACCCTGTCGCCCCATATTGATTCAATGGTTGTAAAGATGGGGAGAGGTCTGTCCGTAATAAAGAGATGTTCTGCTTTTTCGACACCACACTCCACAAAGAAAGTCCTGCAGGCTCTACTTTTGTCTTATTTTGATTGTTGTCCAGCCAAGTTGTCAAATGCTTCAAAGAAACACCTAGTTACTGTAAGCTACAGTTGGCCCAGAACAGAACGACACATCTTGCTCTTCATTGTAATCAGCGGGCTATTATAAACATTATGCCGTCTCTTGTCTAAGAGTTGAGGAAAGACTGACTGCATCACTTCTTCTTTTAATAAGACACATGAATGTGTTGAAAATCCCTAATTGTTTGCATAGTCAACTTACGCACAGCTCTGAAACACACACTTATCCCACCAGACATGCCACCAGGGGTCTTTAAATAGTCCCCAAATCCAGAACAAATTCCAGAAAGCGTATTAAATATTATATTATAATAATATACAGAGCCATTATTGCATGGAGCAACACCTCAAGGCACAACGCCTCTCCCCTTATTTGACCTAAATAGTTTGTAAATAGTGTGTATTGATATGTAGGCTATGTGTGCATTTCTAAATGTATATAGTGCTGTTCTTGTCTATTAATGTTCTGTATTATGTTATGTTTCATGTTTCATGTTCTGTGTGGATCCCAGGAAGAGTAGTATCACTAGCCACTTTAAGCTAATGGGGATCCTAATAAAATACCCCCTCCAAATAACAAAAACAAATCCTAAAGGGAGAAAGCCTGTGAATTGACATACTGTATTTCGTGTGTGGTGTTTAGAATGGTTACTATCTCTGTTTTTGAGGAAGTGAATGGAACTAGAAACTAGAATAACATATCTACAGGAAACAGGGAACTGGATGGAAATAGACCCGCAACTGTTTGATTTTTAATAAGACACAGAACTTCAAAATCCCTAATTGGATAGACTACCGACCTGAGGAAAAACACACATATCCCATCAGTGATGCCCGGCTTTCTCACACTCTTTCCAAAAGAGGAACAAGACTCAGAACACAAGACTAAACAGAACCCAACCCTAAGGACTCTGTGTCCCTTATTTGACTAAATGAAATAGTGTGTATTGATATACCTAAGATGTGCATTTCAATGTTATTGCTGCATGTCAATTTGATCAGTTATTTGGTTAATGTCT
>NC_060174.1:104770592-104783092 GCF_021184085.1 Oncorhynchus gorbuscha | reverse complement strand
GGCCTTACAATTTTCTAAAGATTTCATGACTTATTAGTGAGTCAATGCATGTCATCACATGACTTATTAGTGAGTCAATGCATGTCATCGCATGACTTATTAGTGAATCAATGCATGTCATCACATGACTTATTAGTGAGTCAATGCATGTCATCGCATGACTTATTAGTGTGTCAATGCATGTCATCGCATGACTTATTAGTGAGTCAATGCGTGTCATCGCATGACTTATTAGTGAGTCAATGCGTGTCATCGCATGACTTATTAGTGAGTCAATGCGTGTCATCGCATGACTTATTAGTGAGTCAATGCGTGTCATCGCATGACTTATTAGTGAGTCAATGCGTGTCATCGCATGACTTATTAGTGAGTCAATGCGTGTCATCGCATGACTTATTAGTGAGTCAATGCGTGTCATCGCATGACTTATTAGTGAGTCAATGCGTGTCATCGCATGACTTATTAGTGAGTCAATGCGTGTCATCGCATGACTTATTAGTGAGTCAATGCGTGTCATCGCATGACTTATTAGTGAGTCAATGCGTGTCATCGCATGACTTATTAGTGAGTCAATGCGTGTCATCGCATGACTTATTAGTGAGTCAATGCGTGTCATCGCATGACTTATTAGTGAGTCAATGCGTGTCATCGCATGACTTATTAGTGAGTCAATGCGTGTCATCGCATGACTTATTAGTGAGTCAATGCGTGTCATCGCATGACTTATTAGTGAGTCAATGCGTGTCATCGCATGACTTATTAGTGAGTCAATGCGTGTCATCGCATGACTTATTAGTGAGTCAATGCGTGACATCGCATGACTTATTAGTGAGTCAATGCGTGACATCGCATGACTTATTAGTGAGTCAATGCGTGACATCGCATGACTTATTAGTGAGTCAATGCGTGACATCGCATGACTTAGTGAGTCAATGCGTGACATCGCATGACTTATTAGTGAGTCAATGCGTGACATCGCATGACTTATTAGTGAGTCAATGCGTGACATCGCATGGCTTATTAGTGAGTCAATGCGTGACATCGCATGGCTTATTAGTGAGTCAATGCGTGACATCGCATGGCTTATTAGTGAGTCAATGCATGACTCACTAAAAAATATAACGTATTATTTTATTACCTCCGTCTCATCTCTCCTTAGTTCCATCAGTGGTGGCATCACGGAGCCTCGGTGAGGCCACCACTTCATCCCGGAGAAACGCAGGTTTAAGTAAGTGATCCCGTTCATTTCTCTTCTCTCTAATATCAGTCAAATGATGTAAGTAAAATAGTTTTAATACGGGTTTGTTTAATTCATTAATTAATTTAATGTATAAACTGCTTTAAGGGAAAGGGTGAAGTCCGTTTGCCTTCAGTCACAACCAGGTTTGAAAAACTGTAGAACTTCAAAGTTCATGGAGGACAACGCGCTCACAAGAGCCCGATAAATCTAGCCCGAAATCCAAACTAAATAGTCTGCGATTACACAGGCAACACATTTCTGATCTTTTGACCAATCAGATCAGTGCTTTTGCCAGTAATTGGGCAAAAAAATCAGAATTTGGCTGCCTGTGTAAATGAACACAGTGATATTCAATTAAGGATTTTAACTTTTTTTTAGTTAACCTTTATTTATCGAGGTAGTGAGATAAAAATAAGTTTTCAATAGAGACCTGGAACGAAACTAAGACAGCAGCATGGGAGAGCAATGTTACGGGCAAACCTCAGACATAACAACTCACAGACACAACAACTCAGAAACAACTCAGACACAACTCTCAGACACAACAACTCTCAGACACAACAACTCTCAGACACAACAACTCTCAGACACAACAACTCACAGACACAACAACTCACAGACGCAACAACTCACAGACGCAACAACTCACAGACGCAACAACTCACAGACGCAACAACTCACAGACGCAACAACTCACAGACACAACAACTCACAGACGCAACAACTCACAGACGCAACAACTCACAGACGCAACAACTCACAGACGCAACAACTCACAGACGCAACAACTCACAGACGCAACAACTCACAGACGCAACAACTCACAGACGCAACAACTCACAGACGACGCAACAACTCACAGACGCAACAACTCACAGACGCAACAACTCACAGACGCAACAACTCACAGACGCAACAACTCACAGACGCAACAACTCACAGACGCAACAACTCACAGACGCAACAACTCACAGACGCAACAACTCACAGACGCAACAACTCACAGACGCAACAACTCACAGACGCAACAACTCACAGACGCAACAACTCACAGACGCAACAACTCACAGACGCAACAACTCACAGACGCAACAACTCACAGACGCAACAACTCACAGACGCAACAACTCACAGACGCAACAACTCAAGACGCAACAACTCACAGACGCAACAACTCACAGACGCAACAACTCACAGACGCAACAACTCACAGACGCAACAACTCACAGACGCAACAACTCTCAGACGCAACAACTCTCAGACGCAACAACTCTCAGACGCAACAACTCACAGACGCAACAACTCACAGACGCAACAACTCTCAGACGCAACAACTCTCAGACGCAACAACTCTCAGACGCAACAACTCTCAGACGCAACAACTCTCAGACGCAACAACTCTCAGACGCAACAACTCTCAGACGCAACAACTCTCAGACGCAACTCTCAGACGCAACAACTCTCAGACGCAACAACTCTCAGAACAACTCTCAGACAACAACTCTCAGACGCAACAACTCTCAGACGCAACAACTCTCAGACGCAACAACTCTCAGACGCAACAACTCTCAGACGCAACAACTCTCAGACGCAACAACTCTCAGACGCAACAACTCTCAGACAACAACTCTCAGACGCAACAACTCTCAGACGCAACAACTCTCAGACGCAACAACTCTCAGACGCAACAACTCTCAGACGCAACAACTCTCAGACGCAACAGACGCAACAACTCTCAGACGCAACAACTCTCAGACGCAACAACTCTCAGACGCAACAACTCTCAGACGCAACAACTCTCAGACGCAACAACTCTCAGACGCAACAACTCTCAGACGCAACAACTCTCAGACGCAACAACTCTCAGACGCAACAACTCTCAGACGCAACAACTCTCAGACGCAACAACTCTCAGACGCAACAACTCTCAGACGCAACAACTCTCAGACGCAACAACTCTCAGACGCAACAACTCTCAGACGCAACAACTCAAACAACTCTCAGACACAACAACTCTCAGACACAACAACTCAGACACAACAACTCTCAGACACAACAACTCTCAGACACAACAACTCAAACAACTCTCAGACACAACAACTCTCAGACACAACAACTCTCAGACACAACAACTCTCAGACACAACAACTCTCAGACACCAACTCAGACACCAACTCTCAGACACAACAACTCTCAGACACAACAACTCTCAGACACAACAACTCTCAGACACAACAACTCAGACACCAACTCTCAGACAACTCTCAGACACAACAACTCTCAGACACAACAACTCAGACACCAACTCACAAACAACTCTCAGACACAACAACTCTCAGACACAACAACTCTCAGACACAACAACTCAAACAACTCACAGACACAACAACTCTCAGACACAACAACTCTCAGACACAACAACTCAGACACCAACTCACAAACAACTCTCAGACACAACAACTCTCAGACACAACAACTCAGACACCAACTCACAAACAACTCTCAGACACAACAACTCTCAGACACATCAACTCACAGATACAACAACTCAGACACAACTCACAGACATAATAACTCTGTGAGTTGTGTACAGTGCTGTACAGAAACCTAGCCTTAAACCCCAAACAATGCAGGTGTAGAAGCACGGTGGCTAAGAAAAACTCCATAGAAAGGCCGGAAACTAGGAAGAAACCTAGAGAGGAACCAGGCTATGAGGGGTGGCCAGTCCTCTTCTGGCTGTGACGGGTGGAGATTATAACAGAACATGGCCAAGATGTTCAAACATTCATAGATGACCATCAGGGTCAGATAATAATAATCACAGTGGTTGTAGAGGGGGCAACAGGTCAGCACCTCAGGAGTAAATGTCAGTTGGCCTTTCATAGCCAATCATTCAGAGTTAGAGACAGCAGGTGCGGTAGAGAGAGAGTTGAAAACAGCAGGTCCGGGACAAGGCAGCATGTCCGGCGAACAGGCCATGGCTCCACAACTGCAGGCAGAACAGCAGAAACCGGAGCAGCACGGCTAGGTGGACTGGGGACACAAGGAGTCATCAGGCCAGGTAATCCTGACCCATGGTCCTAGGGTTCAGGTCCTCCAAGAGAAGAGAGAGAGAGAGAGAGAGAGCGAGAGAGAGAGAGAGAGAGAGGATTACCAAGAAGTAATCCCTCTCACCCCCCCCCCCTTTAAGATTTAGATGCACTATTGTAAAGTGACTGTTCCACTCGATGTCATAAGGTGAATGCACCAATTTGTAAGTCGCTCTGGATAAGAGCGTCTGCTAAATGACTTAAATGTAAATGTAAATGGAGTGAAGGAGAAAGAGAGAGAATTAGAGGGGAATACTTAAATTCACACAGGACACCAGATAAGACAGGAGAAATACTCCAGATATAACAGACTGACCCTAGCCCCCCGACGCATAAACTACTGCAGTTAAATGCTGGAGGCTGAGACAGGAGGGGTCGGGAGACACATAGACACACCGTAAAGACATTATAGATGTGTTATAGACATGAAGCCAGGCTTTGAGTGAGATGTCGACACCTGCTCGTCTAACATCTCATTCCAAAATCATGGCCAGTAATATGGAGTTGGTCCTTTGCTTCTGTAGCAGCCACTACTCTTCTGGGAAGGGTTTCCACGAGATGCTGGAACACTGTCGCTGTAACAGCCTCCACTCTTCTGGGAAGGGTTTACACTAGATGTTGGGACATTGTTGCGGGGACTTGCTTCTATTCAGCCAAAAGAGCATTAGTGAGGTAGGGCACTGATATTGGGCGATTATTCCCAAAGGTGTTCAATGGGGTTGAGGTCAGGGCTCTGTGCAGGCTAGTCAAGTTCTTCCACACCAATCTCGATAATTCATTTCTGTATGGACCTCACTTTGTGCACGGGTGCACGCATTTCCACTGCTCCAGAGTCCAATGGCAGCGAGCTTTACACCACTCCAGCCAATGCTTGGCATTGTGCATGGTAATCTTAAACTTGTGTACAGCTGCTCGGCCATGTAAACCCATTTCGTGAAGCTCCCGACGAACAGTTATTGTGCTGACGTTGCTTCCAGAGGCAGTTTGGAACTCGGTAGTGAGTGTTGCAACTGAGGACAGATGTTTTCTACACGTTACGTGCTTCAGAACTCAGCGGTCCCGTTCTGTGAGCTTGTGTGGCCTACCACTTGAGCCTGGGCCGTTGTTGCTCCTAGATGTTTCCACTTCACAATAACAACACTTACAGTTTACCGGGGGCAGCTCTAGTAGGGCAGAGATTTGACGAACTGACTTGTTGGAAAGGCATCCTATGACGGTGCCATGTTGAAAGTTGCTGAGCTCTTCGTTATGGGCCAATCTGCTGCCAATGTTTGCCTTTGGAGTTTTTTTGTGTTATTACATAAAACCAAATAACTTTCAGATATCAGAACGATGCATTGCAACCAGGAATACAACTTTTCCCAATTGGATCCTTTGGTCGTACCCCCCCAGGGCAATTAAGATAATCCCGGAGGTTGCTCCATGAAGTTGCCGGTGGGGAAGAGTTATTCGGAGTGGACTTCTGGTCCATGCACACCATCCACCGCTAATGTTCAGCCTCTGGATAATAAAGTAGATGAGCTCAGGGCGAGGATCTCCTTCCAGAGAGACATCAGGGATTGTAACATACTGTCACGCCCTGGTCTAAGTATTTTGTGTTTTTCTTCATGTATTGGGTCAGGCCAGGGTGTGGCATGGAGTTTTTGTATTGTGGTGTGTTTTGTCTTGGGGTTTTGGTGTGTATGTATTTGGGATTGTAGCTAGTGGGGTTATCTAGCAAAGTCTATGGCTGTCTGGAGTGGTTCTCAATCAGAGGCAGGTGCTTATTGTTGTCTCTGATTGGGAACCATATTTAGGCAGCCATATTCTTTGAGTTTGTCGTGGGTGAGTGTCTTGATGTCCTTGTTTGATGTTTAGTTGACAAATGTATAGGCTGTTTTCGGTTTTCGTTTTGTTTATTGTTTTGTAGTGTTCGTGTTTAGTCGTGTTTACGTTTGTTTAAATAAACATGCATCGCAATCGACACGCTGCAGTTTGGTCCGACTCTCCTTCACCACACCTAGAAAGCCGTTACAGAATCACCCACCACAAACAGACCAAGCAGCGTGTTAACAGGCAGCAGCCACAGGAGAGGCAACAGAGGCAGCAGGAGCAGCAGCAGCTGCAGTGGGAGAGGCTGCACCACCTGGAGAAATGGGCATGGGAGGAAGAACTGGACGGTAAAGGACCCTGGGCTCAGCCTGGAGAATATTGCCGCCCCAAGGAAGAACTGGAGGCGGGCAAAGCTGAGAGGCGCAGATATGAGGAGGCAACACGGCGTAGCGGATGGAAGCCTGAGAATCAGCCCTAAAAATTTCTTGGGGGGGGAGGTTCAGGGAGAGTGTGGCAGAGTCAGGAGTCAGACCTGAGCCAACTCTCCCTGTTTATCGTGAGGAGCCAAGGGGGAGACCAGAACCAGAGCCGGTGTTGGAGGTGAACGAAACAGAGACTGTGAAGGAGTTAATGGGGAAAATTGGAGGAGAGAGAAATGAGGGAGTTGCTGTGTTGGTGCATTTTGCATGGAATTCGCCCAACGGAACGTGTTGGGGATTTGATGGCACCTGGGTTAGCGCTCCATACTCGTCCTGAGGTGCGTGTTAGTCGGCTGGTGAAGTTGGTGCCAGCCTCACGCACCAGGCCTCCTGTGCACATCCCTAGCCTTGCACGTCCTGTGCCAACAGTGCTCTCAAGATCTCCAGTACGCCTTCACGGTCTAGCCCATCCTGCGCCACCTCCACACACCAGCCCTCCGGTAGCAGCTCCCCGCACCAGGCTTCCTGTGCGTGGCCTTGGCCCAGTACCGCCAGTTCCAGCACCACGCACCAGGCCTTCAGTGCGCCTCGCCTGTTTAGCGCAGCCAGAGCTTTTCTCCTCTACAGCGCTGCCAGAGCCTCCCGCCTGTTCAGCGCAGCCAGAGCCTTCCTCCTCTACAGCGCTGCCGGAGCCTCCCGCCTGTTTAGCGCAGCCAGAGCCTTTCTCCTCTCCTGCGCTGCCGGAGTCTCCCGCCTGTTCAGCGCAGCCAGAGCTGCCAGCCTGCATGTTGCAGCCAGAGCTATCAGTCTACATGGTGCAGCCAGAGATGTCAGCCTGCATGGAGAAGCCAGAGCTGTCAGTCTGCATGGAGCAGTCAGAGCTGTCAGCCTGCCCAGCGCCGCCAGTCTGCCCAGCGCCGCCAGTGCCGCCAGTCTGCCCAGAGCCGCCAGTCTGCCCAGCACCGCCAGTGCCCCCAGTCTACCCAGCGCCGCCAGTGCTCCCAGTCTGCCCAGCGTCGCCAGTCTGCCCAGCATCGCCAGTCTGCCCAGCGTCACCAGTCTGTCAGGATCAGTTAGATCCACCAGTCTGCCAGGATCCGCCAGAAATGCCAGTCAGCCAGGATCCGCCAGAAGTGCCAGTCGGCCAGGATCCGCCAGAAGTGCCAGTCGGCCAGGATCCGCCAGTCGGCCAGGATCCACCAGTCGGCCAGGATCCGCCAGTCAGCCAGGATATGCCAGATCTGCCAGTCGGCCAGCATCTGCCAGTCGGCCAGCATCTGCCAGTCGGCCAGCATCTGCCAGTCGGCCAGCATCCGCCAGTCGGCCAGGATCCGCCAGTCGGCCAGGATCCGCCAGTCGGCCAGGATCCGCCAGTCGGCCAGGATCTGCCAGATCTGCTAGTCAGCCAGGATCCGCCAGAAGTGCCAGTCGGCCAGGATCTGCCAGTCGACCAGGATCCGCCAGTCGACCAGGATCCGCCAGGATCTGCCAGATCTGCTAGTCGGCCAGGATCCGCCAGAAGTGCCAGTCGGCCAGGATCCGCCAGTCGGCCAGGATCCGCCAGTCGGCCAGGATCTGCCAGTCAGCCAGGATCCGCCAGATCTGCTAGTCAGCCAGGATCCCCCAGAAGTGCCAGTCGGCCAGGATCTGCCAGTCGGCCAGGATCTGCCAGTCAGCCAGGATCTGCCAGTCAGCCAGGATCTGCCAGATCTGCTAGTCAGCCAGGATCCCCCAGACGTGCCAGTCGGCCAGGACGTGCCAGTCGGCCAGGACGTGCCAGTCGGCCAGGACCTGCCAGTCGGCCAGGATCTGCCAGTCGGCCAGGATCCGCCAGTCGGCCCTGATCCTCTAGTCAGTCAGGATCTGGTAGATCCATCAACCTGCCCGAGCTTTCTCTCACTCCCGAGCTTCCCCTCAGTCCCGAGCTGCCTCAGTCCCTAGCTGTCCTTCAGTCCCGATCTGCTCCTCAGTCCAGTGGGGTTCTGGGTGAGGACTACTAGGCCATGGTCGGAGGCGAGGGTGGTCTATCCAGGGACGCGAGGAGAGGGGACTAAGACATTGACTGAGTGGGTTCCACGTCCCGCGCCGGAGCCGCCACCCAGACCCTCCCTATTGTTTTGAGGTGCGTTCGGGAGTCCGCACCTTAGGGGGGGGTTCTGTCATGCCCTGGTCTAAGTATTTTGTGTTTTTCTTCATGTATTGGGTCAGGCCAGGGTGTGGCATGGAGTTTTTGTATTGTGGTGTGTTTTGTCTTGGGGTTTTGGTGTGTATGTATTTGGGATTGTAGCTAGTGGGGTTATCTAGCAAAGTCTATGGCTGTCTGGAGTGGTTCTCAATCAGAGGCAGGTGCTTATTGTTGTCTCTGATTGGGAACCATATTTAGGCAGCCATATTCTTTGAGTTTGTCGTGGGTGATTGTCCTGAGTGTCTTGATGTCCTTGTTCGATGTTAGTTGACACATGTATAGGCTGTTTTCGTTTTGTTTATTGTTTTGTAGTGTTCGTGTTTAGTCGTGTTTACGTTTGTTTAAATAAACATGGATCGCAATCGACACTCTGCAGTTTGGACCGACTCTCCTTCACCACACCTAGAAAGCCGTTACACATACGGAAACATGACTCTCTCTGTGTATACTGTCCCCGTCCATACAACCAGCTGGGTTCTCAGGACATCGTGCAGACAGGAATAAAGAACTCTCCGGGAAGAAGAAACGAGGGTGTGTATGTTGCATGATGAACTACTCATGGTGTGATAACGCACAGAAACTCAAGTCATTTTGTTCAGTCGACCTAAAAGACCTCACAATCAAATGCCGACCATATTACCTCTCAAGATAATTATCTTTGGTTATAGTCACAGCGGTGAATATCCCCCTCAAGCCGTGACGGTCCACAAAGAACTCCACTGGACTTTATGCAAACTGGAAACCACATATCCTGAGGCCAGAATTTATTGTAGCTCGGGATTTTAACAATGCAATTTGTTAATTTGTTAAAATTTGTTAAAATGCTACCGAAGTTCTACCAACACAATGACTGTAGTACTCGCAATGGGAAAACATTGGACCAATGCTACTCAACTTTTCAAAATGTCTACAAGGCCCACCTCCACCCTTCCTTCATAAAATCTGATCACAACTCCATATAGGCAGGAACTCAAACAGGACGTAAATGTGCTCAGGTCTATTCAACGCTGATCTGACCAATCGGAATCCACGCATCAAGATTATTTTGCTCACACGGACTGGAATATGTTCCGGCAGCCTTTGAGAATAACATAGATGAATACATGGATAAGACACGGTGACTGAGTTTATCAGGAAGTATATATGCCATTTAGCAGACGCTTTTATCCAAAGCGACTTACAGTCATGTGTGTATAGGAGATGTTGTACCCACTGTGACTATTAAAACCTACCCAAACCAGAAACCGTGGATAGATGTCAGCATTCGCGCAAAACTGAAAGTGCGAACCACTGCATTTAACCATGGAAAGGTGACTGGGAATATGGCCGAATACAAACAGTGTAGGTATTCCCTCTGTAAGGCATCACACAGGCTAAATGTCAGTACAGAGACAAAGTGGAGTCGCAATTCAAAGGCTCAGACATGAGACGTATGTGGCAGGGTCTACAGACAATCACGACAAAGGAAAAACAACCACATTGCGGACATTGCTTAAACACCTTCTTCACCAGCTTTGAGGATAACACAGTGCCACCGACGCGGCCTGCTACCGAGGACTGTAGGCTCTCCTTCTCCATGGCCGACGTGAGTAAGACATTTATGAGTGGTTACCCTCGCAAGGCTGCCGGCCCAGACTGAATCCCTAGCCGTGTCCTAGAGCATGCGCAGACCAGCTGGGTGGAGTGTTTACGGACATATTCAATCTCTCCCTACCCCAGTCTGTTGTTCCCACATGCTTCAAGAGGGCCACCATTGTTCCTGTTCCCAAGAAAGCTAAGGTAACTTCCGTCATTAAGCAAAGGTAACTGAACTAAATGACTATCACCCTGTAGCACTCCTGTCATTATGAAGTGCTTTGAGAGGTTAGTTAAGGATCATATCACCTCCACCTTACCTGGCACCCTAGACCCACTTTAATTTGCTTACCGCCTCAATAGCGCCACAGACGATGCAGTCGCCATCACACTGCACACTGCTTTATCCATGGCACTGCACATTACCCTATCCCATCTGGATAAGAGGGATCCCGATGTAAGAATGCTGTTCCTTGACTCTCGCTCAGTATTCATCCCCATCGTACCGTCTAAGCTCATCATTAAGCTTGGGACCCTGGGTCTGAACCCCGCCCTGTGCAACTGGGTCCTGGACTTCCTGACGGACTGACGGACCGCCCACAGGTGGTGAAGGTAGGAAACAACATCTCCACTACGCTGATCCGCAACACAGGGGTCCCACAAGGGTGCATGCTCAGCCTCCTCCTGTACTCCCTGTTCACCCATGGCTGCATGGCCACGTACGCCTGCAACTCAATCATCGAGTTTTCAGACGACACGAGTAGGAGGCCTGATTACCAACAATGACGAGACGGCCTACAGGGAGGAGGTGAGGGCCCTGGGACAGGAGTGCCAGGAAAATAACCTCTCACACAACGTTAACAAAACAAAGGAGCTGATCGTGGACTTCAGGAAATAGCAGAGGGACCACCCACATCACCTGGACAGCAGGGGAGAAGGTGGAAAGCTTCAAGTTCCTCAGCGTACACATCACTGACGATCTGAAATGGTTCACCCACATAGACAGTGTGATGAGGAAGGCTTCTTCAACCTTAGGCTGAAGAAACTTGTCTTGGCCCCTAAAACCCTCAAACTTTTACAGATACACAATTGAGAGCATCTTGTCGGGCTTTATCACCGCCTGGTATGGCAACTATACCGCCCACAACTGCAGGGCTCTCCTGAGGTTGGTGCGATCTGCGCAACGCATAACCTGCCCTCCAGGACAGCTACATCACCTGATGTCACAGGAAGGCCAAAAAGATCATCAAGGAGGTCAGCCACCCAAGCCACATCCTGTTCACCCCAGAAGGCGAGGTCAGTACATCTGCATCAAAGCTGGGACCGAGAGACTGAAAAACAGCTTCTATCTCAAGGCCATTAGACTGCTAAACAGCCATCACTAGCCAGCTTCCACCCGGTTACGTAACCCTGCACCTTAGAGGCTGCTGCCCTATATACATAGACATAGAATCACTGGCCACTTTAATAATGGAACACTAGTCACTTTAATAATGTTTGCATAATGCTTACATACTGCTTTACTCATCTCATATGTATATACTGTATTCTATTCTACTGTATTTTAGTCAATTGCCACACCGACATTGCTAAATCTAATATTTATATCCGTATTAATTCCATTCTTTTAGATTTGTGTATTGTTGTGAATTGTTAGATACTATACTACTACTGCACTGTTGTAGTTCAGAACATAAGCATTTCGCTACACCCACAATAGCATCTACTAAATATGTGTGTGACAATTCAATTTTTATTTGATTTTTGAAAATCACTGAGCTCTTCAGTACGAGCCATTCTACTGTCACTGTTTGTCTATGGAGATTGCATGGCTGTGTGCTTGACTGTATACACCTGTCAGCAACGGGTGTGGCTGAAATAGCATAATCCAACTAATTTGAAGGGATGGCCTCATACTTTTGCATATATGGTTTACATGGAATGCTGATGATTCCCGCCCTCCCCTATATTTTAGGAGATGGTAGGATCCGCTTAGTTGGTGGACTGGACTACTGCCAGGGACGGGTGGAGGTCTTCTACCAGGGCAGCTGGGGGACGGTGTGTGATGACGACTGGGGTAGGAGAGACGCAGGGGTGGTGTGTCAGCAGATTGGCTGTGGCCACGCCGTTTCCTCCACCACCAATGCCTACTTTGGTTACGGCACAGGACTGATTCTACT
>NC_060174.1:104678092-104760592 GCF_021184085.1 Oncorhynchus gorbuscha | reverse complement strand
TACGGCTCGGGTCCCATCTTGCTGGACAACGTGGACTGTACGGGCAGTGAAATGAAACTGGAGCATTGTTTCAACCTGGGCTGGGGACAGCACAACTGTGGACACCATGAAGACGCTGGCGTTATCTGTGCACGTAAGACTGACTGGGACTATGGCAATATAACTTATTTGTCCGGATGAGAATCAGATATTGTCATTTTGATCTGCTGCAGGGAGGACTGCCACAGTAGACTGAGTAATGTTGTCCACCAGCCGTCTGGTTTCACAGCTCCTCAGAATGGAGTTTTAAATTCTATTGAATGGAAGCCTATGACAGAAGTGGATGAAAGCAAACGCTGGTTGCGATTAGCTGATCTCGATTCATCACCATCTAGCATAACCCTTGACCCCCCCCTCTACATTGTAGACTGTGGTCACAAGAACAAGCCCCACATTCACCAGACTGCTTTGGTTCGGGGCGCGCCTGGTCCAACAGCAGGAGTCACTGTGGTCACAAGAACAAGCCCCACATTCACCAGACTGCTTTGGTTCGGGGCGCGCCTGGTCCAACAGCAGGAGTCACTGTGGTCACAAGAACAAGCCCCACATTCACCAGACTGCTTTGGTTCGGGGCGCGCCTGGTCCAACAGCAGGAGTCACTGTGGTCACAAGAACAAGCCCCACATTCACCAGACTGCTTTGGTTCGGGCGCGCCTGGTCCAACAGCAGGAGTCACTGTGGTCACAAGAACAAGCCCCACATTCACCAGACTGCTTTGGTTCGGGCGCGCCTGGTCCAACAGCAGGAGTCACTGTGGTCACAAGAACAAGCCCCACATTCACCAGACTGCTTTGGTTCGGGGCGCGCCTGGTCCAACAGCAGGAGTCACTGTGGTCACAAGAACAAGCCCCACATTCACCAGACTGCTTTGGTTCGGGGCGCGCCTGGTCCAACAGCAGGAGTCACTGTGGTCACAAGAACAAGCCCCACATTCACCAGACTGCTTCACCAGACTGCTTTCACCCTAGTTGGTTCGGGCGCGCCTGGTTCACTGGGTCACAAGAACAAGCGCGCCTGGTCCAACAGCAGGAGTCACTGTGGTCACAAGAACAAGCCCCACATTCACCAGACTTCTTTGGTTCGGGGCGCGCCTGGTCCAACAGCAGGAGTCACTGTGGTCACAAGAACAAGCCCCACATTCACCAGACTGCCTTGGGTCGGGGCGCGCCTGGTCCAACAGCAGGAGTCACTGTGGTCACAAGAACAAGCCCCACATTCACCAGACTGCTTTGGTTCGGGGCGCGCCTGGTCCAACAGCAGGAGTCACTGTGGTCTCATCTTACATAATTTAGCAGACACTCTTATCCAGAGCGTCTTACTTTGGCGTAAAATGACTTGTTCAAGGGCACAGACAGATTTTTCACCTAGTCGGCTCAGGGATTCAAACCAACAACCTTTCGGTTACTGGCCCAATGCTCTTAACGGCTAGACTTCCTGCCGCCCCAATGTCGCGTCTTTAGCGCACCGCCTGGCTTGAAGTGGCGAGAGAGAAGCTGAATGGTCAATCAATCGAACAACAGTGTTACTCAGAGCGGTGGTCGTTTGCCTCGACCGACCGAGCAGGATAATGGTCACACACACACCTACACACACCTACACACACCTACACACACCTACACAGACACCTACACAGACACCTACACAGACACCTACACAGACACCTACACAGACACCTACACAGACACCTACACAGACACCTACACAGACACCTACACAGACACCTACACAGACACCTACACAGACACCTACACACACAAATCCTCTAGTCATCGCACTCAGGCACACACACTGGTCACCCCATAGTCACCATTCCACACAGTCATCCCTCTATCCTCTCCTCCTCCCTGCTGAGCTGAATTTTGGACTCTGAGGGGCAGGCCCCTCCCCCCACCTGGCAGGCCCAGAGTGCATGAAATATAGAATGGAGAAGTCAAGCCTCTCTGGGGGTAATCGGCCTCTCTGGGGGTAATCGGCCTCTCTGGGGGGTAATCGGCCTCTCTGGGGGGTAATCGGCCTCTCTGGGGGGTAATCGGCCTCTCTGGGGGTAATCGGCCTCTCTGGGGGTGATCGGCCTCTCTGGGGGTGATCGGCCTCTCTGGGGGTGATCGGCCTCTCTGGGGGTGATCGGCCTCTCTGGGGGTGATCGGCCTCTCTGGAAGCCTGCAGGCCAAACCTAAATAAGACACACAGTATAGAAAAGAAGAATAAAAATAGAGAAAGATGTCCTTCCTGTGACTAAGGTCTTCTTCATGTCAGAGAAAGATGTCCTTCATGTGACTAAGGTCTTCATCATGTCAGAGAAAGATGTCCTTCATGTGACTAAGGTCTTCATCATGTCAGAGAAAGATGTCCTTCATGTGACTAAGGTCTTCATCATGTCAGAGAAAGACGTCCTTCCTGTGACTAAGGTCTTCATCATGTCAGAGAAAGATGTCCTTCATGTGACTAAGGTCTTCATCATGTCAGAGAAAGATGTCCTTCATGTGACTAAGGTCTTCATCATGTCAGAGAAAGATGTCCTTCATGTGACTAAGGTCTTCTTCATGTCAGAGAAAGACGTCCTTCATGTGACTAAGGTCTTCATCATGTCAGAGAAAGATGTCCTTCATGTGACTAAGGTCTTCATCATGTCAGAGAAAGACGTCCTTCCTGTGACTAAGGTCTTCATCATGTCAGAGAAAGATGTCCTTCATGTGACTAAGGTCTTCATCATGTCAGAGAAAGATGTCCTTCATGTGACTAAGGTCTTCTTCATGTCAGAGTTATCAGAGCAGACCAGGTGAACCTTAGTGAACCTCTGATGATAAAGGGGAAAGAGAACCAGAGAACAAAGTTGACTTCCAGAGCCCTTGTTTTCTAATCTAACTGAATAACTGAATAACTGATCAATGGAATAACTTACTACAACGTTTTGAGGGCTCTGGTATAGATTGCTCTGATTGAACCGTATCAACAGTTGTTCTCAAGTAGATGACCACTCCCCAGGGAAACATACACAACAGACAGAAACCTCATACGATCTCCCTCTTCTTCTCTAGCCTTTCAGCCTGTTCGAGCTGGAAGAGACTTCACCGTGACAGAAACAACAACTAGACCACCAAGTGACGGTTAGTCTTCTACCTGTTCAGGTTTAGCTACATGTTCCTGGTTCAAGTTAAGGTGAAAGGTCAATACACATTCACAGCGGCATTCTTCCATAACGCATCAGTATTTCATTTGCATCTCAGGACTAGCCATGGTGTGTGGTACGTGTCTTTAGTGTTAAATGTTAATTTGCTACAGAATATGTGACTGTTTCTACCCTCTCTTTCCCTCTAGGCATGGTGAGGTTGGTAGGCGGGCAGCACCGCTGCGAGGGTCGGGTGGAGATGTTCTCGGGGGCGAAATGGGGTACGGTGTGCGACGACGCCTGGGACATGCCAGATGCCCAGGTGGTGTGTCGCCAGCTGGGCTGCGGGGAGGCTGCTGCGGCTCGCGGGGAGGCCTACTTCGGGCCCGGCAACGGCACCATCCTCCTGGACAATCTGAAGTGCAGTGGCTCCGAGGCCTCGCTCCAGCAGTGCTCACACATACCCTGGGATGTGCACAACTGTGACCATTCTGAAGACGCTGGCGTCACGTGCTCACTGTCGTGATTCCAGCAGCGATTCGCCGCCAGGGAGTCGTGGTGGGCATAACCCGGGACTTGTAAACATGATGTAAATAACAGCTCACCCCAATGCCAAATGGAAGGAAGACGACAACAAAATACATTTAAAAAAATTAAAAATAACAAAAATTAACATATGACAATATATTATTAAATATTATGATTATATATTCCTATTAAGCACCTTATAAATAAAAAAGATGATATATAAAACGCTGTACACATTTTTTGATATATGATAAACAGAGGAAAACCAAGGCTTTTAACCAACTCTGTCTCTGTCTCTGTCATCAAGGTGCTCAAAAATGTAGCTCGCATGCCAGCAACCTGGTAGTAGGTGAATTCTTTGATGGTTACGTAAGGTACATAGGCGATGCTGGTATGAGATCATACATTATTCAATGTCTAGATGATAGAGACCCCACCACCAACCTTCTGCTCACTAGCACACATACATACTGCACTACAGAAACAGACATACTGCACTACAGAAATAGACATACTGCACTACAACAACATACATACTGCACTACAGAAATAGACATACTGCACTACAGAAACAGACATACTGCACTACAGAAACAGACATACTGCACTATAGAAACAGACATACTGCACTACAGAAACAGACATACTGCACTACAGAAATAGACATACTGCACTACAGAAATAGACATACTGCACTACAGAAATAGACATACTGCACTACAGAAACAGACATACTGCACTACAGAAACAGACATACTGCACTACAACAACATACATACTGCACTATAGAAACAGACATACTGCACTACAACAACATAAACAGACATACTGCACTACAGAAATAGACATACTGCACTACAGAAACAGACATACTGCACTACAGAAACAGACATACTGCACTACAACAACATACATACTGCACTATAGAAACAGACATACTGCACTACAACAACATAAACAGACATACTGCACTACAACAACAGAAACAGACATACTGCACGACAACAACAGAAACAGACATACTGCACGACAACAACAGAAACAGACATACTGCGCTACACTACAACAACAGAAACAGACATACTGCACGACAACAACAGAAACAGACATACTGCACTACAACAACAGAAACAGGCATACTGCACTACAACAACAGAAACAGACATACTGCGCTACACTACAACAACAGAAACACTGGACTACAACAACAGAAACAGACATACTGCACCACAACAACAGAAACCGACATACTGCACTACAACAGAAACAGACATACTGCACTACAGAAACAGACATACTGCACTACAGAAACAGACATACTGCACGACAACAACAGAAACAGACATACTGTACTTCAACAAAATAAACAGGCATAATGCACTACAACAACAACAGAAACAGACATACTGCACTACACTACAACAACAGAAACAGACATACTGCACTACAACAACAGAAACAGACATACTGCACTACAACAACAGAAACAGACATACTGCACTACAACAACAGAAACAGACATACTGCACTACAACAACAGAAACAGGCATACTGCACTACAGAAACATAAACAGGCATACTGCACTACAGAAACAGACATACTGCACTACAACAACATAAACAGGCATACTGCACTACAGAAACAGACATACTGCACTACAAAAACAGACATACTGCACTACAGAAACAGACATACTGCACTACAACAACAGAAACAGACATACTGCACTACAACAACAGAAACAGACATACTGCACTACACTACAACAGAAACAGACATACTGCACTACACTACAACAACAGAAACAGACATACTGCACTACAACAACAGAAACAGACATACTGCACTACAACAACAGAAACCGACATACTGCATGACAACAACAGAAACAGACATACTGCACTACAACAACAGAAACAGACATACTGCACTACAACAACAGAAACAGACATACTGCACTACAACAACAGAAACCGACATACTGCACTACAACAACAGAAACAGACATACTGCACTACAACAACAGAAACAGACATACTGCACTACAACAACAGAAACCGACATACTGCACTACAACAACAGAAACCGACATACTGCACTACAACAACAGAAACAGACATACTGCACTACACTACAACAACAGAAACAGACATACTGCACTACAACAACAGAAACAGACATACTGCACTACAACAACAGAAACAGACATACTGCACTACAACAACAGAAACAGACATACTGCACTACACTACAACAACAGAAACAGACATACTGCACTACAACAACAGAAACAGACATACTGCACTACAACAACAGAAACAGACATACTGCACTACAACAACAGAAACAGGCATACTGCACTACAACAACAGAAACAGACATACTGCACTACAACAACAGAAACAGACATACTGCACTACAACAACAGAAACAGACAAACACATTTCCAATTGCAACTCTCATTCAGGTCCCTCCCCGTTTGCTTCCAATTACTTCAATAAACGTTTTGCAACAGAATCGGCTTCATGAAAACGATCCGGGCCTTGCTTGGATTTCAAGGTTACACATGCAGGTAACCCAGGCTGTGGTCAGTGCTGTGGTTAAGCTGTGGTCAGGCTGTGGTCAGGCTGTGGTCAGGCTGTGGTCAGGCTGTGGTCAGGCTGTGGTCAGGCTGTGGTTAAGCTGTGGTCAGGCTGTGGTCAGTGCTGTGGTCAGGCTGTGGTCAGTGCTGTGGTCAGGCTGTGGTCAGGCTGTGGTCAGTGCTGTGGTTAGGCTGTTGTTAAGCTGTGGTCAGGCTGTGGTTAGGCTGTGGTTAAGCTGTGGTCAGGCTGTGGTCAGGCTGTGGTCAGTGCTGTGGTCAGGCTGTGGTCAGTGCTGTGGTCAGGCTGTGGTCAGTGCTGTGGTCAGGCTGTTGTTAAGCTGTGGTCAGGCTGTGGTTAGGCTGTGGTTAAGCTGTGGTCAGGCTGTGGTCAGGCTGTGGTTAAGCTGAGGTCAGGCTGTGGTTAAGCTATGGTTAGTGCGGTGGTCAGGATGTGGTTATTCTGTGGTCAGGCTGTGGTCAGGCTGTGGTTAAGCTGTGGTCAGGCTGTGGTCAGTGCTGTGGTCAGGCTGTTGTTAAGCTGTGGTCAGGCTGTGGTCAGGCTGTGGTTAAGCTGTGGTCAGGCTGTGGTTAAGCTGTGGTCAGGCTCTGGTCAGGCTGTGGTTAAGCTGTGGTCAGTGCTGTGGTTATTCTGTGGTTAAGCTGTGGTCAGGCTGTGGTCAGGCTGTTGTTAAGCTGTGGTCAGGCTGTGGTTAAGCTGTGGTTAGGCTGTGGTCAGGCTGTGGTCAGTGCTGTGGTCAGTGTTGTGGTCAGGCTGTGGTTAAGCTGTGGTCAGGCTGTGGTCAGGCTGTGGTTAAGCTGTGGTCAGGCTGTGGTTAAGCTGTGGTCAGTGATGTGGTTAAGCTGTGGTCAGGCTGTGGTCAGTGCTGTGGTTATTCTGTGGTTAAGCTGTGGTCAGGCTGTGGTCAAGATGTTGTTAAGCTGTGGTCAGGCTGTGGTTAGGCTGTGGTCAGTGATGTGGTTAAGCTGTGGTCAGGCTGTGGTCAGTGCTGTGGTTATTCTGTGGTTAAACTGTGGTCAGGCTGTGGTTAGGCTGTGGTCAGTGTTGTGGTCAGGCTGTGGTTAAGATGTGGTCAGTGCGGTGGTCAGGCTGTGGTTATTCTGTGGTTAGGCTGTGGTTAGGCTGTGGTTAGGCTGTGGTTAAGATGTGGTTAGGCTGTGGTTAGGCTGTGGTCAGGCTGTGGTTAAACTGTGGTCAGGCTGTGGTTAGTGCGGTGGTCAGGCTGTGGTCAGGCTGTGGTCAGGCTGTGGTCAGGCTGTGGCTAAGCTGTGGTCAGGCTGTGGTTAAGCTGTGGTCAGGCTGTGGTTAAACTGTGGTTAGTGCGGTGGTCAGTCTGTGTTTAAACTGTGGTTAGGCTGTGGTCAGGCTGTGGTTAAGCTGTGGCCAGGCTGTGGTTAAGCTGTGGTCAGGCTGTGGTTAATCTGTGGTCAGGCTGTGGTTAAGCTGTGGTCAGGCTGTGGTTAAGTTGTGGTCAGGCTGTGGTTAAACTGTGGTCAGGCTGTGGTTAATCTGTGGTCAGGCTGTGGTTAAGTTGTGGTCAGGCTGTGGTTAATCTGTGGTCAGTGCTGTGGTTAAGATGTGGTCAGGCTGTGGTTAATCTGTGGTCAGGCTTTGGTTAAGATGTGGTCAGGCTGTGGTTAATCTGTGGTCAGGCTGTGGTTAAGTTGTGGTCAGGCTGTGGTTAATCTGTGGTCAGTGCTGTGGTTAAGATGTGGTCAGGCTGTGGTTAATCTGTGGTCAGGCTTTGGTCAGGCTGGCTGACTGACATGGTAGAGCTGCTTGGGTAGTTTGAACCCAGGAATGATGATGGGTCTTGGTGAATTTGTTCTGTAGCCTATTAGACCTGCGCTCTGCTGCTCAACATAGAGGCTAGTCAATTACTGCAACATGCTATTCTAATCAAATCAGATTGTGATTTAACATGAAAGGTACCCTAGGCTCTACAAATTCTCCCTATAGAGACCCTACGGGAAGTCTACACTAGACCTACTGTCACAGCATGTGTATGAGAATAACCCTCTCTCTAAGTCTACGAATGTTCAATTATAGGGTGTGGTTAAATGGTTTAGGATACAACATACCACCTCGATACCACTACAGCACCCGGCACAGAGTAAAAGCGTGTGATTCTAACGGTAGAATCCTATTCGTTAAGCATGATCAGGCACCGACTGTGCTCCCAATAAGGACTGTTACATCACTACACACTGACACGCCTTTTTTTCTGTCGCTGACGCAATCCAGGGAAAGTGGTAATGTTGGGGAGGGAGTGTCTCGTCCGCACGCTCAGACAGCAGGGAGCAGCTGAAGCAAGAGGAGTTCTGGTAACATTTCGCTGCATTGCTGAAAGTGACATATTATCATTTAAAACTTGAACAATTCTAGAATAGCATTGTATCAACGACAGCTAAAATGGTAGATCGCGAGCCACTGGTGCAGAAAGCCAGGCTGGCCGAACAGGCTGAAAGATATGAAGATATGGCAGTAGCCATGAAATCGGTAAGTTCTGCTTTGGAATCATATTTCTGAGTTTAATAAGCGATCATAAATATCCGCCACTAACAGTGTCATTTCCTCCCGTTTAAAATAATATTTACATTTACGTACATAATAATTGCGATGTATCTATCCTATGGCAATCATCGTTGCCTGCTTATTGTATTCCGTATTTAATTAGATGCATATTCGGTGTATTAAACATGCCCTGAAAGATCATTATTATGACAAAACCTTTATCTTGAATAAGACAGGTGATAGCCAACATATCATGCCGTTTACATTTTCGGGAAAGTGACCGGCCCATAGGTTACTACAATACATATCCGTTTTGTTTTAATCCAGCAATTGTTTGCACCACATTCGTTATCTAAATGAAAGGCATGTTTATTGAAACATTGAGTTATGGTCAAGTATTGCCTTGTAGTATAAAGTGGCTGTCAGATGAAGGAAACAAAAACTGAATGCGGACTGTTTGATCTTGGGGCGGTGTCTTTTTTTGCCAGGCTGCTTTTTAATCAGCTAGACATCATGGCAACAATGATGGGGAGTAATAACGGATACATCATCTTGCTCTGGCGATGAAACCTGTTTGTTTAATTGTTGATCTAACTGAATTAATTGGGAAACGGATAATATTGGCAAGGAGAGGCAGGGGAAGCTTCGTGTAAAATGGTGTGCTTTTGGGTAGACACCAGAGAGAACAAGCAATTCAGTGGTACTGTAGCCTTACTTTAAGCTACTGTTTAAGAGTGACATGGTTGGAGGTAGGGATGGCTCAATCCCCTGATTGTGATACTGGTCTCTAACCATGACAATTTCCCGCGAAGATCCATTTTTATTAGTCCCATCTAACATTGTGAGGAAATACATTTACGCACCACACACAAAGTCAGTAGCACGCGCTGTGTAGAATAAAGCAAACGTTGGCTGACTGTTGTAGCCTATATAGATTTTCGCAAAATACAACGTGTCCGTAAAATATCATGCTGGGAACGTGAAACGTGGGTGGTAGCAGAAATCCTTCCAGAACGTTCTTTGGTTGTCCTATTGCAGTGGAGGCAGACTGGAGCGTGTTCGAATGGTCGGAATGGTTCTGAATTCCATCTCTAAGATAACCGGCATTGTTGCAGCCAATGCTGTATCATTGCATCTTCCTCGACCTCGTCACAAGGAAGGCAGGCGTAGCAGGTACTTGTACGAGGCGTGTCGCAGAATGTGCCAAGGTGCAGTACCCGTATTGCACCATTTCGGGAATCGGACTCAGCACCTTTTAAAAAAAAATCATTGGCCTACTATTCCGACATGCATAGGGGCTTGATATAATCAGAATGATGATATTGACTACTCGGTGTATAAACACTAGCGGAGATAGTGGATGATATTGACTACTCGGTGTATAAACACTAGCGGAGATAGTGGATGATATTGACTACTCGGTGTATAAACACTAGCGGAGATAGTGGATGATATTGACTACTCGGTGTATAAACACTAGCGGAGATAGTGGATGATATTGACTACTCGGTGTATAAACACTAGCGGAGATAGTGGATGATATTGACTACTCGTGGGAGATAGTGGATGATATTGACTACTCGGTGTATAAACACTAGCGGAGATAGTGGATGATATTGACTACTCGGTGTATAAACACTAGCGGAGATAGTGGATGATATTGACTACTCGGTGGATAAACACTAGCGGAGATAGTGGATGATATTGACTACTCGGTGTATAAACACTAGCGGAGATAGTGGATGATATTGACTACTCGGTGTATAAACACTAGCGGAGATAGTGGATGATATGGCCAGGTCAGTAGGTGGTAGCGGTCCCTGGCCTGGGATGTATGTCCAATGTGGTAGCCTATCTCTTATCCTTATCCTGACCAAACAAACATGAAGGTACAATCTACCCAACACAGTAGGTTGGTGGTACCTTAATTGGAGAGTATGGGCTAGTGGTAATGGCTGGAGCAGAATCAGTGTAATGGTATCAAATACACCAAACACCCTTTTATTATGATTATTATGAATATTATTATTAATATTATTCAACCACGCTGGTAATCTCTGAACATTTAAACATCTTGGCCATGTTCTGTTATAATCTCCACCCGGCACAGCCAGAAGAGGACTGGCCACCCCTCATAGCCTGGTTCCTCTCTAGGTTTCTTCCTAGGTTTTTGGCCTTTCTAGGGAGTTTTTCCTAGCCACCGTGCTTCTACACCTGCATTGCTTGCTGTTTGGGGTTTTAGGCTGGGTTTCTGTGTGGGGTTTTAGGCTGGGTTTCTGTTTGGGGTTTTAGGCTGGGTTTCTGTGTGGGGTTTTAGGCTGGGTTTCTGTTTGGGGTTTTAGGCTGGGTTTCTGTTTGGGGTTTTAGGCTGGGTTTCTGTTTGGGGTTTTAGGCTGGGTTTCTGTACAGCACTTTGAGATATCAGCTGATGTAAGAAGGGCTATATAAATAAATACACTTGATTTTGGTTTCCAGGTGATTGATGCCATTCCATTTGCTCCGTTCCAGCCTTTACTATGAGCCGTCCTCCCCTCAGCAGGCTCAACTGACACCCAGTAGTATATTCGGTCTCTATTACATCAATAGAATAGAGAGGGAAGAGAGGACAGCAGGCTATTCACCTTAATGGCTATATTCACCTCTGAGGAAATGCTCTGTCACAGACTACTAGTCCATAGAGGGCATGGCATATTTGCCTTTTTTATTATGATTTATTTAACTAGGCAAGTCAGTTAAGAACAAATTCTTATTTTCAATGACTGCCTAGGAACAGTGGGTTAACTGGTCTAGGAACAGTGGGTTAACTGGTCTAGGAACAGTGGGTTAACTGGTCTAGGAACAGTGGGTTAACTGGTCTAGGAACAGTGGGTTAACTGCCTGTTCAGGGGTAGAACGACAGATTTGTACCTTGTCAGCTCGGGGATTTGAACTTGCAACCTTTCGGTTACTAGTTCAACGCTCTAACCACTAGGCTACCCTGCCCCCCACCCCACCCCCCAATTGCCTTGAACAGGGTGCTCTAATGTTGTCACTAAGCAGTCACTGTACTACACTGTAATAACACAGACACAGAGTCCATTGCAGAAGCTGGCTGTAGTATTAGCCAGCAAGTCAGCCAGTCAGTATGTGATGTAAAGGAATCATGTTCTCCAGGGTTAAGGTCAGTATGTAATGTAAAAGAATCATGTTCTCCAGGGTTAAGGTCAGTATGTAATGTAAAGGAATCATGTTCTCCAGGGTTAAGGTCAGTATGTAATGTAAAGGAATCATGTTCTCCAGGGTTAAGGTCAGTATGTAATGTAAAGGAATCATGTTCTCCAGGGTTATGGTCAGTATGTAATGTAAAGGAATCATGTTCTCCAGGGTTACATAGCAGGTTAGGAGAACTAATGTGGAAAGCTAGGATAATTCATGTGGTAGGTTAGGTGAATCAGCGTGGCAGGTTAGGGGAATGAGGTTAAGGTTAGGAACAGGGTTAGGGTTAGGTCTAGCTACAATTTACATTTACATTTACATTTAAGTCATTTAGCAGACGCTCTTATCCAGAGCGACTTACAAATTGATGGTACTGTTGTCAACAACTGTTGTCCCTGACGCAAAAGAAATGGCCACAGACGAATAGTGATCATTGATGGAGGTAATTTGACATCAAGAAACGCCGATAACTGCCCCACAGCATTCCCCAAAGTCAGTCCTAACCCCGCCCCCCCCAGGGGCACGTTTTTGTTGTTGCCATAGCACTACACAGCTGATTCCAATGAATTAAAGCTTGATGAAAAAATCCTGGTCTAGCAGGTTGCTTTAGGACCGGGTGGTGGTAATGTCGGGAGGGGGGGGGGGGGCAGGACTGGGTTTTGGGAAATCCTGGTCTAACAGGTTGCTTTAGGACCATGTGGTGGTAATGTCGGGTGGGGGGGGGGGGTCCTCCCACCCTCTAAATTGAGGCTGTCTCAGAGAGGGGAACCCTCATCCTAGCCTGACTACTCACCCTAAATTCTTCCGCTGCCCTGTCTTTCTCTACATACTTTAATCTGAGACTGCTCTGTCGTTCTCTACATACTTTAATCTGAGACATCATTGAAGTTGTTTGTGGTGACATGAAGGGTGTTGTATAAAAACAAAGTCATCAGTGATTGGATCATCTCCAACCAATCAGAGAATCAAAGCCAATGACAAATAATCAGTGATTGGATCATCTCCAACCAATCAGAGAATCAAAGCCAATGACAAATTTTCAAAACGGCACTTTACCCACCTACGTGTGTTCAGGCTCTGACTCAAACCAACTCATCGGTTTCTGGACCAATCACACGGCCCCAAAAGTGTTCGCATTCAGTGAAGGGTCAGGGAGGCTCCCAGATCCAGACTCATTGCAGAGAGGAAACTAACATCCATACGCATAGCATAGCGTTTGGCCGGATCAAGGTAGCCAGGCAACCCCCATCCTTATCCTTATGCCTCAACCCCCATCCTTATCCTTATCCCCCATCCTTATCCTTATGCCTCAACCCCCATTCCCATCCCCAGCCCCCATCCTTATCCTTATGCCTCAACCCCCAGCCCCCATCCTTATCCTTATCCCCCATCCTTATCCTTATGCCTCAACCCCCATCCTAATCCTCATCCCCCATCCTTATCCTTATGCCTCAAACCCCATCCTAATCCCCATCCCCAGCCCCCATCCTTATCCTTATGCCTCAACCCCCACCCCCAGCCCCTAACCTTATCATTATGCCTCAACCCCCATCCTAATCCCCATCCCCTAACCTAATCCTTATGCCTCAACCCCCATCCTAATCCCCATCCCCCTAACGTTATCCTTATGCCTCAATCCCCATCCCCCATCCTTATCCTTATGCCTCAACCCCCATCCTAATACCCATCGCCAGCCCCCATCCTTATCCTTATGCCTCAACCCCCATCCTAATCCCCATCCCCAGCCCCCATCCTTATCCTTATGCCTCAACCCCCATCCTAATCCCCATCCCCTAACCTTATCCTTATGCCTCAACCCCCATCCTAATCCCCAGCCCCCATCCTTATCCTTATGCCTCAACCCCCATCCTAATCCCCATCCCCTAACCTTATCCTTATGCCTCAACCCCATCCTAATCCCCATCCCCCATCCTTATCCTTATGCCTCAACCCCCATCCTAATCCCCATCCCCTAACCTTATCCTTATGCCTCAACCCCCATCCTAATCCCCCTTATCCCCCATCATTATCCTTATGCCTCAACCCCCATCCTAATCCCCAGCCCCATCCTTATCCTTATGCCTCAACCCCCATCCTAATCCCCAGCCCCCATCCTTATCCTTATGCCTCAACCCCCATCCTAATCCCCATCCCCTAACCTTATCCTTATGCCTCAACCCCCATCCTAATCCCCATCCCCTAACCTTATCCTTATGCCTCAACCCCATCCTAATCCCCATCCCCCATCCTTATCCTTATGCCTTAACCTCCATCCTAATCCCCAGCTCCCATCCTTATCCTTATGCCTCAACCCCCATCCTAATCCCCATCCCCTAACCTTATCCTTATGCCTCAACCCCCATCATAATCCCCATCCCCAGCCCCCATGCTTATCCTTATGCCACAACCCCCATCCTAATCCCCACCCCCAGCCCCCATCCTTATCCTTATGCCTCAACCCCCATCCTAATACCCAGCCCCCATCCTTATCCTTATGCCACAACCCCCATCCTTATCCCCATCCCCAGCCTCAATCCTTATCATTATGCCTCAACCCCCATCCTAATACCCATCCCCAGGCCCCATCCTTATCCTTATGCCACAACCCCCATCCTAATCCCCATCCCCCATCCTTATCCTTATGCCTCAACCCCCATCCTAATCCCCACCCCCAGTCCCCATCCTTTTCCTTATGCCTCAACCCCCATCCTAATCCCCACCCCCAGCCCCCATCCTTATCCTTATGCCTCAACCCCATCCTAATCCCCACCCCCAGCCCCCATCCTTATCCTTATGCCTCAACCCCCATCCTAATCCCTAAACCAGCCCTCATCCTAATCCCCAGCCCCATCCTAATCCCCAACCCCAGCCCCCATCCTTATCATTATGCCTCAACCCCCATCCTAATCCCCAGCCCCCATCCTTATCCTTATGCCACAACCCCCATCCTAATCCCCACCCCCAGCCCCCATCCTTATCCTTATGCCTCAACCCCATCCTAATCCCCAACCCAGCCCCCATCCTAATCCTCCAGCCCCATCCTAATCCCCAACCCAGCCCTCATCCTAATCCCCAGCCCCATCCTAATCCCCATCCCCAGCCCCCATCCTTATCATTATGCCTCAACACCCATCCTAATCCCCAGCCCCCATGCTTATCCTTATGCCACAACCCCCATCCTTATCCTTATGCCTCAACCCCCATCCTTATCCCCATCCCCAGCCTCAATCCTTATCATTATGCCTCAACCCCCATCCTAATACCCATCCCCAGGCCCCATCCTTATCCTTATCCTTATGCCACAACCCCCTCATCCTAATGTGTAGATCAGTTGGTAGAGCATCGCTAATGCCAGGGTAGTGGGTTCCCCAGGCCCCACCCATCCTATGTATGCACACATGACTGTATCCTTTGGATAAACCTGCTAAATCCCCATTATTATTATTATTATTATATATTATTATTATATTATCCCCACCCCCAGCCCCCATCCTTATCCTTATCCTCACCCCCATCCTAATCCCCATCCCCATCCCCATTCCCCATCCTTATCCTTATGCCTCATCCAAACCCCCCCCCATCCTAATCCCCACCCCAGTCCCCATCCTTATCCTTATGCCTCAACCCCATCCTAATCCCCACCCCCAGCCCCCATCCTTATCCTTATGCCTCAACCCCCATCCTAATCCCCACCCCCAGCCCCCATCCTTATCCTTATGCCTCAACCCCCATCCTAATCCTAAACCAGCCCCCATCCTTATCATTATGCCTCAACCCCCATCCTAATCCCCAGCCCCCATCCTTATCCTTATGCCACAACCCCATCCTAATCCCCACCCCCAGCCCCCATCCCCCATCCTTATGCCTCAGCCCCCATCCTTATCCTTATGCCTCAACCCCCATCCTAATCCTTATGCCCAGCCCCCATCCTTATCCTTATGCCTCAACCCCATCCTAATCCCCATCCCCAGCCCCCATCCTTATCATTATGCCTCAACCCCCATCCTAATCCCCATCCCCAGGCCCCATCCTTATCCTTATCCTTATGCCACAACCCCCATCCTAATCCCCAATCCCTCCCCCAGCCCCATCCTTATCCTTATGCCTCAACCCCCATCCTAATCCCCAGTCCCCATCCTTATCCTTATGCCTCAACCCCATCCTAATCCCCACAGAGACAGCCCCCATCCTTATCCTTAGCCAGAACCCCCATCCTAATCCCCACCCCCAGCCCCCATCCTATATCCTTATGCCTCAACCCCCATCCTAATCCCCACCCCCAGCCCCCATCCTTATCCTTATCCTCAACCCCCTCTCCTAATCCCTAAACCATCCCTCATCCTTGTGACCCAGCCCCCATCCTAATCCCCATCCCCAGCCCCCATCCTTATCATTATGCCTCAACCCCCATCCTAATCCCCAGCCCCCATCCTTATCCTTATGCCTCAACCCCCATCCCCAGCCCCCATCCTTATCATTATGCCTCAACACCCATCCTAATCCCCAGCCCCCATCATTATCCTGATGCCACAACCCCCATCCTAATCCCCACCCCAGCCCCCATCCTTATCATTATGCCTCAACCCCCATCCTAATCCCCAGCCCCATATCCTTATCCTTATGCCTCAACCCTCATCCTAATCCCTATCCCCAGCCCCATCCTTATGCCATAACCCTCATCCTAATCCCCATCTCCAGCCCCGATCCTAATCCCCATCCTTTTGCCACAACCCCCATCCTAATCCCCAGCCCTCATCCTAATCCCCATCCTTATCCTAATGCCACAACCCCCATCCTAATCCCCAGCCCTCATCCTAATCCCCATCCTTATCCTAATGCCACAACCCCCATCCTAATCCCCATCCTTATCCTAATGCCACAACCCCATCCTAATCCCCACAGAGACAGAGACAGACAGAGACAGACAGAGACAGACAGAGACAGACAGAGACAGACAGAGACAGACAGAGACAGACAGAGACAGAGAGAGAAAATGTATGGTTATATAACAACAAAGAGCTACTTCAACCCCCTCCCCTGACACACACACACACATCCTCACACATCCTCCTTTCTCTGGTGTGTGTGAGAGATGGAGGAAAAGAGAAGAGAGTGTGAACCAGCCATCCTCTCACAGCTCGTGTGACGTCAGGTAGCGCACGCCGTCTCGGTGCTCTGCAGCCTGAGCGGAGGAGAGGGTCTGCAGGAGAGATGTCACTTTAGCTTAGAGATAAAGAGGGGAAACAAGGTAGTGAGACGAGAGAAAGGAAAGTAAGGGTGAGAGAGATGGGGAGAGAAAGAGAGAGGTGGTGGGTGTGAGAGATGGAGAGAAAGAGAGAGGTGGTGGGTGTGAGAGATGGAGAGAGAAAGAGAGAGGTGGTGGGTGTGAGAGATGGAGAGAGAAAGAGAGAGGTGGTGTGTGTGAGAGATGGAGAGAAAGAGAGGTGATGGGTGTGAGAGATGGAGAGAGAAAGAGAGAGGTGGGTGTGAGAGATGGAGAGAAAGAGAGAGAGAAAGAGAGGGGGTGGTGTGGGTGAGAGATGGAGAGTGATGGGTGTGAGGTGAGAGAGATGGGGAGAGAAAGAGAGAGGTGGGTGAGAGAGAAGAGAGAGGTGGGGAGAGAAAGAGTGGTTGTGGGTGTGTGTGATGGAGAGAAAGAGAGAGGTGTGGTGGGTGTGAGAGATGATGGAGAGAGAAAGAGAGAGGTGGTGGGTGTGAGAGGTGGAGAGAGAAAGAGAGAGGTGGTGGGTGTGAGAGATGGAGAGGGAAAGAGAGAAGTGGTGTGTGTGAGAGATGGAGAGAAAGAGAGAGGTGGTAGGTGTGAGGTGAGAGATGGGGAGAGAAAGAGAGAGGTGGTGTGTGTGAGAGATGGAGAGAAAGAGAGAGGTGATGGGTGAGAGATGGGGAGAGAAAGAGAGAGGTAGTGGAGAGATGGAAAAAGAGAGAGGTGGTGTGTGTGAGAGATGGAGAGGGAAAGAGAGAGTGGTGGGTGTGAGGATGGAGAGATGGGGAGAGAAAGAAGAGGTGGTGAGGTGTGTAAGATTGAGAGGGTAGTGGGTGAGAGATGGAGGAGAAAGGAGTGGTGGGTTGAGAGATGGAGGGAAAGACCCATGGTGGGTGTGACGTGGAGAATGGGAGAGAAAGAGAGAGTGACTGTAAGTCGAGAGATGGAGAGAAAGAAGAGGTGGTGGTTGTGAGAATGGAGAGTGGCTAGAATGGCATATATTATTATTTATTAGAGATGGAGAGAGAAAGAGAGAGGTGGTGGTTGTGAGAGATGGAGAGAGAAAGAGAGAGGTGGTGGGTGTGAGTGATGGAGAGTTGGGGTGAGAAAGAGAGAGGTAGTAGGTGTGAGTGATGGAGAGTTGGGGAGAGAAAGAGAGAGGTAGTATGTGTGAGTTGGGGAGAGAAAGAGAGAGGTGGTAGGTGTGAGAGATGGAGAGAGAAAGAGAGAGGTAGTAGGTGCTAGTGATGGAGAGAGAAAGAGAGAGGTAGTAGGTGTGAGAGATGGAGAGAAAGAGAGAGGTGATGGATGTGAGAGATGGAGAGAGAAAGAGAGAGGTAGTAGGTGCTAGTGATGGAGAGAGAAAGAGAGAGGTAGTAGGTGTGAGAGATGGAGAGAGAGAGAGGTGGTGGGTGTGAGTGATGGAGAGATGGAGAGTTGGGGAGAGAAAGAGAGAGGTAGTAGGTGTGAGAGATGGAGAGAGAAAGAGAGAAGTGGTGGATGTGAGAGATGGAGAGAGAAAGAGAGAGGTGGTGGGTGTGAGGTGAGAGATGGGGAGAGAAAGAGAGAGGTAGCAGGTGTGAGAGATGGAGGGAGAAAGGTGGTGGGTGTGAGAGATGGAGAGAGAAAGAGAGGTGGTGGGTGTGAGTGATGGAGAGTTGGGGAGAGAAAGAGAGAGGTAGTAGGTGTGAGAGATGGAGAGGGTAGAACCGCCAGAGAGAGAATGTGATGGGTGTGAGAGATGGAGAGAGAAATAGAGAGGTGATGGGTGTGAGAGATGGAGAGAGAAAGAGAGAGGTGATGGGTGTGAGAGAAAGAGAGAGGTAGTAGGTGCTGTGTGAGTTGGAGAGAGGTAGTAGGTGTGAGAGATGGGGAGAGAAAGAGAGAGGTGGTGGGTGTGAGAGATGGAGAGAGAAAGAGAGAGGTGGTGGGTGTGAGAGATGGAGAGAGAAAGAGAGAGGTGATGGGTGTGAGAGATGGAGAGAGAAAGAGAGAGGTGATGGGTGTGAGAGATGGAGAGAGTAGTAGGTGCTAGTGTGGAGAGAAAGAGAGGTAGGTGTGAGAGATGGTGAGAGAAAGAGAGGTGTGGGTGTGAGAGAATGGAGAGAGAGAGTGATGGGTGTGAGAGATGGAGAGATGGTGAGAGAAGAGAAAGAGAGGTGGTGGGTGATGAGAGTTGGAGAGAGAAAGAGAGAGGTGGTGGGTGTGAGAGATGGAGAGAGAAAGAGAGAGGTGGTGGGTGTGAGAGATGGAGAGAGAAAGAGAGAGGTGATGGGTGTGAGAGATGGAGAGAGAGAGAGGTGGGGGGTTTGAGAGATGGAGAGAGAAAGAGAGGTGATGGGTGTGAGAGAAAGAGAGAGGTAGTAGGTGCTAGTGATGGAGAGAGGTAGTAGGTGTGAGAGATGGGGAGAGAAAGAGAGAGGTGGTGGGTGTGAGAGATGATGGGTGTGAGAGATGGAGAGAGAAAGAGAGAGGTGGTGGGTGTGAGGGATGGAGAGAGAAAGAGAGAGGTGGTGGGTGTGAGAGATGGAGAGAGGTGGTGGGTGTGAGAGGTGGAGAGAGAAAGAGAGAGGTAGTAGGTGTGAGGGATGGAGAGAGAAAGAGAGAGGTGGTGGGTGTGAGAGATGGAGAGAGGTGGTGGGTGTGAGAGGTGGTGGGTGTGAGAGATGGAGAGAGGTGGTGGGTGTGAGAGGTGGTGGGTGTGAGAGATGGAGAGAGGTGGTGGGTGTGAGAGATGGAGCTGGCCACTAGCGAGTCATCTAGCCAGAGGGGAAGGTTGGGATTGGCCAGATGTAGGAGGAGGGGAAGATAAGTTGTTTTGACATTGAAGGTACTTTATCGATGAAGGAGTGTATTGTTATTTATCCTTATTTCACAAGTTAAGTTGACTGTTTTACAGAAACAACCTGGGGAAGAATGAGCCAATAGGAAGCTGGAGATGATTTGGTGGCCATGATGCTGTGAAGGACAGATTGGGAACTTAGCCAGGACACCAGGGTTAACACCACTACTCTTACAATAAGTACCATGGGATCTTGAGCCAATAGGAGCTGGACCTGATGCTGTGAAGGACAGATTGGGAACTTAGCCAGGACACCAGGGTTAACACCACTACTCTTACAATAAGTACCATGGGATCTTTAGTGACCTCAGAGAGTCAGGACACCAGGGTTAACACCACTACTCTTACAATAAGTACCATGGGATCTTTAGTGACCTCAGAGAGTCAGGACACCAGGGTTAACACCACTACTCTTACAATAAGTGCCATGGGATCTTTAGTGACCTCAGAGAGTCAGGACACTCGTTTTAACATCCCATCCGAAAGACAGCACCTTACACAGGGCAATTTCCCATTCATTGCCCTGGGGTATTGGGATCTCCACAGACTAGAGGGAAGAGGGCCCCCTACTGGACCTCCAACACCACTTCCAGCAGCATCTGATCTCCCATCCAGGGACCAAACAGGACCAACCCTGCTTAGCTCCAGAGGCAAGCCAGCAGTGGGATTCAGGGTGGTAAATGCTGCTGGCAGGGTGGTAATGCTGCTGGCAGGGTGGTAATGCTGCTGGCAGGGTGGTAAATGCTGCTGGCAGGGTGGTAATGCTGCTGGCAGGGTGGTAATGCTGCTGGCAGGGTGGTAATGCTGCAGGCAGGGTGGTAATGCTGCAGGCAGGGTGGTAATGCTGCAGGCAGGGTGGTAATGCTGCAGGCAGGGTGGTAATGCTGCTGGCAGGGTGGTAATGCTGCAGGCAGGGTGGTAAATGCTGCTGGCAGGGTGGTAATGCTGCTGGCAGGAAGAGTTAGGTGTGAAATCAGTATTTATGTCTATTAATGTTGTCCGTGTGTTTGAGGATAGGCATATACCTGTGAGGGGTACTAGGATCACTCACTACTCGTAAAGCACCCTAGGATCACTCACTACTCATAAAGCACCCTAGGATCACTCACTACTCATAAAGCACCCTAGGATCACTCACTACTCGTAAAGCACCCTAGGATCACTCACTACTCATAAAGCACCCTAGGATCACTCACTACTCATAAAGCACCCTGGGATCACTCACTACTCGTAAAGCACCCTAGGATCACTCACTACTCGTAAAGCACCCTAGGATCACTCACTACTCGTAAAGCATCCTGGGATCACTCACTACTCATAAAGCACCCTAGGATCACTCACTACCCATAAAGCACCCTAGGATCACTCACTACCCGTAAAGCACCCTGGGATCACTCACTACTCGTAAAGCACCCTGGGATCACTCACTACTCGTAAAGCACCCTGGGATCACTCACTACTCATAAAGCTAAATGTAGAGTTTTTATTATTAAAAAACATCAAATACCATCAAATATCGTCATAAATTTGGAAACAATAAAATTATATGATATGTTGGCCCTAATATCACCCATGGTTGGGTCATTGCTTTCCAAGTTACTAAATGTTAACTTTGTCTGTCTTTTTTGACAAGACATTTCAGTTCAAGTGATACGTTGCCGTTCATCTGCCAGCACTGGAAAATGGCAATATATACCCTAAAAGGTTAGTGTGCTTTTACGTTTGGCTGTAAACTGTCAAAATCAAACCGCAGAACTGTAGATTTGTTTTCACGGGATCCCTCAGGCAACAGGCCAAGAACACTGCAAAGCACCTTAAAGCAAGCAACCGATCAAGTGGGCTTAACTCTGTGCTTTTTTTTTTAAAGATCACCAAAATCTCTCTAGTTTAGGAGGTTTAGAATATAACTCGTTTTTTTTGTGTGTGTGTTTGTCTATGACAAACACATTCAGTAGGGCTACCACCAGACAAAGAGGGACAAAGAGGGCTTGGTGTGAACTATAAAGTCACTACCAGGGCCCCCATGCTCTGGCAGTGGAATCAAGGCCCTGAAACAGAGGGTCTGTGGCCCAAATGGGACTCTAATCCCTATATAGTGCACTACTTTTGCCCAGAGCCCTATGGATGCCATTTGGAACACAGTCGAGTAGTAGGCTTTATATCCAGAGCAGAGGGGTTAAGTATGTAAAGATAGCTGTGATGCGTGCTACACTGCATGGTCTCCTCTCTGTGAGGGTATACAGAAGTTAAACCCGGTAGTCAGACAGACACAGGCCTGTGCAAACAAAACAAGCTTTCAGAGCAGGAGAAAGCCAATGAGCAGCCAGGGACATGACGTCAGCTTACGACAGATAGGCGGGGGGGTCCAGCTCCGGCCTGAAGCTGTTGGATGCCATGACAGTCAGGGATCACTGCTGTAGAAGATCATCAAATCAAATCAAATCAAATGTATTTATATAGCCCTTCGTACATCAGCTGATATCTCAAAGTTAATAATAGTAAGGCAGAACAGTTGAAACTGGAGCAGGAGCATGGCCAGGTGGACTGGGGACAGCAAGGAGTCCTCATGTCAGGTAGTCCTGGGACATGGTCCTAGGGCCCAGGCCAGTTGAAACTGGAGCAGCAGCATGGCCAAGATCATGGGAGTTATCCCACCTCTGACCTCTATCGTTGTGTGAATCATCATGAATGACTAACTGTGCATTCCAATAGTTTTCCAATAGTTTTCCTGGTTCAGTATAGAGTATGTTATCTTGATTTTCCTAGCTACCCTCGCTGCTGTGCAACTCAATATGTCTTTGTTTATCATGACGAGCTTTGTAGGTTATATCAATATAAAACGTTGTTTCAGCCAATAAGGGAACACATGGTAAAATGAACATATGGCACGGCCAAGTTTTCAAATCTGCCAATAGAAGTCATTTACAAGATTTAATTTTTTTTTTTTTTTTTAATTTTACCTTTATTTAACCAGGCAAGTCAGTTAAGAACATATTCTTAATTTCAATGACGGCCTAAGAACAGTAGGTTAACTGCCTGTTCAGGGGCAGAACGACAGATTTGTACCTTGTCAGCTCGGGGGTTTGAACTCGCAAACTTCCGGTTACTAGTCCAACGCTCTAACCACTAGGCTACGCTGCCGCCCCAAGAACAGTATTTTTATATTTATAATATACCGTTTACCTTAGAACAGTATTTTATTTTTAACAGTATAAAAATACTGTTTTAATGTAAACTGAATATTGAAAATATGAAAATACTGTTTTAAGGTAAACTGGATATTATATATATATATATATATATATATATATGATAAAACTGCAACACCGAGCCATTCCTGTTCCTATTTTTCCCCTCTCTGTCTCCTAGGTGACAGAGTCGAACGAGGCCTTGTCCAACGAGGAGAGGAACCTGCTCTCTGTGGCCTATAAGAACGTGGTGGGGGCGCGGCGCTCGTCCTGGCGCGTCATCTCCAGCATCGAGCAGAAGACCTCGGCGGACGCCAACGAGAAGAAGATGGAGATGGTGCGCGCGTACCGCGAGAAGATCGAGAAGGAGCTGGAGACCGTGTGTCAGAACGTGCTCAACCTCCTGGACAACTTCCTGATCAAGAACTGCAACGAGACGCAGCACGAGAGCAAAGTGTTTTACCTGAAGATGAAAGGCGACTACTACCGCTACCTGGCCGAGGTGGCCACGGACGAGAAGAGGGTCGGCGTGGTGGAGTCCTCTGAGAAGTCCTACAGCGAGGCCCATGAGATCAGCAAGGAGCACATGCAGCCCACCCACCCCATCCGCCTGGGTCTCGCCCTCAACTACTCCGTGTTTTACTACGAGATCCAGAATTCACCTGAGCAGGCCTGCCACCTGGCCAAGACCGCCTTCGATGACGCCATCGCTGAGCTAGACACCCTGAACGAGGACTCCTACAAAGACTCTACCCTCATCATGCAGCTGCTACGAGACAACTTGACACTGTGGACGAGCGACCAGCAAGACGACGAGGGTGGCGAGACCAATAACTAGAGAGTCCCTAAAGAGACCTCCGTGTCCTGTTTCAGCCAATACACACAACACGCCCACACGCCCACACGCTCACACGCTCACAAATGACAACAAACAAAAATGAAACAGTTCTTAGAAATGTTAAAATGTTGGCTGGTGGAACTTTGGTAGCCACTTTTGCTGATGATACAGCAGCTGCAGTTCTTTATTTTTCCCAAAGAATATAAAAAGTGAAGAAACAATTTAATTAAAAAGAGGAGTAGGAGGGGAGATGAGTTTAGTTTCTAGTATAGTTTAAAAAATAATAGATAAACCCCTCCCTTCTTGATTGCCTCTGCAACTTGTCAAAACACCACTTGAGAATGAAGAAGGTCTGTGGTCAGTCAGTGAGTCAGTCAGTGAGTCAGTCAGTGAGTCAGTCAGTCAGTGAGTCAGTCAGTGAGTCAGTCAGTGAGTCAGTCAGTCAGTCAGTCAGTCAGTCAGTCAGTCAGTCAGTCAGTCAGTCAGTCAGTCAGTCAGTCAGTCAGTCAGTCAGTCAGTCAGTCAGTCAGTCAGTCAGTCAGTGAGTAGAGTGTGGCTGTTGCGTTAGAGACGACACCCTCACGCTGGCATGGAGACCGGGGAGGGCGGATGTCGTTAGCTACATGAAGTGGAGCTGCTTATTTAACTTATGTGGTAAGGGAGGAGGAACATTCAAAAGTGTAAGGGGAGATCGACGCTTATGCAAAAATTAAATTAATATATAGAATATTTCAAAAACAATTATAATAATTAATCACCTCGCAAAAAAAAGAGTTTCAAACAGTTTCCTGATAGGGTGAAAGAGATATCGTATCTCTAGCCAGAAACCTCAGACTTACCAACATGGGAATCCAGAAGTATGCCTCACACTGTAATGGTAATCGTTGAGCGAAGTCAGATATTCTTTGTGGTTATTGAACATAACCCAATGTTTTGTTGCCATGATCTCAGCAATTGGTTTGAACCCAGTCATCTAGAGTACTGTAACGAAAGCAGGAGGAAGCAGACAGTACAGTCCTCTCATGCACTGATACGCTACACAGTCATCTAGAGTACTGTAACGAAAGCAGGAGGAAACAGACAGCCAGTACAGTCCTCTCATGCACTGATACGCTACACAGTCATCTAGAGTACTGTAACGAAAGCAGGAGGAAACAGACAGACAGTACAGCCAGACTTATTGTTACTCACCCCTTACCGAGGTTGTCAAGGGTGCCATATTATGAGAATATCAAAAATATGCTAATACAATGAAAATGAAAACGCCCCAAATTAAATTATTTTGTAGAGGGGATCATTTGATATCGTAAGGCAACATAATTTTTGCCCTAAATTAAGGTACATTTATGTTTACAATAATTACTTATTGTAGATCTCTGAAATGACACAGTTGACTGGAACCACGCGCTCCACGATACACCTTTCTTTTGGGCGCTGGCCAATATATAAAACAGTTGTTTTTCTTCTTTCTGTTAACCTTTTTAATTGTCAAGAAATACATTTGCCTATCATACTGTTCCCTGAGTGTAAAACGATACCTGCTCATACTGTTCCCTGAGTGTAAAACGATACCTACTCATACTGTTCCCACAGTGTAAAACGATACCTGCTCATACTGTTCCCTGAGTGTAAAACGATACCTACTCATACTGTTCCCTGAGTGTAAAACGATACCTACTCATACTGTTCCCTGAGTGTAAAACGATACCTACTCATACTGTTCCCTGAGTGTAAAACGATACCTGCTCATACTGTTCCCTGAGTGTAAAACGATACCTACTCATACTGTTCCCACAGTGTAAAACGATACCTGCTCATACTGTTCCCTGAGTGTAAAACGATACCTACTCATACTGTTCCCTGAGTGTAAAACGATACCTACTCATACTGTTCCCTGAGTGTAAAACGATACCTACTCATACTGTTCCCTGAGTGTAAAACGATACCTGCTCATACTGTTCCCTGAGTGTAAAACGATACCTACTCATACTGTTCCCTGAGTGTAAAACGATACCTACTCATACTGTTCCCACAGTGTAAAACGATACCTGCTCATACTGTTCCCTGAGTGTAAAACGATACCTACTCATACTGTTCCCTGAGTGTAAAACGATACCTACTCATACTGTTCCCTGAGTGTAAAACGATACCTACTCATACTGTTCCCTGAGTGTAAAACGATACCTACTCATACTGTTCCCTGAGTGTAAAACGATACCTACTCATACTGTTCCCTGAGTGTAAAACGATACCTGCTCATACTGTTCCCTGAGTGTAAAACGATACCTACTCATACTGTTCCCTGAGTGTAAAACGATACCTACTCATACTGTTCCCTGAGTGTAAAACGATACCTACTCATACTGTTCCCTGAGTGTAAAATGATACCTGCTCATACTGTTCCCTGAGTGTAAAACGATACCTACTCATACTGTTCCCTGAGTGTAAAACGATACCTGCTCATACTGTTCCCTGAGTGTAAAACGATACCTGCTCATACTGTTCCCTGAGTGTAAAACGATACCTACTCATACTGTTCCCTGAGTGTAAAACGATACCTGCTCATACTGTTCCCTGAGTGTAAAACGATACCTGCTCATACTGTTCCCTGAGTGTAAAACGATACCTGCTCATACTGTTCCCACAGTGTAAAACGATACCTGCTCATACTGTTCCCTGAGTGTAAAACGATACCTGCTCATACTGTTCCCTGAGTGTAAAACGATACCTGCTCATACTGTTCCCTGAGTGTAAAACGATACCTGCTCATACTGTTCCCTGAGTGTAAAACGATACCTGCTCATACTGTTCCCACAGTGTAAAACGATACCTGCTCATACTGTTCCCACAGTGTAAAACGATACCTGCTCATACTGTTCCCTGAGTGTAAAACGATAACTGCTCATACTGTTCCCACAGTGTAAAACGATACCTGCTCATACTGTTCCCACAGTGTAAAACGATACCTGCTCATACTGTTCCCACAGTGTAAAACGATAACTGCTCATACTGTTCCCACAGTGTAAAACGATACCTGCTCATACTGTTCCCACAGTGTAAAACGATACCTGCTCATACTGTTCCCTGAGTGTAAAACGATAACTGCTCATACTGTTCCCACAGTGTAAAACGATACCTACTCATACTGTTCCCTGAGTGTAAAACGATACCTACTCATACTGTTCCCTGAGTGTAAAACGATACCTACTCATACTGTTCCCTGAGTGTAAAACGATAACTGCTCATACTGTTCCCTGAGTGTAAAACGATACCTGCTCATACTGTTCCCTGAGTGTAAAACGATAACTGCTCATACTGTTCCCTCATACCTACTCATACTGTTCCCTGAGTGTAAAACGATAACTGCTCATACTGTTCCCTGAGTGTAAAACGATACCTGCTCATACTGTTCCCTGAGTGTAAAACGATACCTGCTCATACTGTTCCCTGAGTGTAAAACGATACCTGCTCATACTGTTCCCTGAGTGTAAAACGATAACTGCTCCAATATTCTCCATATTATAATACTGTGCATGCTGGTGACGTATTTACCTACAGTAACCTGACTGCGTTACTATGAACTTATACTGTAGACGTGATGTAATTCATATGAACATGAAATGACTGGATTTCAATCTGATTTATTTTCTATTTATACTTTATATTGGATTGTTTGAACATTTCTTATTTAACAGTTGTTTTTCTTTTCTCCATTTGCTGGATGAACACAATACCAAAAACAGTGATTGTTAACATTAAATTGATCTGTAATGGACATTGCTATTGTGACATGCAATTCTTTTATTTGGTTTCTACTAAATAATAGGGGAGGGGGAGGCATGAGGGGAGGGGAGGGGGAGGCATGAGGGGAGGGGGTGGGAGTATGAGGGGAGGGGAGGCATGAGGGGAGGGGGTGGGAGTATGAGGGGAGAGGAGGGGAGGGGAGGCATGAGGGGAGGGGGTGGGAGTATGAGGGGAGGGAGGGGAGGCATGAGGGGAGGGGAGGGAAGGGGAGGCATGAGGGGAGGGGAGGGGAGGGGGGGGGTGGGAGTATGAGGGGAGGGGAGGCATGAGGGGAGGGGGTGGGAGTATGAGGGGAGAGGAGGGGAGGGGAGGCATGAGGGAGGGGGTGGGAGTATGAGGGGAGGGGAGGGAGGCATGAGGGGAGGGGGTGGGAGTATGAGGGGAGGGGAGGGAAGGGGAGGGGAGGTTAAAGAACCAAAACACCAGTGTTAGCTTGACCTTTGACATTACCATCTGGTGTTTTTGTCATAGTGACATATAATGATCACATTGTAAAACAGTGTATTTATTTACAGCATCTTAATAATGACCTTTCTGTTAGTGCTGTTGAATGTCATTGTGTCAGTATTATTATTGCAGTGAGATAGTCAAGGTAATATATATAATATAATAATATAATATATATAATATAATATAGGTGGTCTTGCGGTAGGTAAGGTAAAACAGTGTTTTGTTTTTCTTACATAGGAATTCACTCATGGACCTGGTATCTTAATGTGAGTCATGTCGTTGTGACTCAACAGAAAAATAATAACGGTTATAAAATTACAACAATAATTCAACTGTAATTTAAATATTACAAAGATTTTCAAAAGATATTTCAGTGCTGCTGTTTTTAGATTCATATCCACCATATAGGTGTTTGGCCTTTTGCGATTCGTTAGGTGAAATTAGATCTAAGATTACCTCTGGATGACAGAAAGAGGAGAGGACCTTCATGCTGGATCAGAGCCTGTCCCCTATTCACCCACACCCCTATCCAAAGTCAACAGCATCATCTATCTGCCTGAGTAGAATGGAGTCAGTAGGGTATCTGTAAGCAGATTGTGTTCATTACCTAGAGTAGTTATTGATTTTGGTATCAGGGTTGGTTCCTCTACAGTCAATGGAAAGCAGGGGAATCAATACTTGATGAAGCACTAGTGGATTCCAGTACAGCAGGGCCTATACAGCTGACTAGTGGACAGACATGTCTGCTTCAGAGAACAGCAGGGCCTATACAGCTGACTAGTGGACAGACATGTCTGCTTCAGAGAACAGCAGGGCCTATACAGCTGACTAGTGGACAGACATGTCTGCTTCAGAGAACAGCAGGGCCTATACAGCTGACTAGTGGACAGACATGTCTGCTTCAGAGAACAGACAGGGCCTATACAGCTGACTAGTGGACAGACATGTCTGCTTCAGAGAACAGCAGGGCCTATACAGCTGACTGGACAGACATGTCTGCTTCACAGACATGTCTGCTTCTGCTTCAGAGAACAGCAGGGCCTATACAGCTGACTAGTGGACAGACATGTCTGCTTCAGAGAACAGCAGGGCCTATACAGCTGACTAGTGGACAGACATGTCTGCTTCAGAGAACAGCAGGGCCTATACAGCTGACTAGTGGACAGACATGTCTGCTTCAGAGAACAGCAGGGCCTATACAGCTGACTAGTGGACAGACATGTCTGCTTCAGAGAACAGCAGGGCCTATACAGCTGACTAGTGGACAGACATGTCTGCTTCAGAGAACAGCAGGGCCTATACAGCTGACTAGTGGACAGACATGTCTGCTTCTGCTTCAGAGAACAGCAGGGCCTATACAGCTGACTAGTGGACAGACATGTCTGCTTCAGAGAACAGCAGGGCCTATACAGCTGACTAGTGGACAGACATGTCTGCTTCAGAGAACAGCAGGGCCTATACAGCTGACTAGTGGACAGACATGTCTGCTTCAGAGAACAGCAGGGCCTATACAGCTGACTAGTGGACAGACATGTCTGCTTCAGAGAACAGCAGGGCCTATACAGCTGACTAGTGGACAGACATGTCTGCTTCAGAGAACAGCAGGGCCTATACAGCTGACTCTAACAGACAAGGCTTAAGACTGGCCCCTACAGACAAGGCTCAAGACTGCCCACTACAGACAAGGCTCAAGACTGGCCACTAACAGACAAGGCTCAAAACCAACCACTACAGACAAGGCTCAATACCGCCCACTAACAGACACGGCTCAATACCGCCCACTACAGACATGGCTCAAGACCGCCCACTAACAGACACGGCTCAAGACCGCCCACTAACAGACACGGCTCAAGACCACCCACTAACAGACACGGCTCAAGACTGCCCACTAACAGACACGGCTCAATACCGCCCACTAACAGACACGGCTCAATACCGCCCACTACAGACATGGCTCAAGACCAACCACTACAGACAAGGCTCAAGACTGCCCACTACAGACAAGGCTCAAGACTGCCCACTACAGACACGGCTCAAGACTGGCCACTACAGACAAGGCTCAAGACTGGCCACTACAGACAAGGCTCAAGACCGCCCACTACAGACAAGGCTCAAGACTGGCCACTACAGACAAGGCTCAAGACTGGCCACTACAGACAAGGCTCAAGACTGCCCACTACAGACAAGGCTCAAGACTGCCCACTACAGACAAGGCTCAAGACCGCCCACTACAGACAATGCTCAAGACAGGCCACTACAGACACGGCTCAAGACTGGCCACTACAGACAAGGCTCAAGACTGGCCACTACAGACAAGGCTCAAGACCTCCCACTACAGACAAGGCTCAACACTGGCCACTACAGACAAGGCTCAAGACTGCCCACTACAGACACGGCTCAAGACTGGCCACTACAGACAAGGCTCAAGACTGGCCACTACAGACAAGGCTCAAGACCGCCCACTACAGACAAGGCTCAAGACTGGCCACTACAGACAAGGCTCAAGACTGGCCACTACAGACAAGGCTCAAGACTGCCCACTACAGACAAGGCTCAAGACCGCCCACTACAGACAATGCTCAAGACTGGCCACTACAGACACGGCTCAAGACTGGCCACTACAGACAAGGCTCAAGACTGGCCACTACAGACAAGGCTCAAGACCTCCCACTACAGACAAGGCTCAAGACTGCCCACTACAGACAAGGCTCAAGACCGCCCACTACAGACAAGGCTCAAGACTGGCCACTACAGACAAGGCTCAAGACTGGCCCCTACAGACAAGGCTCAAGACTGGCCACTACAGACAAGGCTCAAGACTGGCCACTACAGACAAGGCTCAAGACTGGCCACTACAGACAAGGCTCAAGACTGGCCACTACAGACAAGGCTCAAGACTGCCCACTACAGACAAGGCTCAAGACTGGCCACTACAGACAAGGCTCAAGACTGGCCACTACAGACAAGGCTCAAGACCAGTCACTACAGACAAGGCTCAAGACCAACCACTAACAGACAAGGCTCAAAACTGCCCACTACAGACAAGGCTCAAGACTGCCCACTACAGACAAGGCTCCAGACTGCCCACTACAGACAAGGCTCAAGACCAACCACTACAGACAAGGCTCAAAACCGCCCACTACAGACACGGCTCAAGGCCAGCCACGAACAGTCACGGCTCAAGGCCAGCCACTAACAGACATGGCTCAATACCGCCCACTAACAGACACGGTTCAAAGCCACAGCTCAAAGCCAGCCACTAACAGACAAGGCTCAAGGCCAGCCACTAACAGACAAGGCTCAAGGCCAGCCACTAACAGACACGGCTCAAAGCCACAGCTCAATACCGCCCACTAACAGACATGGCTCAATACCAACCACTAACAGACATGGCTCAATACCAACCACTAACAGACATGGCTCAAAACCAACCACTAACAGACATGGCTCAATACCAACCACTAACAGACATGGCTCAATACCAACCACTAACAGACACGACTCCCAGACCCCTCCTGTAGTTGGTCGTCTGTTTGGTGAGGTCTGGGCCAACAAAAAACGGAAGAGTCTCCATCTCTTCTGCACTCATCCGTAAGGGGATGTCGGGGCAGGGTCTAAGAGCAGCTTCTGGACAAAGTGGTAGTATTGCCCATGCTCCCTTCTCAGCACATTTATGGGATCCACCCATAACCACCTCCTCCTTCCCTGTCTACGCCTCAATAATACAAGGACGACCAACTTCTGTTTTAGCAGGTGCCGTCTGTTAATCCATGCTGTTTAGAAAAGCTTGCACAAAGTATTGTTCATTTTATAAACTTGTATACTATTATAGTTTATTTTATTCCGTAAATACATAGTTTACATCTCATACCAGAGTGGTTTGGTTGTAAGGTGAAAGAGACTGGCTAATTATAGTAATCAGCTTGCCATCGTGTGTATTATTGGCATATGGGAGGGAGTCTGTGAGAGGAAAGTGTCTAGAAGTGTTAAACTACAATTTGTATTTATTAAATGTATTAACTCCTGTCCCGGCATCACTAATTGTACAATATGTAATCATGTACTTACCCATATCACCACGGCGAAATCAGAAGAATCAGAATACGTTTCAACAGGGTCACTGGGAAAATGCAGGCAAGAAAAGGCACTAACAACATTGTCCCTGAGAATGGGGGCCCTGCTCGATCCTCTTTTTCCTGTAGTCCACAATCATCTCCTTTGTCTTGATCACGTAGAGGGAAAGGTTGTTGCCCTGGCACCACACGACCATGTCTCTGAACTCCTCCCTATAGGCTGTCTCGTCGATTGGCCTATGACATGTTGTGTCATCGGAAAACTTATTATGGTTTTTGTGCCTGGCCAATTATGGTGTTGGAGTTGTGCCTGGCCGTGCAGTAATGAGTAAACAGGGAGTACATGAGGGGACTGAGCACGCACCCCTGAGGGGCCCCCGTGTTGAGGATCAGCGTGGCGGATGTGTTGTTACCTACCCTTACCACCTGGGGGCGGGCCATCAGGAAGTCCAGGATCCAGTTGCAGAGGGTAGGGTTTAGTCCCAGGGTCCTTAGTTTAGTGATAATCTTTTCCTACAGTTGGTCAACCTTCACATTTACCTCTACCCCAATAATCACTCCTTTCAATGGCACCCTTTTTGAGAGCAAAACTATTCACATCTCCTGCCCCCATTCGTTTAACATGGAGTGCCTGCACCCTCTGACCAGCATAAACACAAACAATTACCACAAGACCACTTCTGGTTACCCTCACCGCTTCCATAGAACCCAACTCTGTGTTCACCCACCCTGAAACCACAAATGGATCAGCCAAAAGGCAAGGGTCCACTTTTTCCACTCCTGTCACAGACTCATCTTTATCCTGACCCCTGGTGCAAGCCTCAGGCTCCGAGAACTTCACCACACCTACTATACGTCGCACTCATTCACTTCCATTTCTCCTCTTGTCTTCAGCTCACTCTGCTTACACTTTCTTCTTTAACAGATGTCCCTTTTTCCCGGAATGTAATTCCTTTGGGACTGGGTGGCAGTATTGAGTAGCTTGGATAATAAGGTGCCCATAGTAAACTACCTGCTACTCAGGCCCAAAAGCTAGAATATTTTTCCCGCTATTTAACAAACCATTTTCCTTTTTTCCCAACATTTTTAACTGACTCAAGCTCACCCTCTTCCTCTCTCTCGCTTAGACCTCCTCTGCCTCTATTATTCCCTCCATTCCTCCTCTGCCTCTATTATTCCCTCCATTCCTCCTCTGCCTCTATTATTCCCTCCATTCCTCCTCTGCCTCTATTATTCCCTCCATTCCTCCTCTGCCTCTATTATTCCCTCCATTCCTCCTCTGCCTCTATTATTCCCTCCATTCCTCCTCTGCCTCTATTATTCCCTCCATTCCTCCTCTGCCTCTATTATTCCCTCCATTCCTCCTCTGCCTCTATTATTCCCTCCATTCCTCCTCTGCCTCTATTATTCCCTCCATTCCTCCTCTGCCTCTATTATTCCCTCCATTCCTCCTCTGCCTCTCCTCCATTCCTCCTCTGTATTCCAATAATATGTCTCCTTATGATGATACTGTATGTATCCTGACGTACATTTTGTTCTTGCCTTCTCAAGGGAAGCCATTTTACCGGCTGTCTCCGTACAATCAGCACAAACCCCCTGGATTCTGCATATCGATTGGCCTACGACATGAGCCAGCCAGCTAGTCCGTGTTATTGAAGCAAGATATATCAAATAATCTATCTTCTCTGAGGTTTATTGGCAGACCACAGTCATCAGGTGTATTGCCGCCACCTGCTGTAAGGGTTAGTAAAAAATACCCCAAAAACAAAATATGTTATTGATAAACAAAATCATACTAATCCCCCCTCCAAAAGAATATATAGAAATACACAAACTAAACTAAATCAAATCAAATTTTATTTGTCACATGCGCAAAATACAACTAGCGTAGATCTTACAGTGAAATGCTTACTGAGAAGCAACTAACCAACAATGCAGTTTTTTTTAAACTGATAAGAATAAGAAATACAAGTAACAAGTAATTAAAGAGCAGCAGTAAAATAACAATAGCGAGACTATATACAGGGAGGTACCGGTACAGGGTCAATGTGCAGGGACACCGGATAGTTAAGGTTATATGTACATGTAGGTAGAGTTATTAAAGTGACTATGCATAGATGATAACAACAGAGAGTAGCAGTGGTGTAAAAGAGGGGGAGAGGGTGGGGGGGGGGGGGGGCAGGCAGTGCAAATAGTCTGGGTAGCCATTTGATTAGATGTTCAGGAGTCTTATGGGTTGGGTTAGAAGCTGTTTAGAAGCCTCTTGAACCTAGACTTTGGGCTCCAGTACCGCTTGACATTAACCAAATTCACGGTACTACCCTGAATTAAATTATTTTAAAACACTTTTCTCCTTCAGTTGGATTTAAAAGTCTATTCAGATCCCCACATAGGCTCAGGAACCTGGGAGGGGGAACCTCTTCATTCAGTACTCCCTGTAACATTAAGGCTGTAAAGCCTTGGAGATCCAGAAATCTATTTGCGCCTTCACAGTGATGTCTAGCTTCTTATATTTTTTATTTGTTTGACTAGTGCAATTTATTACTTGCGCTTATAAAAGCGACAAAGTCCACCTTCTTCAATATTGGTGTGTCGGGATCCTTCTCCTGCGTGGTTTTCACAGCAGACTGTGGGACATCCACTACCATCTCCTCTCTGCTCACTCCTATGTCCACTGCCTCCATATAGGAGACCTGCTGGATAGCACTGATCCTAGCTACTGCGACCCCTTCATCCTTACAGAGCATTCTGGGAACTCGGGAACGTGATTTCCATCACAGTTACAACAACATGCTTCATCTGACTCTTCAACTACGCCATAGTTATTCCTTCGACATTCAAGTGACCAAACGTTTTTATAATTGTAACACTGCAGCGACTTCTGTACATACAGTCTCAGCTCATATCTCACGTACCCAAGTTCTATGTAAACTGTGAGAACACACTTCACCAGACGACAGTAAAACCGCTAGGCTTTGCTCCTGCTTTCCGTCTATCATTCGATTCAAGCCCATCATTGTCCAGTCTTGCAACAGCAGTGCGAACCGCGACACATTGAAGCGTATGATTGGTCTAGTAACGTAAGGGATCAAGGGGATTGGATGCGTGTTTTAAAGAAACGCCCCTCTAGATTAGAGTGGAGCTGAATGGCAAGAGGTAGCATTCTTCTTTGTGTGTGTGTGTGTGTGTGTGTGTGTGTGTGTGTGTGTGTGTGTGTGTGTGTGTGTGTGTGTGTGTGTGTGTGTGTGTGTGTGTGTGTGTGTGTGTGTGTGTGTGTGTGTGTGTGTGTGTGTGTGTGTGTGTGTGTGTGTGTGTGTGTGTGTGCGTGTGATCATCTGAGTAAAAAAACAACAACATCATGGTAATGCTGTTATATGTACCATGTTGTCAACAAAATGAGGTTGCAGCACTCAACCCAGAACCAAGACACAGGTGAAGTCCTTCCTAGGTCTGGCAGGTTGGTACCGGAGATTCATTCCGCAGTTCTCGACCATCGGTGTCCCTCTGACCAACCACACTTCAAAGGTGGCCGGTGTCCCTCTGACCAACCTCACTTCAAAGGTGGCCACCAACCCTGTGAAGTGGACTGAGGAGTGTATTCATGATGCTGAAGAAACGACTGTGCTCATTCCCTGTTCTCCAGACCCCGGATTTGCTGAAGAGGTTTCTCAGACACTTCGGCTGTGGGAATTGGAGCTGTACTGGCCCAAGGGGAGCCAGGAGAAGAGTTTCCTGTACTGTACCTGAGTCGAAAGCTGTTGCCCAGCGAAACCAGGTATTCGACAATCGAGAAGGAGTGCCTGGCTATAAAGTGGGCCCTAGATAGCCTCCGTTACTACCTTCTTGGGAGGGAATTTGACCTGCACACGGACCACAGAGCCTTGACCTGGATCCAGACCATGAAGGACCGGAATTCTCGTGTGACCAGGTGGTATCTGGAGCTCCAACCTTTCAGGTTCTGTGTCCGTCACAAGGCAGGAAAAAGGAACGTCACGGCGGACTACCTATCCTATCCCGGCTCCCGAGTGAAGAAGTCCTGGGGCAGGTTGTCATGACTTCAGGAAATGGGCGTGGCAGAACGGACTCCAGCTCATGATGGCACCAGTAGACCAGTTGATGAGGGGATTGTGTGATTGGAGCCAGAAGAATCCCAGGGGGGACTTGATGAGCAGAAACTGGATAGCCTCGCTGTGGTTCCCTGACACCCGTAGCTGGATGGGAGAGGAGTTGTGTGTGACTCGGCCTGTAGAGCGCCTGTCTAGCTCTCTAACTTTGGCAGCCTAGCTAACTTCTAAGACCTCTATGGATAAATACTATCTCCTCTATGGATAACTACTATCTCCTCTATGGATAAATACTATCTCCTCTACGGATAAATACTATCTCCTCTATGGATAAATACTATCTCCTCTATGGATAAATACTATCTCCTCTATGGATAAATACTATCTCCTCTATGGATAACTACTATCTCCTCTATGGATAACTACTATCTCCTCTATGGATAACTACTATCTCCTCTATGGATAACTACTATCTCCTCTATGGATAACTACTATCTCTATGGATAAATACTATCTCCTCTATGGATAAATACTATCTCCTCTATGGATAACTATGGATAAATACTATCTCCTCTATGGATAAATACTATCTCCTCTATGGATAACTACTATCTCCTCTATGGATAACTACTATCTCCTCTATGGATAACTACTATCTCCTCTATGGATAAATACTATCTCCTCTATGGATAAATACTATCTCCTCTATGGATAAATACTATCTCCTCTATGGATAAATACTATCTCCTCTATGGATAAATACTATCTCCTCTATGGATAAATGGATAAATACTATCTCTATGGATAAATACTCCTGTATGGATAAATACTATCTCCTCTATGGATAAATACTATCTCCTCTATGGATAAATACTATCCCCTCTATGGATAAATACTAGTGGTCAGATTAAGTGCTTGACAGCCTTTGTCGCTCTTTTCTCTCTGTGCCTCTATTTATCTTCAGACTAACACAGATGCTACCGATGTCACTGCCAGTAAAATCAAAACAGACATCATTGTTATCATATCACTTAAAACATCACGCTCAACACGTTTGTGAGTGTGTGAGTGAGTGAGTGAGTGAGTGAGTGAGTTTTGACTATGTACAGCTTTGACTATGTACAGACTCAGTGAGCATAGCCTTGCTATTGAGAAAGGCCGCCGTAGGCAGACATGGCTCTCAAGAGAAGACAGGCTATGTGCTCACTGCCCACAAAATGAGGTGGAAACAGAGCTGCACTTCCTAACCTCCTGCCCAATGTATGCCCATAGTAGAGACACATATTTCCCTCAGATTACACAGATCAACAAAGAATTTGAAAACAAATCCAATTTGGATAAACTCCCATATCTACTGTGTGAAATTCCACAGTGTGCCATCACAGCAGCAAGATTTGTGACCTGTTGCCACAGAAAAGGGCAACCAGTGAAGAACAAACACCATTGTAAATACAACCCATATTTATGCTTATGTATTTTCCCTTGTGTACTTTAACCATTTGTACATTGTTACAACACTGTATATATATATATAATATATAACATGACATTTGTAATGTCTTTATTGTTTTGAAACTTCTGTATGTGTAATGTTTACTGTTAATTTTTATTGTTTACTTCACTTTTGTATATTATCTACCTCACTTGCTTTGGCAATATTAACACATGTTTCCCATGCCAATAAAACCCTTGAATTTAATTAAGAGAGAGAGAGAGAGAGAGAGAGAGAGAGAACGATGATGCAGACAAACGACAGGCTGTTTGCAGATGTAATAGATTTCAGTGTCTAACAAGCACATAATATAGATGAGAAGGCTGTTTGCAGATGTAATAGTTTCAGTGTCTAACAAGTAATATGATGTGGAGGGTGTGTGTGTGTGTGTGTGTGTGTGTGTGTGTGTGTGTGTGTGTGTGTGTGTGTGTGTGTGTGTGTGTGTGTGTGTGTGTGTGTGTGTCTGTCTGTCTGTCTGTCTGTCTGTCTGTCTGTCTGTCTGTCTGTCTGTCTGTCTGTCTGTCTGTCTGTCTGTCTGTCTGTCTGTCTGTCTGTCTGTCTGTCTGTCTGTCTGTCTGTCTGTCTGTCTGTCTGTCTGTCTGTCTGTCTGTCTGTCTGTCTGTCTGTCTGTCTGTCTGTCTGTCTGTCTGTCTGTCTGTCTGTCTGTCTGTCTGTCTGTCTGTCTGTCTGTCTGTCTGTCTGTCTGTCTGTCTGTCTGTCTGTCTGTCTGTCTGTCTGTCTGTGTCTGTGTAACAGATTTGTTTCCCTGATTCAAATGCAGATAGTAATTACTGGAGTGTGAGATATAGCATGATAGATGGTGTAGATGTGTTGACAGCCAGCCACACAGCAGAGCTGAGCTTATTACAGAGAGAGTCGAGACTAACTAACAGACCGACAGACAGACAGATAGACAGAGAAGGATGGTGTTGAATGGAAGAGAGGGCAATCTCAAATGTATCTTGTTTCTCCCTCACAATGTTCAAGGCGTGAGAAAGTGTGAAACATTCTCTTGATGCATTTCAAGAGCTTATTGTAACTATATTGTCGATGTGGCATTATCACCCCCCTGTCTCACAATTTCCTCTGTGTCTTGGATAAATGTGTGTGATCATCTGAGTGTGTGTGTGTGTGTGTGTGTGTGTGTGTGTGTGTGTGTGTGTGTGTGTGTGTGTGTGTGTGTGTGTGTGTGTGTGTGTGTGTGTGTGTGTGTGTGTGTGTGTGTGTGTGTGTGTGTGTGGCGTTTCTTCACTCCTCTTCTTCCTCATCGTCATGTTCATCAGGGTGGTGGTACCCATTGCCACTTCCCTTCCTCATCGTCATGTCGTCAGGGTTTTGGTCTTACTGCTGCCCATGATGACAGGAATGGAGATCTCTGCAGCCTTGATGGCCTGCTTGTTCAGAGGAGCCTCCACGGTCAGAACTCCCTCAGAGGACAGGGTGGACGTCACCTTCTCAGCGTCGGCCATAGGGGGCAGGCTGGAGCAGGAAGGAGAAGAGACCACAGTTCATGGGATGAAGTACTAGACTGGAGGCAGACAGAGCTTTTAACTCTCGATATATCTTCATCTTATCTCATTCATTTGATACTTTATTCAGATTTCCTGGTGTCTAAACTCTAGGGGAAACAGCACAGTCAGAATATCGTACATCCCCCACATACATTGGGAAGCTGTTGCCAATGGTTTTATGCTCCAGGAGGAAGGAGGAAGGAGGACTCAAGGAAGGACTCAAGGAAGGAAGGAAGGTAACTATTTGGATGCTGTTTATAAAATAATTAATTGAGACATAATTTGATCATTTTCTTTATTAATGTAATTCAGATCAAATCAAATTGTATTTGTCACAAGAGCCGAAAACAACAGGTGTAGACCTTACCATGAAATGCTTACTTACAAGCCCTTAACCAATAATTGCAGTTTTAAGAAAAGTAGAGTTAGGAAAATATTTACTAAATGAACTAAAGTGATAAATAAAAATAAAGTAAAAACAGTGTTGACTCTGGAGTCATGATATGTGTAGTGTTGACTCTTGAGTCATGATATGTGTAATGTTTGACTCTTGAGTCATGATATGTGTGTGTTGACTCTGGAGTCATGATATGTGTAGTGTGTTGACTCTTGACTCTGGAGTCATGATATGTGTAGTGTTGACTCTTGAGTCATGATATGTGTGGTGTTGACTCTTGAGTCATGATATGTGTAGTGTTGACTCTGAGTCATGATATGTGTGTGTTGACTCTTGAGTCATGATATGTGTAGTGTTGACGCGAGTCATGATATTGACTCAATCAGATTAATGATAATCAACCCTCTACAGGCTTGACCAATTGACTCTTGACCAATCAACCGATATGTGACCAATCAACCCTCTACAGTGTTGACTCTCTAGTCATGATCAACTCTCTACAGTGTTGACTCTTGAGTCCTGACCAATCAACCCTCTGTAGTGTTGACTCTTGAGTCATGATATGTGACCAATCAACCTCTGGACAGGATTGACCAATCAACCCTCTATAGGCTTGACCAATCAACCCTCTACAGGCTTGACCAATCAACCCTCTACAGGCTTGACCAATCAACTCTGACTACAGGCTTGACCAATCAACCGTATAGCTTGACCAATCAACCCTCTACAGGCTTGACCAATCAACTCTCTACAGGCTTGACCAATCAACCGTATAGCTTGACCAATCAACCCTCTACAGGCTTGACCAATCAACCCTCTTGACAATCAACTCTCTACAGCTTGACCAATCAACCCTTGACTCAACTCTCTACAGGCTTGACCAATCAACTCTCTACAGGCTTGACCAATCAATCAACCTACTCTCTAGCTTGACCAATCTATCAACCCCTACAGGCTTGACCAATCAACCCTCTACATGCTTGACCAATCAACCCTCTACATAATTGACCAATAAACTCTCTACAGGCTTGACCAATCAACCCTCTACAGGCTTGACCAATCAACTCTCTACAGGCTTGACCAATCAACACTCTACAGGCTTGACCAATTAACCGTATAGCTTCACCAATCTATCGTCCACAGGCTTGACCAATCAACCCTCTACAGGCTTGACCAATCAACTGTCTACAGGCTTGATGGATTTTAGTTGTTAAAAGGAGTCCGAGTCAACTTAATCTCCGAAGCAAATGGGAGAGACATTTATTATTTTGTCCAGTCATTGACAGAGGCTCTACGTCATATTTTTTTTTTAACGATTCCTATTTCGTCATGGCGACAAATTGTAACAACACGTCATGCAACAGTGGATTTATTTATTTGTTGCTCAGTCGTCCAGGTTCTTTGACAACAGTACAGTTTTATTGCTGTTGTGAAACAATGATGTTGATGTCACTTACGTGTATTTCCTGGTGAAGCATCTGGACACGAATCCATGTTCGTCCTTCCTCTCCTCATGCTTGCCTGTGGACACAAACACACACCGGTCTTAGCACTCTCTCTCACACACCGGTCTTAGCACTCTCTCTCACACACCGGTCTTAGCACTCTCTCACACACACCGGTCTTAGCACTCTCTCACACACCGGTCTTAGCACTCTCTCTCACACACCGGTCTTAGCACTCTCTCACACACCGGTCTTAGCACTCTCTCACACACCGGTCTTAGCACTCTCTCACACACCGGTCTTAGCACTCTCTCTCACACACCGGTCTTAGCACTCTCTCTCACACACCGGTCTTAGCACTCTCTCACACACCGGTCTTAGCACTCTTCTCACACACCGGTCTTAGCACTCTCTCACACACCGGTCTTCTCTCAGCTTACTCTCTCACACTTACACTCTCTCACACGGTCTTAGCACTCTCTCTCACATACCGGTCTTAGCACTCTCTCACACACCGGTCTTAGCACTCTCTCACACACCGGTCTTAGCACTCTCTCACACACCGGTCTTAGCACTCTCTCACACACCGGTCTTAGCACTCTCTCACACACCGGTCTTAGCACTCTCTCACACACCGGTCTTAGCACTCTCTCTCACACACCGGTCTTAGCACTCTCTCACACACCGGTCTTAGCACTCTCTCACACACCGGTCTTAGCACTCTCTCTCACACACCGGTCTTAGCACTCTCTCACACACCACGCCCAGCTCATCCAGAGTTTGTTTGAGTAAGAACACATGCTCTCTCTATGTGTTGCTGTTGCCTCTCTCTCTGTCTGAAAGTTCCCCTGATACTTCAACACTATCAAGGGAGCTACTGGTTCACTCTTTAGGAGTGACCATCTGTTCTGTTTTACGAGGGGCTGAGAATAGAAGTCATGCCGCCCCCCCCCCACCCCTCCCCCTCCCTGTCCCACTTGCCTGGTGTCGGTACCGTTTATCCATGTCCCCTTTGACACGCTACATGTTACACGTCACGTTACACGGACGCGCTAACTAACTCAACCTCTTAAGGATCCGCCCCTTTTTGTCCATTTCGTTGCCTAAAATGACTTACTTTTTTGACTGGTTTTGACTGCAGACACTTGTAGAATCTATTTTTTGACTGGTTTTTAAACCAGGTCCCTACATGCCAGGCATGAAATTACCCTGCCCTGCCCTGTTACCTCACAGCATATCTGTTTGCTATGATGACAGCTGAGCTGCTGAAAGGAGTTTGCCAAAGGGACCTGTCCCCCCTTTCCCACAGGACCACAACACCGAAGAGAGAGGGTGTGAAAGGACCTTTAAACAGGCATTCATCAACACTGGGGAGAGACTGTGAAATTATCTTTAATAACCAGGGCCTTTAACCAGGGCCTTTAACCAGGGCCTTTAACCAGGGGGCCTTTAACCAGAGCCATTAACCAGGGTCTTTAACCAAGGCATTTAACCAGGGCCTTTAACCAGGGCCTTTAACCAGGGCCAATAACCAGGGCAATAACCAGGGGCATTCAACCAGGGCCTTTAACCAGGGCCTTTAACCAGGGGGCCTTTAACCAGGGCCATTAACCAGGGCATTTAACCAGGGCATTTAACCAGGGCATTTAACCAGGGCCTTAACCAGGGCCTTTAACCAGGGCATTTAACCAGGGGCATTTAACCAGGGCCTTTAACCAGGGCCTTTAACCAGGGCCTTTAACCAGGGCCTAACCAGGGCCTTTAACCAGGGGGGCCTTTAACCAGGGCCTTTAACCAGGGGGGCCAATAACCAGGGCCTTTAACCAGGGGCCTTTAACCAGGGCATTTAACCAGGGCCAATAACCAGGGCCAATAACCAGGGCCTTTAACCAGGGGGCAATAACCAGGGCCTTTAACCAGGGGGCCTTTAACCAGGGCCTTTAACCAGGGCCTTTAACCAGGGCCAATAACCAGGGCCTTTAACCAGGGCCTTTAACCAGGGCCTTTAACCAGGGCCTTTAACCAGGGGGCCTTTAACCAGGGCCTTTAACCCCTGGCATTTAACCAGGGCCTTTAACCAGGGGGCCTTTAACCAGGGCATTTAACCAGGGCCTTAACCAGGGCCAATAACCAGGGCCTTAACCAGGGCCTTTAACCAGGGCCTTAACCCTTAAATGCAGGTCATATATATGTACCTGCCAAAATAAAGGAAACACTTGAGTAAATTAGGGACAAAGCAGGTGTTTCCACACAGGTGTGGTTCCAGAGTTATTTAGGAAATTAACATCCCGTCATGCTTTGGGTCATCAATAAAAACTTTGAAAGAGGGGTCTCAAATGAGCATGGGGGTTTAGAGTGTGTGTGTGTGTGTGTGTGTGTGTGTGTGTGTGTGTGTGTGTGTGTGTGTGTGTGTGTGTGTGTGCGTGCATGCGTGCGTGCGTGCGTGCGTGCGTGCGTGCGTGCGTGCGTGCGTGCGTGTGTGTCAGTGTGTGAGTCAGTCACTAGATCTCAACCCAATTAAACACTTTACGGGAGATTCTGGCGTGGCGCCTGAGACAATGTTTTCCTCCACCATCAACAAAACACCAAATCATGGAATTTGAATTGAAGAGGTGTCACATCCCTCCAATAGAGTTGCAGACACTTGTAGAATCTATTCCAAGGTGCATTGAAGCTGTCCTGGTTGGTGGTGGACCAACGCCCTATTAAGACACTTGATGTTGGTGTTTCCTTTATTTTGGTAGTTACGTGTGTATACCCATTGAAACTCATGGGGACTGTTGCATGGAGAGTTGGCCAGCGTACTAAAACAAGGTTCTCTCTCGTTAAAATATCAATACGCACTAAAATCACCCGCACAGCTGATTTCAATTGTAACCATCATTGGCCAGTGGCCACCAAAATTCTCGCTCCTTTGTCCTGATTTCATGGCCGGCGCCAGAATGAACCAGTTGGAAAGGGCATTTGATTTCCATCACTGTCAAACGTTTTCAAGACTATTTCGACCTCTGGTGGGTGTTATTACTGGAAAAAAAATCTTATTTTTACTAATGGCGAGGCCAGACTTACAGAGACAGAGATAGAAAACAGATATAGAGATACATTTACATTTACATTTAAGTCATTTAGCAGACACTCTTATCCAGAGCGACTTACAAATTGGTGATAGAGACAGACAGAGATAGAGACAGACAGAGATAGAGACAGACAGAGACAGACAGAGACAGACAGAGACAGACAGAGATAGAGACAGACAGAGACAGACAGAGATAGAGACAGACAGCGACATAGACAGATATAGAGAGACAAATAGAGACAGAAGCAGAGAAAGACAGAGACAGAGACAGATACAGAGACAGATAGAGATAGACAGAGACAGTCAGAGATAGAGACAGACAGAGACAGACAGAGATAGAGACAGACAGATAAAGAGACAGAGACAGAAACAGACAGAGATAGAGACAGACAGAGAGACAGACAGAGATAGAGACAGACAGATAACAAAGAGACAGACAGAGATAGAAAAGACAGAGACAGAGACAGATAAAGAGACAGAGACAGAGACAGACAGAGACAGACAGAGATAGAGACAGACAGCGATAGAGACAGACAGATAAAGAGAAAGAGACAGAAAGAGACAGAGATAGAGACAGACAGAGATAGAGACAGACAGATACAGAGACAGACAGATAAAGAGACAGAGACAGAGACAGACAGAGACAGACAGAGATAGATACAGACAGAGACAGAGATAGAGACAGACAGAGATAGAGAAAGACAGAGACAGACAGACAGACAGACAGAGACAGAGAGACAACAGAGATAGATACAGACAGTTAGAGCCAGAGACAGACTGACAGAGACAGACAGAGACAGAGACAAATAGACTGAGAGACAGAGACAGACAGAGACAGAGACATAGCCAAAAACAGACACACAAAGAGATCTCCAGATATGAGCTACTCACCAGTGATCTCCACCACGCCATCCTTGGTCTTGATCACCAGCTCCTCAGGGAGAAGTGGTTGACGTCCAGAGTGACCTTCCAGGTCTCCTGAGTCTGCTTGATCTCAGACATGCCAGAGCTGAGCTGGCGGGAGAGGGCAAGGGCGTGATGCTGCCCCAGCCTGAGCCATCATGGGAGCCTGGGGCATCACCGCGGCCTGGGGCATCATGGCAGCCTGCATCATGGCACTATGCAGGGGGGACATCACAGGGCTCTGGGGCATCATGGAGGGTATGAATCCAGCAGTGGACATGTCAGGGCTAAGGGCAGATGGGCGCATGTAGCCGGGCCAGTGGGTGCTGGGGAAGGTGGGGAACTCCTCAGGGAGGGCCGGCATGCCGAAGGCCTGGTCAAAGAGCCGGCTGCCCTGGTAACAGTCACGGAAGGGGTCCCAGCTGGGGGTGCGGAGCAGGCTGAAGGGGATATGTCTCTCTGTCATGGTTGCTGGAGGAAGAGGAGTAGTACTGTACCAGTAGAAGAGCTGTGGGCTGGCTGACTGGCTGACTGGCTGACTGGCTGGCTGGCTGGCTGACTGGCTGGCTGACTGGCTGGGTGGCTGACTGGCTGACTGACTGACTGGCTGGCTGGCTGACTGGCTGACTGGCTGACTGGCTGGCTGGCTGACTGACTGGCTGACTGACTTTGGTTGGTCTCTCTCAAACATCCAATGATAGTGCTCCTCGGCCGAAGGCTTTTATGCACACAGCAACCGCCCACCTCTCGTCAACACTGTCACTGGCCCTCCCTACTCAACCCTAACGCCCTGTCCCCCCCACACACCTCCCTCAGCCAGATATTTATAGAAGGAACTAGAATGTCTATTCATGGCAGATGTAGCACTAGAATGGAATCTAAATCCAAGGACCTCCCATCGACCAATCGAACACAGCTGCCCAGCACTTTGTTTCAACCCCTCCCTCCCTCCCTCCTTCCCTCCCTCCCTCCCTGTCCTGCCAATTGTAATCCCCACTCCAAGCTCACCCTAGCCATGACACAGGGCTAGAGGAATCTGAGAGTCTGCTGTAAAGCAGACAGCCCTGCTCAGCAGGTCTACAAGCATAGCGGGGAGATGTAAATATACCGTTGCTAACACACAGCCCGGTAGAGAACAGTACGTTATGTGACAAGCCAGCCACTTATGTGCAATTAGCAGCTATACATTAAGAATGCACACTGGAATCCTAGGAGCTCAAACAAGCAGAACAGAACAGACACCCACACCCACACCGACACCCACCCCATGCTTACATACAATACATGTTATGTTGGAGGTGTTTGGTGTGATAGGAGATAGTCCTGACATGGAGGAATGGAACGAGAGCTTAGTTAGACAAGTGCTCACGCTGATAATGTCATGTAGAACCTACAGTTGAAGTCGGAAGTTTACATACACTTAGGTTGGAGTCATTAAAACTAATTTTTCAACCACTCTACAAATTTCCTGTTAACAAACTATAGTTTTGGCAAGTCGATTAGGACATCTACATTGTGCAAGACACAAGTACATTTTCCAACTATTGTTTACAGACAGATTATTCCATCTATAATTCACTGTATCACAATTCCAGTGGATCAGAAGTTAAAATACACTAAGTTGACTGTGCCTTTAAACCGCTTGGAAAATTCCAGAAAATGATGTCATGGCTTTAGAAGCTTCTGATAGGCTAATTGACATAATTTGAGTCAATTGGAGTTGTACCTGTGGATGCATTTCAAGGCCTACCTTCAAACTCAGTGCCTCTTTGCTTGACACGAAAATGAAAAGAAATCAGCAAAGACCTCAGAAAAGAATTGCAGACCTCCACAATTCTGGTTCATCCTTGGGAGCCATTTCCAAATGCCTGAAGGTACCACGTTCATCTGTACAAACAATAGTACGCAAGTATTAACCCCATGGGACCACGCAGCCGTCATACCGCTCAGGAAGGAGACATGTTCTGTATAGCCCTTCTTACATCAGCTGATATCTCAAAGTGCTGTACAGAAACCCAGCCTAAAACCCCAAACAGCAAACAATGCAGGTGTAGAAGCACGGTGGCTAGGAAAAACTCTCTAGAAAGGCCAGAACCTAGGAAGAAACCTAGAGAGGAACCAGGCTATGTGGGGTGGCCAGTCCTCTTCTGGCTGTGCCGCGTGGAGATTATAACAGAACATGGCCAATATGTTCAAATGTTCATAAATGACCAGCAGGGTAAAATAATAATAATCACAGTGGTTGTCGAGGGTGCAGCAAGTCAGCACCTCAGGAGTAAATGTCAGTTGGCTTTTCATAGCCGATCATTAGGAGTATCTCTAACTCTCCTGCTGTCTCTAGAGCGTTGAAAACAGCAGGTCTGGGACAGGTAGCACGTCTGGTGAACAGGTCAGTGTTCCATAGCCGCAGGCAGAACAGTTGAAACTGGAGCAGCAGCACGGCCAGGTGGACTGGGGACAGCAAGGAGTCATCATGCCAGGTAGTCCTGAGAGAGAGAGAGAGAGAGAGAGAGAGAGAGAGAGAGAGAGAGAGAGAGAGAGAGAGAGAGAGAGAGAGAGAGAGAGAGAGAGAGAGAGAGAGAGAGAGAGAGAGAGAGAGAGAGAGAGAGAGAGAGAGAGAGAGAGAGAGAGAGAATACTTAAATTCACACAGGACACCGGATAAGACAGGGGAAGTACTCCAGATTGAACAAACTGACCCTAGCCCCCCGACACAAACTACTGCCTCATAAATACTGGAGGCTGAGACAGGAGGGGTCAGGAGACACTGTGGCCCCTATCTCTACAATTATTCTGACATTTCACATTCTTAAAATAGAGTGGTGATCCTAATTGACCTAAAATAGGGATTTTTTACTTGGATTAAATGTCAGGAATTGTGGAAAAACTGAGTTTAAATGTATTTGGCCAAGGTTTATGTAAACGTCCGACTTCAACCGTATATCTCCTCTCTGTCTAATCTATGTCTTCTCTCTGACACCTCTCTAACTCCTCTCTGTCTCCTCTCTAACTCCTAACTCCTCTCTAACTCCTCTCTGCCTCCTCTCTGTCTCCTCTCTGTTTCGTCTCTAACTCCTCTTTGCCTCCTCTCTAACTCCTCTCTAACTCCTCTCTAACTCTTCTCTAACTGCTCTCTGCCTCCTCTCTGTCTCCCAACTCCTCTTGCCTCCTCTGCCTCCCCTCTGCCTCCTCTCTAACTCTTCTCTAACTGCTCTCTGCCTCCCCTCTGCCTCCCCTCTAACTCCTCTTTGCCTCCTCTCTAACTCCTCTCTAACTCCTCTCTAACTCTTCTCTAACTGCTCTCTGCCTCCTCTCTGTCTCCCCTCTAACTCCTCTCTAACTCCTCTCTAACTCTTCTCCTGCTCTCTGCCTCCCCTCTGCCTCCCCTCTAACTCCTCTTTGCCTCCTCTCTAACTCCTCTCTAACTCCTCTCTAACTCTTCTCTAACTGCTCTCTGCCTCCTCTCTGTCTCCCAACTCCTCTCTGTCTCCTCTGCCTCCCCTCTGCCTCCCCTCTAACTCCTCTTGCCTCCTCTCTAACTCCTCTCTAACTCCTCTAACTGCTCTCTAACCCCTCTCTGTCTCCCAACTCCTCTCTGCCTCCTCTCTGCCTCCTCTCTGCCTCCTCTCTGTCTCCCAACTCCTCCTGCCTCCTCCTGTCTCCTCTCTCTACATCTCCGTCTCCCCTCTGTCTCCCCTATCTCCCCTCTGTCTCCCTATCTCCCTCTGTCTCCCCTCTGTCTCCCTATCTCCCCTCTGTCCCTCCCCTCTGCCTCCCCTCTGTTTCCCCTCTGTTTCCCCTCTAACTCCTAACTCTTCTCTAACTCCCTCTCTGTCCCCTCTGTCCCCTCTCCGTCCTCTAACCCCTGTCTAACCCTCTAACCCCTCTCTAACCCCTCTCTAACCCCCTCTAACCCCCTCTAACCCCCTCTGTCCTCTAACTCCTCTAATTCCTTTGTCACCTCTCCATCTCTCTCCAACTCCTCTCCATCTCCTCTCTAATTCCTCTGTCTCCTCTCTAACTCCACTCTCTCCGTCACCTCTCCATCTCCTCTCCAACTCCTCTCCATCTCCTCTAACTCCTCTAACTCCTCTCTGTCTCCTAACTCCTCTCTAACCCCCTCTGTCTCCTCTCTAACTCCTAACTCCTCTCTAACCCCTCTCTGTCTCCTCTGTGACTAATCTCTGTCTCCTCTCTAACTCCTCTGAGTCCTCTCTAACTCCTCTGTCTACTCTCTAACTCCTCTCTGTCTACTCTCTAACTCCTCTCTGTCTCCTCTCTAACTCCTCTCTGTCTCCTCTAACTACTAACTCCTCCCTAACTCCTCTTTGTCTCCTCTCGAACTCCTCCCTCTCTGACTCCTCTTTGTCTCCTCTGAACTCTAACTCCTCTCTGACTAATCTCTGTCTTCTCTCTGAATCCTCTAACTCCTCTCCGACTAATCTGTCTCCTCTCTAACGTTTCTCTAACTCCTCTCTAACTACTCTCTGACTAATATCTGTCTTCTCTCTAACTCCTCTCTTACTCATAACTCCTCTCTGCCTCCTCCCTGTCTCCTCTCTGTCTCCTCTAACTCCTCTTGGTCTCCTCTGTCTCCTCTCTAACTCTTCTCTGTTTCCTTTCTAAATCCTCTCTGTCTCCTCTCCAACTCCTATCAAACTCCTCTCTGTCTCCTCTCTGTCTCCTCTCTGTCTCCTCTCTGTCTCCTCTCTGTCTCCTCTCTGTTTCCCCTCTGTTTCCCCTCTAACTCCTAACTCTTCTCCAACTCCCCACTAACTCCCCACTAACTCCCCACTAACTCCCCACTAACTCCCCACTAACTCCCCACTAACTCCCCTCTGTCCCCTCTCTGTCCCCTCTCTGTCCCCTCTAACCCCTCTCTAACCCCTCTAACTCCTCTCTAACTCCTCTGCCTCCTCTGCCTCCTCTGCCTCCTCTGCCTCCTCTCCTCTCCAACTCCTCTAATTCCTTTGTCTCCTCTCTAACTCCACTCCAACCACTCTCCGTCACCTCTCCATCTCCTCTCCAACTCCTCTCCATCTCCTCTAACTCCACTCTAACTCCTCTCTTACTCATAACTCCTCTCTGCCTCCTCCCTGTCTCCTCTCTGTCTCCTCTAACTCCTCTTGGTCTCCTCTGTCTCCTTTCTAACTCTTCTCTGTTTCCTTTCTAAATCCTCTCTGTCTCCTCTCCAACTCCTATCAAACTCCTCTCTGTCTCCTCTCTGTCTCCTATCAAACTCTCAAACTCCTCTCTGTCTCCTCTCTATCTCCTCTCTGTCTCCTCTCTGCCACCTCTGTCTCCTCTCTGTCTCCTCTCTGTCTCTCTCTCTGTCTCCTCTCTGTCTCCTCTCTTTGTCCTCTATGTCTCCTCTCTAAAGTCACTGCAGAATGGCATACTTAACATGGACAACCTAGTTTTGTTTTGAATGAGTTCCAATGCTGGCTCTCTGTCCTGTCTGAGTGTAAAGGGAATTTTCAGGTGAACAAAAGAGAAACGCTTTTGTGGATATAGTCAATAACAAAACAGGGAGACCTCTAGCAGAAAATGTCTAACTTGGCCTTTGCCGAGAAGGCCCTTATATCCTAATTCCACAGAACCAGGAAGTCAAAACAATGGTGTCATCAGCTAGAGAATGGCACAGTGTTCCTGTCACGTTCTGACCTTTATTTCCTTTGTTTTGTATTTATTTAGTATGATCAGGGCGTGAGTTGGGGTGGGCAGTCTATGTTTGTTTTTCTATGATTTTGGGTATTTTTATGTTTCGGCCTAGTATGGTTCTCAATCAGAGGCAGGTGTCATTAGTTGTCTCTGATTGAGAATCATACTTAGGTAGCCTGGGTTGCACTGTTTGTTTGTGGGTGATTGTCTATGTTAGTTGCTTGTGTCACCACAGTTCTCATTATAGCTTCACGGTCGTTATTCGTTTATTGTTTTGTATAGTTTTTGTATTCAGTGTTCAGTGCTTTCTTTAATTGAAACTTCATCATGAACACAAACCATGCTGCATCTTGGTCCTCTCCTTACGACGGTCGTGACAGTTCCACAGAACACAACAACAATCGGTGTCCTTGGTCCTTGGACCTCCAGTCTGGCGTCAATCCCGATCAACACATATGAGTTTAAAATACAGCATAGTGTCTAGTGACTAAATCCCGTAACACTAATGAGTGTCACAAATATAAAGCTTCAAATCATGTGAATAACAGTAAGGGGAAATACAGAAATATGCAAAGCATTGTGTTAATTACTCTTTAATTAATATTAATGTTATTCATCTTAAATATGTTTCTAACTTTGATTTAAAGCATTTTTATTCCACCAGCAAATACAACAACATGAAGAAGGACAGTTTTGGCATGCACTTTCCAGTGCCCAACCTATATTACGGTAAGTTCCTAAAATATCAGATTATCCTCAGTATGTCTCCACTGACTGTGTCTAAAATCTGTTCTCCTTCAGGTTACAGATGACTGTGGTCCTCACATGTGTATCACCTTGGCTATAATAATATTAATATTAAATATAAGAATATTTATTTATTGAACTTTTATTTGATCATGGAGTCATACTGAGACCAAGGTCTCTTTTACAGATGAACCACGAATTACATATACATTACAGAAAATACACACATGCAAATTGAAATCCAAAATGCAAGCAGAAAGAAAAAACACAGTCATTAAACATCTATCATCTTTATCAGCTTTCTACCAAAACATAAAATGTCATGTTCATGTAATGTTTTAAAGATTTTATTCACAAATAAGGTGCAAGACTATTAAACTAAACTAAACTAAGACTATTAAACTAAACTAAACTCTGATTTACTCAGTAGAGACCAAAGGAATTCCTGAAACAGGATGTGGGAACTCAAATGTCTAAACAGGACAAAGACCCTAAGCACACAGCCAAGTCAACGCAGGGCTGGCTTCTGGACAAGTCTCTGAATGTCCTTGAGTGGCCCAGCCAGAGCCCGGACTTGAACCCGATCGAACATCTCTGGAGAGACCTGATATTAGCTGTGCAGTGACACTCACCATCCAAACTGACAGAGCTTGAGAGGATCTGCAGAGAAGAATGGGAGAAATTCCACAAATACAGGTGTGCCAAGCTTGTAGCATCATACCCAAGAAGATTCGAGGCTGTAATCGCTGCCAAAGGTGTTTCAACAAAGTACTGAGTCAAGGGTCTGAATAATTATGTAAATGGGTTTCCATTTTTTTATTTTATAAATTTGCACAAATTTATAAAAACCTGTTTTTGCTTTGTCTTTATGTCTTTATTGGGTGTAGATTGATGAGGGGGAAAATAATTGAATACATTTTATAATAAGGCTGTAACATAACAAAATGTGGAAAAAGTCAAGTGATCTGAGTACTTTCAGAAGGCACTGTATGCTTAAATCATAAGAGTTATTTTTATGCACTCTAGAGAACAAAATGTTCTTAGTTTTATCTGCATTGAATGTTATGCAGGTGAATGAGGACCCAAAAGCGACTTGGCGAAAACAGAGTCTTTAATCCAGTTTAAGGAAATAGCAATACTCCTAGACAAATCGGAGCGGTAAATAAAGCATAAAAAACAATTCCACTCGTAATCACGAGAACTGACTGGAGACTCGATAATAAACTGCAGGTTGCCTCGGGAAGGCACTTGACCGTAGCAGACTCAGACACCTGCTCACCACGCAGCATCTGAGGGAAACACGACACGACAGGGCGATACAAAGACACAGCACGGTGAACAATATACAAGGATCCGACAGGACAGAAACGGAAAACAAGGGGAGAAATAGGGACTCTAATCAGGGGAAAAGATAGGGAACAGGTGTGGGAAGACTAAATGATTGATTAGGGGAATAGGAACAGCTGGGAGCAGGAACGGAACGATAGAGAGAAGAGAGAGAGAGAGGGAGAGAGAAAAAGGGAACGAACCTAAAAAGACCAGCAGGGGGAAAACGAACAGAAGGAAAAGCAAAATGACAAGACAATATAAGACAAAACATGACAGTACCCCCACTCACCGAGCGCCTCCTGGCGCACTCGAGGAGGAATCCTGGCGGCAACGGAGGAAATCATCAATCAGTGAACGGTCCAGCACGTCCCGAGACGGAACCCAACTCCTCTCCTCAGGACCGTAACCCTCCCAATCCACTAAGTATTGGTGACCCCGTCCCCGAGAACGCATGTCCATGATCCTACGTACCTTGTAAATAGGTGCGCTCTCGACAAGGACGGGAGGGGGGAGGGAAGACGAACGGGGTGCGAAGAAAGGGCTTGACACAGGAGACATGGAAGACAGGATGGACGCGACGAAGATGTCGCGGAAGAGCAGTCGCACAGCGACAGGATTGACGACCTGGGAGACACGGAACGGACCAATGAACCGCGGAGTCAACTTACGAGAAGCTGTCGTAAGAGGAAGGTTGCGAGTGGAAAGCCACACTCTCTGGCCGCAACAATACCTAGGACTCTTAATCCTACGTTTATTGGCGGCTCTCACAGTCTGTGCCCTGTAACGGCAAAGTGCAGACCTCACCCTCCTCCAGGTGCGCTCACAACGTTGGACAAACGCTTGAGCGGAGGGAACACTGGATTCGGCAAGCTGGGATGAGAACAGAGGAGGCTGGTAACCCAGACTACTCTGAAACGGAGATAACCCGGTAGCAGACGAAGGAAGCGAGTTGTGAGCGTATTCTGCCCAGGGGAGCTGTTCTGCCCAAGACGCAGGGTTTCTGAAAGAAAGGCTGCGTAGTATGCGACCAATCGTCTGATTGGCCCTCTCTGCTTGACCGTTAGACTGGGGATGAAACCCGGAAGAGAGACTGACGGACGCACCAATCAAACGACAGAACTCCCTCCAAAACTGTGACGTGAATTGCGGACATCTGTCTGAAACGGCGTCTAACGGGAGGCCATGAATTCTGAACACATTTATGATGATTTGTGCCGTCTCCTTGGCGGAAGGAAGTTTAGCGAGAGGAATGAAATGTGCCGCCTTAGAGAACCTATCGACAACCGTAAGAATCACAGTCTTCCCCGCAGACAAAGGCAGACCGGTAATGAAGTCTAGGGCGATGTGAGACCATGGTCGAGAAGGAATGGGGAGCGGTCTGAGACGACCGGCAGGAGGAGAGTTACCTGACTTAGTCTGCACGCAGTCCGAACAAGCAGCCACGAAACGGCGCGTGTCACGCTCCTGAGTCGGCCACCAAAAGCGCTGGCGAATAGAAGCAAGAGTGCCTCGAACACCGGGATGACCAGCTAACTTGGCAGAGTGAGCCCACTGAAGAACAGCCAGACGAGTGGAAACAGGGACGAAAAGAAGGTTACTAGGACAAGCGCGCGGCGACGCAGTGTGCGTGAGTGCTTGCTTAACCTGTCTTTCAATTCCCCAGACTGTCAACCTGACAACACGCCCATAAGGAAGAATCCCCTCGGGATCAGTAGAAGCCACAGAAGAACTAAAAAGACGGGGATAAGGCATCAGGCTCGGTGTTCTTGCTACCCGGACGGTAAGAAATCACAAACTCGAAACGAGCGAAAAATAACGCCCAACGAGCTTGACGAGCATTAAGTCGTTTGGCAGAACGGATGTACTCAAGGTTCTTATGGTCTGTCCAAACGACAAAAAGGAACGGTCGCCCCCCTCCAACCACTGTCGCCATTCGCCTAGGGCTAAGCGGATGGCGAGCAGTTCGAGGTTACCCACATCATAGTTGCGTTCAGATGGCGACAGGCGATGAGAAAAATAAGCGCAAGGATGAACCTTATCGTCAGACTGGAAGCGCTGGGATAGAATGGCTCCCACGCCTACCTCTGAAGCGTCAACCTCGACAATGAATTGTCTAGTGACGTCAGGAGTAACGAGGATAGGAGCGGACGTAAAACGTTCTTTTAGAAGATCAAAAGCTCCCTGGGCGGAACCGGACCACTTAAAACACGTCTTGACAGAAGTAAGAGCTGTGAGAGGGGCAGCAACTTGACCGAAATTACGAATGAAACGCCGATAGAAATTAGCGAAACCTAGAAAGCGCTGCAACTCGACACGTGACCTTGGAACGGGCCACTCACTGACAGCTTGGACCTTAGCGGAATCCATCTGAATGCCTTCAGCGGAAATAACGGAACCGAGAAAAGTAACGGAGGAGACATGAAAAGAGCGGATAACGATTCTTAACCCTTATGTCATTCAGCCCTCGATAATCCACGCAGGGGCGCAGAGTACCGTCCTTTTTCTTAACAAAAAAAACCCCCGCCCCGGCCGGAGAGGAAGAAGGCACTATGGTACCGGCGTCAAGAGACACAGACAAATAATCCTCGAGAGCCTTACGTTCGGGAGCCGACAGAGAGTATAGTCTACCCCGAGGAGGAGTGATCCCCGGAAGGAGATCAATACTACAATCATACGACCGGTGAGGAGGAAGGGAGTTGGCTCGGGACCGACTGATGACCGTGCGCAGATCATGATATTCCTCCGGCACTCCTGTCAAATCGCCAGGTTCCTCCTGAGAAGTGGGGACAGAAGAAATGGGAGGGATGGCAGACATTAAACACTTCACATGACAAGAAACGTTCCAGGATAGGATAGAATTACTAGACCAATTAATAGAAGGATTATGACATACTAGCCAGGGATGACCCAAAACAACAGGTGTAAAAGGTGAACGAAAAATCAAAAAAGAAATAGTCTCACTGTGGTTACCAGATACTGTGAGGGTTAAAGGTAGTGTCTCAAATCTGATACTGGGAAGATGACTACCATCTAAGGCGAACATGGGCGTAGGCTTGTCTAACTGTCTGAAAGGAATGTCATGTTTCCGAGCCCATGCTTCGTCCATGAAACAACCCTCAGCCCCAGAGTCTATCAAGGCACTGCATGTAGCACCCGAACCGGTCCAGCGTAGATGGACCGACATAGTAGTACAGGATCTAGATGGAGAGACCTGAGTAGTAGCGCTCACCAGTAGCCCTCCGCTTACTGATGAGCTCTGGCTTTTACTGGACATGAATTGACAAAATGTCCATCAAATCCGCAATAGAGGCACCGGCGGTTGGTGATCCTCCGTTCCCTCTCCTTAGTCGAGATGCGAATACCTCCCAGCTGCATGGGCTCAGTCTCTGAGCCAGAGGAGGGAGATGGTTGCGATGCGGAGCAGGGAAACACCGTTGACGCGAGCTCTCTTCCACGAGCTTGGTGACGAAGATCTACCCGTCGTTCTATGCGGATGGCGAGAGCAATCAAAGAGTCCACACTGGAAGGAACCTCCCGGGAGAGAATCTCATCTTTGACCACTGCGTGGAGTCCCTCCAGAAAACGAGCGAGCAGCGCCGGCTCGTTCCAGTCACTAGAGGCAGCAAGAGTGCGAAACTCTATAGAGTAATCCGTTATGGATCGATCACCTTGGCATAGGGAAGCCAGGGCCCTAGAAGCCTCCCTACCAAAAACTGAACGGTCAAAAACCCAAATCATCTCCTCTTTAAAGTTCTGGTAATTGTTTGAACAATCAGCCCTTGCCTCCCAGATAGCTGTGCCCCACTCTCGAGCCCGGCCAGTAAGGAGTGAAATGACGTAAGCAACCCGAGCTCTCTCTCTAGAGTATGTGTTGGGTTGGAGAGAGAACACAATATCACACTGGGTGAGAAAGGAGCGGCACTCCTTGGGCTGCCCGGAGTAGCAAGGTGGGTTATTAACCCTAGGTTCCGGAGGCTCGGCAGACCAGGAAGTAACAGGTGGCACGAGACGAAGACTCTGGAACTGTCCAGAGAGGTCGGAAACCTGAGCGGCCAGGTTCTCCATGGCATGACGAGCAGCAGACAATTCCTGCTCGTGTCTGCCGAGCATGGCTCCTTGGATCTCGACGGCAGTGTTACGAGCGTCTGTAGTCGCTGGGTCCATTCTTTGGTCGGATCCTTCTGTTATGCAGGTGAATGAGGACCCAAAAGCGACTTGGCGAAAACAGAGTCTTTAATCCAGTATAAGGAAATAGCAATACTCCTAGACAAATCGGAGCGGTAAATAAAGCATAAAAAACAATTCCACTCGTAATCACGAGAACTGACTGGAGACTCGATAATAAACTGCAGGTTGCCTCGGGAAGGCACTTGACCGTAGCAGACTCAGACACCTGCTCACCACGCAGCATCTGAGGGAAACACGACACGACAGGGCGATACAAAGACACAGCACGGTGAACAATATACAAGGATCCGACAGGACAGAAACGGAAAACAAGGGGAGAAATAGGGACTCTAATCAGGGGAAAAGATAGGGAACAGGTGTGGGAAGACTAAATGATTGATTAGGGGAATAGGAACAGCTGGGAGCAGGAACGGAACGATAGAGAGAAGAGAGAGAGAGAGGGAGAGAGAAAAAGGGGAACGAACCTAAAAAGACCAGCAGGGGGAAAACGAACAGAAGGAAAAGCAAAATGACAAGACAATATAAGACAAAACATGACATTCAAAACGGACTTCAAGTCAATAAGGTTTTTCTGTAATACAATGAATTCAGACTGTAGTTCAGATAGAGCCTGGTCAACCGTGGAGGCAATAGCATACACAACAGAATCGTCGTCATACAAGTGCAGGTTACAATATTTTATGGACAAGTCGATATTGTTTATGTAAAAAGTTAAAAGTACAGGACCCAGAATCGACCCTTGCGGGATACCTTTTATAATATCCAGGAAACCTGATTTAACACCACCAGTAGATACACGTTGAGTTCTATATGTCAAGTCATGTTTAAACCAGTTACATGCAGCCTGGTCAAGGCCAATTGAGGAAAGCCTCTAAATTAGCAGTGAGTGAAAAACAGTATCGAAAGCCTTTGACAGGTCAATGAAGAGGGCAACACAACGATGCCTTTTATCCATACAGTTAAGCATATAATTTATAACTCGGGATGCAATTAATGATGTACATTAATATACTGTATACTGCAGATCTACATGCCCTATAAAGTAATGAAGGACCCAGGGTTGGGATATGGTACCTCACAACCTTCGTCTTTGCTGAATCAGCATTGTCACGCACATGACAGTTTCTCCATCTTGTCTGAGGGTGTTGTTGAAACACAATAGTGTCCTGTGTCTCTTCCAACGAGCAACACTGGATGTTCTATCACAATAACTCTGTGGATGGCAGTCAGTATTCTATCACATTAACTCTGTGGATGGCAGTCAGTATTCTATCACATTAACTCTGTGGATGGCAGTCAGTATTCTATCACATTAACTCTGTGGATGGTAGTCAGTATTCTATCACATTAACTCTGTGGATGGTAGTCAGTATTCTATCACATTAACTCTGTGGATGGTAGTCAGTATTCTATCACATTAACTCTGTGGATGGCAGTCAGTATTCTATCACATTAACTCTGTGGATGGCAGTCAGTATTCTATCACATTAACTCTGTGGATGGTAGTCAGTATTCTATCACATTAACTCTGTGGATGGCAGTCAGTATTCTATCACATTAACTCTGTGGATGGCAGTCAGTATTCTATCACATTAACTCTGTGGATGTATTCTATCACATTAACTCTGTGGATGGTCAGTATTCTATCACATTAACTCTGTGGATGGTAGTCAGTATTCTATCACATTAACTCTGTGGATGGCAGTCAGTATTCTATCACATTAACTCTGTGGATGGCAGTCAGTATTCTATCACATTAACTCTGTGGATGGCAGTCAGTATTCTATCACATTAACTCTGTGGATGGTAGTCAGTATTCTATCACATTAACTCTGTGGATGGTAGTCAGTATTCTATCACATTAACTCTGTGGATGGCAGTCAGTATTCTAAACCCGGGAGACGCTAGGCCTATTCTGCGCCGCCCTATGGGACTCCCAAACAGCCCGGGATCAAACCCGGGTCTGTAGTCACGCCCCTCAAAGGATATATTGTTGTATATCTCAATAGTAAAGAGGCTGGGGGTAGTGTTAGTGTTAAGGTTGAGGCTAGGGGTAGTGTTAAGGTTGTGGTTGAGGATAGGGATAGGGTTAGTGTTAAGGTTGAGGGTAGGGCTAGTGTTAAGGTTGTGGTTGAGGATAGGGGTAGTGTTAGTGTTAGTGTTATAGTTGAGGCTAGGGGTAGGGCTAGTGTTAAGGTTGTGGTTGAGGATAGGGTTAGTGTTAAGGTTATGGTTGAGGATAGGGTTAGTGTTAAGTGTTAAGGTTATGGTTGAGATTAGGGTTAAGTGTTAAGGTTGTGGTTGAGGTTGGTTAGTCTTAAGTGTTAAGGTTGTGGTCGAGGATAGGGATAGGGATAGGGTTAGTGTTAAGGTTGTGGTTGAGGATAGGGGTAGTGTTAGTGTTAAGGTTGTGGTTGAGGATAGGGTTAGTGTTAAGGTTGTGGTTGAGGATAGGGTTAGTGTTAAGGTTGTGGTTGAGGATAGGGATAGTGTTAAGGTTGTGGTTGAGGATAGGGTTAGTGTTAAGTGTTAAGGTTGTGGTTGAGGATAGGGTTAGTGTTAAGTGTTAAGGTTGTGGTTGAGGATAGGGATAGGGTTAGTGTTAAGGTTGTGGTTGTGGATAGGGTTAATGGTTGTGGTTGTGGATAGGGGTAGGGTTAGTGTTAAGGTTGTGGTTGAGGATCGGGATAGGGCTAGTGTTAAGTTTGTGGTTGAGGTTGAGGCTAGGGGTAGGGTTAGTGTTAAGGTTGTGGTTGAGGCTAGTGGTAGGGGTAGGGCTAATGTTAAGGTTGTGGTTGAGGTTGAGGCTAGGGGTAGGGTTAGTGTTAAGGTTGTGGTTGAGTGTTATGGTTGTGGTTGAGACTAGTGCTAGTTCTAAGGTTGTGGTTGAGGGCTAGGGTTAGTGTTGTGGTTGTGGTTGAGGGTTAGGGTTAGTGTTGTGGTTGTGGATGAGGCTAGGGTTTGTGGTTGTGGTTGAGGGTTAGGGTTGTGCTATTGTTAGGTTTAGGGCTGGGATTAGGGCAAATTTGGGTTGAGGCCTTTTCATAAATTCAACAGCCTTAGACGTATCTATTTCGCAACAAAGCCCCCTTCACTCACGCCGCCAAACTTACCCTAGTAAAACTGACTATCCTACCAATCCTCGACTTCGGCGATGTCATCTACAAAATAGCTTCCAAAACTCTACTCAGCAAATTGGATGTAGTCTATCACAGTGCCATCCGTTTTGTTACCAAAGCGCCTTATACCACCCATCACTCCGACCTGTATGCTCTAGTTGGGTGGCCCTCGCTACATATTCGTCGTCAGACCCACTGGCTCCAGGTCATCTATAAGTCTATGCTAGGTAAAGCTCTGCCTTATCTCAGTTCACTGGTCACGATGGCAACACCCACCCGTAGCACGCGCTCCAGCAGGTATATCTCACTGGTCATCCCCAAAGCCAACACCTCATTTGGCCGCCTTTCCTTCCAGTTCTCTGGTGCCAGTGACTGGAACGCATTGCAAAAATCACCTAAGCTGGAGACTTACATTTCCCTCACTAACATTAAACATCAGCTATCTGAGCAACTAACTGATCGCTGCAGCTGTAAATAGTCCACCTGTAAATAGTCCATCTGTAAACCTAATCTACCTACCTCATCCCCCATATTGTTTTGATTTACATTTCTGCTCTTTTGCACACCAGTATGACTACTTACACACCAGTATGACTACTTACACACCAGTATGACTACTTGCACACCAGTATGACTACTTACACACCAGTATGACTACTTACACACCAGTATGACTACTTACACACCAGTATCACTACTTACACACCAGTATCACTACTTACACACCAGTATGACTACTTACACACCATCTGCTCATCATCATCTGCTCATCTATCACTCCAGTGTTAATCTGCTAAATTGTAATTACTTTGCTACTATGGCCTATTTATTGCCTCACCTCCTCACGCCATTTACACACACTGTATATAGACTTTTCTCTATTGTGTTATTGACTGTGCGCTTGTTTATTCCATGTGTAACTCCATGTTGTTGTTTCTGTTGCCCTGCTTTGCTTAATCTTGGCCAGGTCGCAGTTGTAAATGGAGAACTTGTTCTCAACTTGTTAACCTGGTTAAATAAAGGTAAAATAAAATTACAATTAAAAAGCAGTGTCTGATATTTTTTTGGAAGCTATTTAAAAAATATATATATTTCACCTTTATTTAACCAGGTAGGCTAGTTGAGAACAAGTTCTCTTTACAACTGCGACCTGGCCAAGACAAAGCATAGCAGTTCGACACATACAACAACACAGAGTTACACATGGAATAAACAAGCATAGTCAATAACACAAGATAAAAAAATACTATGTACTATGCTGCATTCATCATATATTCACAGGTTACTGTAACATACTGTAGGTTGAGTTCATGGACTTGGGAGGAAAAATTAAACAGGCAGTTATTTGAGGAGCTGGAAAAGTACACCAGGGTACAGAATATCCCAGTCCATCCAGTCTAGATGTTTCCAGACGTGTCATTAAGAAATAAAGAAAATAGTTACATTAGCACCCTCTGCAGGTGACACATACACATAGCACATCGACGTATTACTTTATGACTCTGGTGTGAAAAGTATGTAGAGTTCCAATGTGTTTTTGTTTTTTTCATGTCAAAAAAGAGTAGCGATCGAAAGACGACAACACAAGTAGCTCATTTTTCATTGGTTTATATTTATTGTCCTGTATATAATAACTGGTAAACTACAACTAAGGGACGTTTATACAATTCAAAGGTTTAGCATTGTACTCTTAATAACGAAACATGTTTAGATTATGAAAGTAACACCGCATGAGTGACACGAGGCTTGACAAATGGGAAGGAAGACAGGGTCTCTGGTTGCATCATCACCAGCAGCTGTCCCAGCTAGCACATTTGGTTCCTTGGAAGCTGTGGGAACGTACGTTTTAAGTAGTTAGGATTCCTGACGGTTAAAACAAAAACGTTTTGTAATTACTTTCTAAGAATAGAAGTGAAAACTTAGCCTGTTCTGGGCACGTTAATATTTAGGTTGCAGGGTAACCCCTGAAAGCCAGCCTGGGAGTTTTTTAATCTCCCTTATTATTTTTGTGTTAACGTGTGTATGTTGAAATTCTTTGGTTTTGTCAGCCAATGTTGACCATGGTCTTAAATGTTGACACATTAACATTCTGAGAACGGAAATTCAAGGATATTTTGAAGGTAATTAAATAACGTTCTGCGAACATGTGTCAGTAAGACTTTTAATAACACTGCTAGTTTAGTTTGGGTTAACTGTTATGAACTCCCAGCACAGATGGGACACGTGGACAGTTATTTGTCTGGGCATTAATCATGTAAACACATTCCCTTTTTATTGTGGCATTTGAGATTCAAACCTATGATCTTCTGTTCTCTATCCATGGAATTAGTTCACAGCTCCACCAAGATGGAGCTAGCATGCCATGGTAAAAAGAAAAACTCAAACAAACCTGTTCATTTTAGTCTTTACAAACAGACCCTAGCTATTTCTCAACGTTCTCTGAACGTTCTGTGAACGTGGCTTTAAATAGAACCATGAAGAAACCTGTAGAAAACATTTTTGCTGTAGTACTGAAATTCCCACAGAAGAATGTTATAAAACTGTAGTAAATGTTACGGGACGGTTGTATGCTAAATAAACATAGGACGTTCACGCTCTAACCAAGCTCTAAGAAACATATGGTTTCAGAACGTTATGTGCTAGCTGGGGACCTATCAGCACGGAGACAGGGAACATGATGGGCATCTAGTGGGACTACCTGTGTCTGGGTGCAAGCGTTTTGCTAGCTGGGGACCTATCAGCACGGAGACAGGAAACATGATGGGCATCTAGTGGGACTACCTGTGTCTGGGTGCAAGCGTTTTGCTAGCTGGGGACCTATCAGCACGGAGACAGGAAACATGATGGGCATCTAGTGGGACTACCTGTGTCTGGGTGCGAGCGTTTTGCTAGCTGGGGCATTTGCCGCATACATAGTATAGGTGACCCACTGGCTTGTGAAACAAGCAGACCCTCTGTCAGTGACCTCATGTCAGGTCAGAGCCAGTTACCAGGACACCTCTGGTTAAAAGCAGGGTGTAGGGGATAGATCAGCCTTATACAGCAGGGGCAATGTGATTGGTAACACCGACCACAAACTCGTCCAATCAACACACCTTTGTCTGCAGAGAGCCAATCCAGGACTGGTTTACGAGTTCGACAGTACGAGTTGGTAGAAGTGGAGCTTTGGAGCCCTGCAGAGTAACAGCCCCTCTAAGACTGTAACTAGGCATCCCCTGCACCAGGAGACAGACAGACAGGTAACAGTCCCTCTAAGACTGTAACTAGGCACCCCCTACACCAGGAGACAGACAGACAGGTAACAGTCCCCCTAAGACTGTAACTAGGCACCCCCTGCACCAGGAGACAGACAGGTAACAGTCCCTCTAAGACTGTAACTAGGCATCCCCTGCACCAGGAGACAGACAGTCAGGTAACAGTCCCCCTAAGACTGTAACTAGGCATCCCCTGCACCAGGAGACAGACAGACAGGTAACAGTCCCCCTAAGACTGTAACTAGGCATCCCCTGCACCAGGAGACAGACAGACAGGTAACAGTCCCTCTAAGTAACCCTGTGTAAGAGCATTATACATCAATCAGGTAAGCGATTGAAAACCCGGCCCCCATAGAAACAAGCTATTAAAGGAAGCAGAAGCTTTCATGACAAAAAAAAGGATTTGGGTTAAAACATCAATTGACGTTCTGTATGTTCATAGATGAGAACGTGTACATATGCAGCAATTCCCCATTAAATATTAACATCTCAACAACACGGTTCTTCAAATTGTTTTTAAAAACATTCAATGAGACAAAAAAAAACAAATAAATAATCAAATAAATAAACAAATAAATAACATAAGAAATAGATAAATAATTGGCATAAATAAGTGAACAAATAGCTGTGGATAAAAGATAGACCCACATGATCGCATGGATGCTTTTGCAGAAAATATCTTTAGAAAGAGCATCTTTACAGAGCGACTTCACATCACTGGTCATTGAGCAAGAGGTCTGGACATAATAAATAGTGGAATAAGGAAGAGAGGAAAAAGTACATGATAATCAAACATCTGTCCCTTGTTTTGTTTTGCCTCAGTGTGTAATTACAGGTCAGGAATGTCAGGGTCATGTTCGGGACCAAAATGTTCTCCATCGTTTCAGATAGAAATGCTACAAATAGGGCCGACGTGATTCCTTATTCTACATCTCAGAGATCCATGTTGGTTCTACATAGCATACTTCTATTTGAATGTGCCCCAAGTCAGAATAGGGGGCAGGGACTGATGCACCCTGGGACCTGTAGTGGCAGGGGCAGGGACTGATGCACCCTGGGACGTGTAGTCCTGTAATGGCAGGGGCAGGGACAGATGCACCCTGGGACCTGTAGATGAAGGGGCAGGGTCTGATGCACCCTGGGACCTGTAGTCCTGTAATGGCAGGGGCAGGGACTGATGCACCCTGGGACGTGTAGTCCTGTAATGGCAGGGGCAGGGGCAGGGACAGATGCACCCTGGGACCTGTAGATGAAGGGGCAGGGTCTGATGCACCCTGGGACCTGTAGTCCTGTAATGGCAGGGGCAGGGACTGATGCGCCCTGTGACCTGTAGTCCTGTAGTGGCAGGGGCAGGGAAAGATGCACCCTGGGACCTGTAGTGTCAGGAACAGATGCACCCTGGGACCTGCAGCCCTGTAGTGGCAGGGGCAGGGACAGATGTACCCTGGGACCTGTAGTACTGTAGTGGCAGGGGCAGGGACAGATGCACCCTGGGACCTGTAGTACTGTAGTGGCAGGGGCAGGGACAGATGCACCCTGGGACCTGTAGTCCTGTAATGGCAGGGGCAGGGACTGATGCACCCTGGAACCTGTAGTCCTGTAATGGCAGGGGCAGGGAAACATGCACCCTGGGACCTGTAGTGGCAGGGGCAGGGACTGATGCACCCTGGAACCTGTAGTGGCAGGGGCAGGGACTGATGCACCCTGGGACCTGTAGTCCTGTAATGGCAGGGGTAGGGACTGATGCACCCTGGGACCTGTAGTCCTGTAATGGCAGGGGCAGGGAAACATGCACCCTGGGACCTGTAGTGGCAGGGGCAGGGACTGATGCACCCTGGGACCTGTAGTCCTGTATTGGCAGGGGCAGGGACTGATGCACCCTGGGACCTGTAGTACGTGTAGTGGCAGGGGCAGGGACAGATGCACCCTGGGACCTGTAGTGGCAGGGGCAGGGACTGATGCACCCTGGGATGTGTAGTCCTGTAATGGCAGGGGCAGGGACAGATGCACCCTGGGACCTGTAGATGCAGGGGCAGGGACTGATGCACCTTGGGACCTGTACTCCTGTAATGGCAGGGGCAGGGACTGATGCACCCTGGGACCTGTAGTCCTGTAGTGGCAGGGACAGATGCACCCTGGGACCTGTAGTGTCAGGGACAGATGCACCCTGGGACCTGTAGTCCTGTAATGGCAGGGGCAGGGACTGATGCACCCTGGGACCTGTAGTCCTGTAATGGCAGGGGAAGGGACAGATGCACCCTGGGACCTGTAGTCCTGTAGTGGCAGAGGCAGGGACTGGTGCACCCTGGGACCTATAGTCCTGTAGTGGCAGGGGCAGGGACAGATGCACCCTGGGACCTGTAGTCCTGTAATGGCAGGCAGCTCTCTGGTACAAGCAGCAGTCTTCCTCCTTTTTGTTGCATCATCATGCGAAGTCACCATCAAATAACAAGCCTCTTCCAAAAAAAATCACATAGAATATACAGTGCATAGTTTACAAGCCAGAACTTACAGTTTAGAATCATCTATACATCCTGATATATCAGTTCCCTTCTGCATGCTAAATCGTCAGCCATCTTTTCTTTTGTTCTTTATCGCATCTGTTTTGATCTCTCTGGTTCCTAAGCATAAGTGTCTTTGGGGAAATGACGTCATGACATTGGAGGAAGAATTGCCCAGTGCTGTTTGATTTGATTTGATTACTTTCTTTCACTTGTACCTCTTCTTTTCATCTTCTTTGACAAACTCCGTGGAAGAGTCCCAATGCTGGAGAACGTTTTTTTTATGGGGGGGGTTACTTTTGCTATGCAGAAACATATAGAGAAAGTGCTTACAGAATTGTTCTTTATCAATTATTTTCTAAAAGCATGATCTGAAAAATGTTATTTTAAATAAGTGCCTGTGTGAAGACAAATCGATATTTCAGATCCAGGCTCTGGTTAACGCTGGTATACAGAGATGGAGACTGAGTATGGTATAAAAAACAGAGAAGGTCTGACCCTGTGTTTGGGCCAATCAGGGACGCAGCCCCCCTCCTCCCCAACTCCCCTCTCTCTGTCTCTCTCTCTCATCAGAAGCCGGGGCTTTCATAGCTACTGCGACTGTAGTTGCTGTGGCTCCTGGGGCTGCGTGAGCGGCTGTGGCTCCTGGTGCGGCTGTGACTGCAGCTGTAGCTGCGGCTGCGACTCCTCCCTGAATGGGAGGGGCTTGACATGGAACTGGAGGAGGAAGGGCTGGGGCGGTAGTACGGGATAGGCCGCTTCCGAGCGCTGAGGAGAGGAGAGGGTAGGAGATTAGACAGTACATAAAGCTCTTGTAGGAGTTAGTTAGTGTGAGGAGGACCAGCACATTGACAGCTGACCAGAGAGCGTGTTTTCTTGTCTCTGTTACAGTATGGTCCAGTAGGAATGCTGTATGTTTTGCAACATAATCCATTTTTTAAATACTCTCAGAATTTAAATATCAAATGTATTTAAAAACATATATGTATAAATATTCCATGTACTGTACCACGTCAAATCTATAACATGTTTGAATCTTCATAAAAGTTTAAAAAGATAAAAAATAAGGCACTTGGTCAGCTGTCATCAAAAGCAGACCAGAGAAATAGGCATACTGTCGTTATCGTTGTATTTATTACTATAGTTATAGCTGTGGTTGTTTCTGTAGTTATTATTGTATCTATTACTGTAGTTGTTTCTGTGGTTGTTACTATGGTTATTAGGTGGTAGAGTCAGATTGAGAGGTGCTGAAAGAGAGCAGATGCATATGTTAGTTAGTAGGCATTCGCACACACACACACACACACACACACACACACACACACACACACACACACACACACACACACACACACACACACACACACACACACACACACACACACACACACACACACACACACACACACACACACACACACACACACACACACACACACACACACACACACACACACTCCAATGGGTTAAAAGCGCTGAGATTGCCTTGTTAGTGGACATCCTCAAGGTGCAACCTAAGTGACACTTGCAGAAGTTGAGAGGTATGATAGGTTGCTGCTGGTAAGTTAAGAGCTGTTAGCCACACAAAAAGGACAGGAAGACTTTCTGAAGGTTTAGCCATCAACCACAAATCAGGTGATTTAACGATCTAGGAACGACGTCAGCTCTATCAAGGTGCTTCTGCTACTGAATGAGAATTCACTGGAAACATCTCAAAATAATTTCTGTCGATCCACAATTTGGGACAACGGCCAAGTTCAAGGAATACATTTACTGACCAAGATGAAGGCCTTGATAGCACCTTCATCAAAAACACCTGTGTTATAACATTAGTTATATGTTTCTCTAGTGCTTGTGTGAGTTTATTCAAGCTGCTTTACAAAAGGAAAAGAGGATAGAAAGAAGGAGAGAGACTCGAGGGAAAGGAGAGGCAGCAGGGTTACTCTTGGGAAGTTTGTTCTGTTGGTTAGCTGCTTCACCAGACTTCAGACAGGAGAACTAGGAGAGTCCTGCTGCACGGCAACTGTTACCACAGTAACCTAGCCTGCAGCTCAGCAGCATTCTGTTGTCTTGGCTTCCGGGGGACTCTTCCTTTGTACAGGATTGACAGAGGAGTGACAGAACCAGCATTTTATCGAAAAGCACTCCACACATATTCTGGGAAATACAATTGAATCATATTTTATTGCTAATGTGAGCCATCGCTCAGCTGTGACAAATCCCATCTGTAATAAAGGTTGTACACTGCTACAATATAAATACAAGTCATCCAAAATAATATAACATAATATAACACTATGTACATAAAATAACCCTACATTTACAGTAACTATGCTGAGTATTCACAATCAAATTGTTGAGAAAAACCAAAGAAAATCTGAGAGGGAGAAACCTTGACCATCTCTCCCATAGATGTCAGTGTTACAATTGTATTCTGCTTTCACTGAGGGAGCGCGGCTAGATACTGTAGATCTTCTGTTACCTGGTGATCCTGCGAGCCTCCATGAAGCTGGGAGAGTCTCGTCTCCTCTTCCTGATGGGAGAGTAGCTCCTGGAACGACGGTGAGCACGGTCAGCGCCAGAGTGGTGAGGACTATCTCTGTCCTTAGCGGAAAAACTGAAAAATACACAGAACTTGTCATGTGTACTGGACAGGCAAAACAAACAACAAATGTGTGAAAAAAGTCATGTTTGTGTCAAAATAAAATCACTGGGGAGCTAAACTAAACAAGTTTTTAGTAGACCTAAAACCAAGAGGTTAATCTGGCCTTCCAGGTAGGTTAACCATCATCCACAGACTAGTAAGTCTCCTTCCTCTAGGTGGTAGGTTAACTCTCAGCCACAGACTAGTAAAGTAATCCTTCCTCTAGGTGGTAGGTTAACTCTCAGCCACAGACTAGTAAGTCTCCTTCCTCTAGGTAGTAGGTTAACTCTCAGCCACAGACTAGTAAGTAACCCTTCCTCTTGGTGGTAGGTTAACTCTCAGCCACAGACTAGTAAGTAACCCTTCCTCTTGGTGGTAGGTTAACTCTCAGCCACAGACTAGTAAATCTCCTTCCTCTAGGTGGTAGATTAACCATCATCCACAGACTAGTAAGTCTCCTTCCTCTAGGTGGTAGGTTAACTCTCAGCCACAGACTAGTAAGTCACCTGGAATTGTTCTGTCTGGCATGGTCGTGGAGAGACTTGGCCTTGCTGGGGCCTCTTTCTCTGGAAGCAGAGCATGATGAGGACCGTCCTGAGCTCCAGGAGCTGCTGCGCTGGCGGACTCTGACACCGCCCCGCCCCCGAGACTCAATCTTCTTGGTGCCTGACCCAGACGGATGGTGGTGCCGCCCTGGGGATGCAGACAGCCTCTGGTGATGGGCCTGTCCCCGACCCCCACGGCGGTGACGCTTGGAAGAGTGGGATCTTTTAGTCCTGGAGGTAGATGGGTAACGAGTGTCATTTGATTAGTGGTAACAGAGAAAAGATGGCGGTCATGGTGGATAACTTTAGTAGGTTTTACTTATTTGTATTTTTTGTTTAACCTTTATTTTACTAGGCAAGTCATTAAGAACAAATTCTTATTTAACAATATAAGGGACGCATGAGTCACTGATGTGATCTTCCTGTCTGGGTTGACGCCCCCCCCTTGGGTTGTGCCGTGGCGGAGATCTTTGTGGGCTATACTCGGCCTTGTCTCAGGATGGTAAGTTGGTGGTTGAAGATATCCCTCTAGTGGTGTGGGGGCTGTGCTTTGGCAAAGTGGGTGGGGTTATATCCTTCCTGTTTGGCCCTGTCCTGGGGTGTCATCGGATGGGGCCACAGTGTCTCCTGACCCCTCCTGTCTCAGCCTCCAGTATTTATGCTGCAGTAGTTTATGTGTCGGGGGGCTAGGGTCAGTTATATCTGGAGTACTTCTCCTGTCCTATCCGGTGTCCTGTGTGAATTTAAGTATGCTCTCTCTAATTCTCTCTTTCTCTCTTTCTTTCTCTCTCTCGGAGGACCTGAGTCCTAGGACCTTGCCCCAGGACTACCTGACATGATGACTCCTTGCTGTCCCCAGTCCACCTGGCCGTGCTGCTGCTCCAGTTTCAACTGTTTTGCCTATGATTATTATTATTCGACCATGCTGGTCATTTATGAACATTTGAACATCTTGGCCATGTTCTGTTATAATCTCTTCCTGGCACATCCAGAAGAGGACTGGCCACCCCACATAGCCTGGTTCCTCTCTAGGTTTATAATCTCCACCTGATACAGCCAGAAGAGGACAGGCCACCCCTCATAGCCTGGTTCCTCTCTAGGTTTCTTCATATGTTTTGGCCTTTCTAGGGAGTTTTTCCTAGCCACCATGCTTCTACACCTGCATTGCTTGCTGTTTGGGGTTTTAGGCTGGGTTTCTGTACAGCACTTTGAGATATCAGCTGATGTAAGAAGGGCTATATAAATACATTTGATTTGATGTATATATATATATATATATACACACAGTACATTCAGAAAGTGTTCAGACCCCTTTCCTTTTTCCATGTTTTGTTACATTACATCCTTATTCTAAAATGGATTAAATAACTAAATGTCCTCATCACTCGACACACAATACCCCATAATGACATCACAATACCCCATAATGACATCACAATACCCCATAATGACATCACAATACCCCATTATGATATCACAATACCCCATAAGGACATCACAATACCCCATAAGGACATCACAATACCCCATAAGGACATCACAATACCCCATAAGGACATCACAATACCCCATAATGACATCACAATACCCCATAATGACATCACAATACCCCATAAGGACATCACAATACCCAATTATGATATCACAATACCCCATAATGACATCACAATACCCCATAAGGACATCACAATACCCCATAAGGACATCACAATACCCCATAATGACATCACAATACCCCATAATGACATCACAATACCCCATAATGACATCACAATACCCCATAATGACATCACAATACCCCATAAGGACATCACAATACCCCATTATGATATCACAATACCCCATAATGACATCACAATACCCCATAATTTCATCACAATACCCCATAATGACATCACAATACCCCATAATGACATCACAATACCACATAATGACATCACAATACCCCATAAGGACATCACAATACCCCATAATGACAAAGCAAAAACAGGGTTTTAGAAATGTTTGCAAATGTATTAAAAATAAAAAAACAGAAATATGATCCTTTATTCAGATCCTTGGCTCAGTATTTTGTTGATGAAGCAGCTTTGGCAGCGATTACAGCCTCGAGTCTTCTTGGGTATGACTCTACAAGCTTGGCACAGTTGTATTTGGGGAGTTTCTCCTATTCTTCTTTGCAGATCCTCTCAAGGACATTCAGATACTTGTCCAGAAGCTCCTGTGTTGTCTTGGCTGTCTGCTTACGGACATTGTCCTGTTGGAAGGTGAGCCTTTGCTCCAGTCTGAGGTCCTGAACACTCTGGAGCAGGTTTTCATCACAAGCTGCCAGAACAGCTGCCAGAACAGCTTTCATACACCTTGGCAACCACAAGCTGCCAGAACAGCTTTCATACACCTTCTGGCAGCTTGTGGTTGCCAAGGTGTATGAAAGCTGTTCTGGCAGCTTGTGGTTGCCAAGGTGTATGAAAGCTGTTCTGGCAGAAATATGTAGCTCAGTTGGTAGAGCATGGTGCTTGTAACGCCAGGGTAGTGGGTTCGATCCCCGGGACCACCCATACGTAGAATGTATGCACACATGACTGTAAGTCGCTTTGGATAAAAGCGTCTGCTAAATGGCATATATCATATTATTATTATTTTAAAAAACTATCATAATAATGGAATTATTTTAGATTTTTTTTGCCTCTTGGGCTTGGGAGCAGCCCCCGACTCAAACAATTGACCATTCACATTTATTTATCATTCAATTTTTTTGGTGGGGATTTTTTATGAATTGGTTACCCAATTAGTGCACTACCGGTCATGTAATAAATTTTAAAAATTAAGTAACTTTTATTTTACTGCTTCTTGGGCTTCCATGGGCCGGTGCTCAGGAGTTTAAACTACAGTAATTCCCTGCATTAATCCGGCCCTGTCAATGGTAAAGGTTATGTCAGTATGACCGGTCCAATCTCTCTGCTTACTTCTTCTGGTGAGAGCTCTTTTCTCTGTGAGGATGCAGGTTATGTTGAGAGTGGGCGGAGTCACTGCTGTGAGTCGGTGAATGGGAGCGCTTCCCCTGGACTCTGTGACATCTGTGACCTCCCCATCTCCCTGACGACCCCAGGTCCGTCGTCTGCCTGTCCTCCCCATGTAGGGCCTCTCCAGCCTGGGCAGTAGTACTTCCTGGGGCCCTGTAGAGGGCAGTGTGGGCCTTGTTCTCTCCTCCTCTCAGTTGTGGCAGTATCGTGGTCGACTGGGCTCCCGGAGAAACAGCAGTCAGCATTCTCAGCTTCTGTACAGAGATGATAACCAACAAACAGAAAAAAAAGAACCAAAGACAAAACAGAAGAAAGGGGAAGAAATGGCCTTAGAGTTTGTCACAGTGGAGGGTTTGAGTGCTACGGTGTACTTGCCAAAAGAGGGTCAACATCTAAAATAATAGATCTAGGTCTTTTTCTTGATATGGCTCATAGACAGTCCTCTATGGTACAACGCATGCAATACTTTGGCATGCAAAACCATAATGAGACGAAGAAATCATAATCCCAATAAGAAACAAACAAAACAACTAGAAGAGGGAGAGGAAGAATGGTAAACAATATCAAATGAACAAATAAAGTTAAAGAGCAGAGAGGAGAACAGAGAAGAAAAGAGAGAGGAGAGTAGAGAGTTCCAGTAGAGAGAGTTACAGTAGAGAGAGTTACAGTAGAGAGAGTTACAGTAGAGAGTAGAGAGTTACAGTAGAGAGAGTAGAGAGTTACAGTAGAGAGAGTTACAGTAGAGAGAGTTACAGTAGAGAGAGTAGAGAGTTCCAGTAGAGAGAGTTACAGTAGAGAGAGTAGAGAGTTACAGTAGAGAGAGTAGAGAGTTACAGTAGAGAGAGTTACAGTAGAGAGAGTAGAGAGTTACAGTAGAGTAGAGAGTTACAGTAGAGAGAGTTACAGTAGAGAGAGAGAGTTACAGTAGAGAGAGTAAAGAAAGTTAAAGTAGAGAGAGTAGAGAGTTACAGTAGAGAGAGTAGAGAGTTACAGTAGAGAGAGTAGAGAGTTACAGTAGAGAGAGTAGAGAGTTACAGTAGAGAGAGTAGAGAGTTACAGTAGAAAGAGTAGAGAGTTACAGTAGAGAGAGTTACAGTAGAGAGAGTTACAGTAGAGAGAGGTACAGTAGTGAGAGTAAAGAGAGTTAAAGTAGAGAGAGTAGAGAGTTACAGTAGAGAGAGTAGAGAGAGTTACAGTAGAGAGAGTAGAGAGTTAAAGTAGAGAGAGTAGAGAGTTACAGTAGAGAGAGTAGAGAGTTACAGTAGAGAGAGTAAAGAAAGTTAAAGTAGAGAGAGTAGAGAGAGTAGAGAGAGTTACCGTAGAGAGAGTAAATAGAGTTACAATAGAGAGAGTAGAGTTACAGTAGAGAGAGTAGAGAGAGTTAAAGTAGAGAGAGTAGAGTTACAGTAGAGAGAGTAGAGAGTTACAGTAGAGAGTTACAGTAGAGAGAGTTACAGTAGAGAGAGTAGAGTTACAGTAGAGAGAGTATAGTTACAGTAGAGAGTTACAGTAGAGAGAGTATAGTTACAGTAGAGAGTTACAGTAGAGAGTAGAGAGTTACAGTAGAGAGAGTTACAGTAGAGAGAGTTATAGTAGAGAGCAGAGAGTAGAGAGTTACAGTAGAGAAAGTTACAGTAGAGAGAGTTACAGTAGAGAGAGTTACAGTAGAGAGTAGAGAGTTACAGTAGAGAGAGTTACAGTAGAGAGTAGAGAGTTACAGTAGAGAGAGTTACAGTAGAGAGTAGAGAGTTACAGTAGAGAAAGTTACAGTAGAGAGATTTACAGTAGAGAGAGTTACAGTAGAGAGTAGAGAGTTACAGTAGAGAGAGTTACAGTAGAGAGAGTTACAGTAGAGAGAGTTACAGTAGAGAGTAGAGAGTTACAGTAGAGAAAGTTACAGTAGAGAGTTACAGTAGAGAGTAGAGAGTTAGAGTAGAGAGAGTTACAGTAGAGAGAGTTACAGTAGAGAGTAGAGTTACAGTAGAGAGAGTTACAGTAGAGAGAGTTGTAGTAGAGAGTTACAGTAGAGAGTAGAGTTACAGTAGAGAGAGTTACAGTAGAGAGTAAAGAGTTACAGTAGAGAAAGTTACAATAGAGATATTTACAGTAGAGAGAGTTACAGTAGAGAAAGTTACACTAGAGAGAGTTACAGTAGAGAGAGTTACAGTAGAGAGAGTTACAGTAGAGAGTTACAGTAGAGAGAGTTACAGTAGAGAGTAGAGAGTTACAGTAGAGAAAGTTACAGTAGAGAGAGTTACAGTAGAGAGTTACAGTAGAGGGAGTTACAGTAGAGTAGATAGTTACAGTAGAGAAAGTTACGGTAGAGAGAGTTACAGTAGAGAGTAGAGTTACAGTAGAGACAGTTACAGTAGAGAGTAGAGAGTTACAGTAGAGAGAGTTACAGTAGAGAGAGTTACAGTAGAGAGAGTTACAGTAGAGAGTAGAGAGTTACAGTAGAGAAAGTTACAGTAGAGAGTGTTAAAGTAGAGAGAGTTACAGTAGAGAGTAGAGAGTTACAGTAGAGAGAGTTACAGTAGAGAGAGTTACAGTAGAGAGAGTTACAGTAGAGAGTAGAGAGTTACAGTAGAGAAAGTTACAGTAGAGAGTTACAGTAGAGAGTAGAGAGTTACAGTAGAGAGTAGAGAGTTACAGTAGAGAGAGTTACAGTAGAGAGTAGAGAGTTACAGTAGAGAGTAGAGTTACAGTAGAGAGAGTTACAGTAGAGAGAGTTACAGTAGAGAGAGTAGAGAGCTACAGATTTGTAGAATAGAAAAAGATGACTTCTTGCAGTTTTAGTAACAGTTAAAAAACGAATATGAAACAAAAAAAAATAAAAAAAGAGTAGACAACTTGACGGAACATCACAGAAATGGAAGGAACAAAATAAATTATTCACAATTATAGTCAAGTCAAATCAGAAAAACAAATCGTCTTCTACTCAATAGATTTCTTTCTGTGGAGTTTATTTTCCCTGGAGACAATTGCTGAGATGTGAACAGCGACCCATTTTCTCTTTTCAGTTTTTTTTTTTATCGTTACTGTTGTTTACCCTTTTGGTTAACATCCTCTTGGTTAACATCCACTTACCAATAAAGTGTCATTCCCTCCTTTAGTAGGTAAGGTATGAAGAAAAGGGAAAAGTGGGCAACATAAGTGCATCATTAGATTTCACAAAATGCAAGAGAAAAAGACACAAACCCTTCCCTGGCAGAGTGAGGCATGAGACAAACCCTTCCCTGGCAGAGTGAGGCATGAGACAAACCCTTCCCTGGCAGAGTGAGGCATGAGACAACCCCTTCCCTGGCAGAGTGAGGCATGAGACAAACCCTTCCCTGGCAGAGTGAGGCATGAGACAAACCCTTCCCTGGCAGAGTGAGGCATGAGACAAACCCTTCCCTGGCAGAGTGAGGCATGAGACAAACCCTTCCCTGGCAGAGTGAGGCATGAGACAAACCCTTCCCTGGCAGAGTGAGGCATGAGACAAACCCTTCCCTGGCAGAGTGAGGCATGAGACAAACCCTTCCCTGGCAGAGTGAGGCATGAGACAAACCCTTCCCTGGCAGAGTGAGGCATGAGACAAACCCTTCCCTGGCAGAGTGAGGCATGAGACAAACCCTTCCCTGGCAGAGTGAGGCATGAGACAAACCCTTCCCTGGCAGAGTGAGGCATGAGACAAAACCTTCCCTGGCAGAGTGAGGCATGAGACAAAACCTTCCCTGGCAGAGTGAGGCATGAGACAAAACCTTCCCTGGCAGAGTGAGGCATGAGACAAAACCTTCCCTGGCAGAGTGAGGCATGAGACAAAACCTTCCCTGGCAGAGTGAGGCATGAGACAAAACCTTCCCTGGCAGAGTGAGGCATGAGACAAAACCTTCCCTGGCAGAGTGAGGCATGAGACAACCCCTTCCCTGGCAGAGTGAGGCATGAGACAATGAAATCAACTGACATTCAATCAAATACAAAAGAGAAAGGAATCAACCACAATGTTCAGGGAACCTCTCACACCGAGAGCAGGTACTGTACATCTCTCAGATCATCCACTCTCCTTCCCATTCCATTCCACCAGAGGGAAAGGTAGACATTCTGTGTGAATGACCATTGCAATAAGTTCAGGGGATCCAGAGTGTTAAGTTCAGGGGTTCCAGAGTGTTAAGCTCAGGGGTTCCAGAGTGTTAAGTTCAGGGGTTCCAGAGTGATACGTTCAGGGGTTCCAGAGTGTTAAGTTCAGGGGTTCCAGAGTGTTAAGTTCAGGGGTTCCAGAGTGTTAAGTTCAGGGGTTCCAGAGTGTTAAGCTCAGGGGTTCCAGAGTGTTAAGTTCAGGGGTTCCAGAGTGTTAAGTTCAGGAGTTCCAGAGTGTTAAGCTCAGGGGTTCCAGAGTGTTATATTCAGGGGTTCCAGAGTGTTAAGTTCAGGGGTTCCAGAGCATTAAGTTCAGGGGTTCCAGATTGTTAAGTTCAGGGGTTCCAGAGCGTTAAGTTCAGGGGTTTCAGAGTGTTAAGTTCAGGGGTTCCAGAGTGTTAAGTTCAGGGGTTCCAGAATTTTAAGTTCAGGGGTTTCAGAGTGTTAAGTTCAGGGGTTTCAGAGTGTTAAGTTCAGGGGTTCCAGAGCGTTAAGTTCAGGGGTTTCAGAGTGTTAAGTTCAGGGGTTCCAGAGCATTAAGTTCAGGGTTTCCAGAGTGTTAAGCTCAGGGGTTCCAGAGTGTTAAGTTCAGGGGTTCCAGAGTGATAAGTTCAGGGGTTCCAGAGTGTTAAGTTCAGGGGTTCCAGAGTGTTAAGTTCAGGGGTTTCAGAGTGTTAAGTTCAGGGGTTCCAGAGTGTTAAGCTCAGGGGTTCCAGAGTGTTAAGTTCAGGGGTTCCAGAGTGTTAAGTTCAGGAGTTCCAGAGTGTTAAGCTCAGGGGTTCCAGAGTGTTATATTCAGGGGTTCCAGAGTATTAAGTTCAGGGGTTCCAGATTGTTAAGTTCAGGGGTTCCAGAGCGTTAAGTTCAGGGGTTTCAGAGTGTTATAAGTTCAGGGGTTCCAGAGCATTAAGTTCAGGGGTTCCAGAGTGTTAAGTTCAGGGGTTCCAGAATGTTAAGTTCAGGGGTTCCAGAGTGTTAAGTTCAGGGGTTCCAGAGTATTAAGTTCAGGGGTTCCACCCCCAGATACTATGTTAGGTTACAGTTTGTTCAAAACAAGGCATTTCTTGCGAGCGTGGGGGGTTGCATTTCCCCTGTAACTTTTTGTGCATATAACATCTTAAGTGGCTCTGTTGAGATGCACAGCTGCCCGAATCTCTTTTAGTTCTCTGTTTAATGCGATCTATTAATAGGATAGGTGACACAAATCTGTACCAGTGAATTTATACTCAGAGTTGAAGCGTCACCTGCAGCAAAAAGCAACGGTCCTCTGAGAAAACAGGACCTCTGCGAATAGTGGAAATAAATACTTATGGATATTTATTGAGGTTATTCTTAAAACCACAGCTCAATTTCAAATAGAAATGTGTTTGGTAGACCAACTTTATTACGAGGCCTTTGAGCAAGGGGGCGATGTTGCAAGATACGGTAGGCAGAGGACATTGAGCTAGGATGCAAGCATTTTCTATCATAAGCCGTATAAACAGGGCAAGGGGCTTCACCCAGTTTTGTGTGTCTGTGTGTAGAGGCTTGTGTGGCGCAATGTCATGGCTGAGTGTGTCTGTGTGTGTGTCTCCGGGAGATATACGTAGAATGTATGCACACATGACTGTAAGTCGCTTTGGATAAAAGCGTCTGCTAAATGGCATATATTATTATTATTATATACAGTTGAAGTCGGAAGTTTATACATACACTTAGGTTGGAGTCAAAACTCGTTTTTCAACCACTCCACAAATGTTTGGTTCACAAACTATAGTTTTGGCAAGTCGGTTAAGACATCTACTTTGTGCATGATTACAAGTCATTTTTCCAACAATTGTTTACAGACAGATAATTTCACTTATAATTCATTGTATCACAATTCCAGTGGGTCAGAAGTTTACATACACTAGGTTGACTGTGCCTTTAAACAGCTTGGAAAGTCCCAGAAAATGATGTCATGGCTTTAGAAGCTTCTGATTTGCTAATTGACATAATTTGAGTCAATTGGAGGTGTACCTGTGGATGTATTTCAAGGCCTACCTTCAAACGCATGTATCTTTGCTTGACATCATGGGAAAATCTCCAAAGAATCAGCCAAGACCTCAAAATTGTAGACCTCCACAAGTCTGGTTCATCCTTGGGAGCAATTTTCAAACGCCTGAATGTACCACATTTATCTGTACAAACAATAGTATGCAAGTGTAAACACCATGGGACCACGCAGCCGCTATACCGCTCAGGAAGGAGACGCGCTCTGTCTCCTAAGTGCAGATCCATCCCAGAACAACAGCAAAGGACCTTGTGAAGATGCTGGAGTAAACGGGTACAAAAGTATATATATCCACAGTAAAGCGAGTCCTATATAAACATAACCTGAAAGGCCGCTCAGCAAGGTAGAAGCCACTGCTCCAAAACCACCATAAAACAAAGCCAGACTATGGTTTGCAACTGCACATGGGGACAAAGATCGTACTTTTTGGAGAAATGTCTTCTGGTCTGATGAAACAAAAATAGAACTGTTTGGCCATAATAACCATCGCTATGTTTGGAGGACAAAGGGGGAGGCTTGCAAGCCGAAGAACACCATCCCAACCGTGAAGCACGGGTGGCAGCATCATGCTGTGGGTGTGCTTTGCTGCAGGAGGGACTGGTGCACTTCACAAAATAGATGGCATCATGAGAAACGGAAAATGTGGTGGATATATTGAAGCAACATCTCAAGACATCAGTCAGGAAGTTAAAGCTTGGTTGCAAATGGGTCTTCCAAATGGACAATGACCCCAAGCATACTTCCAAAGTTGTAGCAAAATGGCTTAAGGACAACAAAGTCAAGGTATTAGAGTGACCACCACAAAGACCTGACCTCAATCCTATAGAAAATTTGTGGGCAGAACTGAAAAAGCATGTACGAGCAAGGAGGCCTAGAAATCTGACTCAGTTACACCAGCTCTGTTAGGAGGAATAGGCCAAAATTCACCCAACTTATTATGGGAGGCTTGTGGAAGGCGTTTGACCCAAGTTAACTTCACTTTAAGCACCAGCTGTCAGAGCAGCTTACAGATTACTGCACCTGTACATAACCTATCTGTAAACAGCCCATCTATCTACCTACATCATCTCCATACTGGTGTTTATTTATTTTGCTCCTTTGCACCCCAGTATCTCTACCTTGCACATTCATCTTCTGCCGATCTACCATTCCCGTGTTTAATTGCTATATTGTAATTACTTCGCCACCATGGCCTATTTATTTCCTTAACTTACCTCATTTGCACTCACTGTATATAGACTCTTTATTTTCTTTTGTTCTACTGTATTATTGACTGTATGTTTTGTTTATCCCATGAGTAACTCTGTGTTGTTGTATGTGTTGAATTGCTTTGCTTTATCTTGGCCAGGTCGCAGTTGTAAATGAGAACTTGTTCTCAACTAAATAAAGGTGAAATAAATAAAACTAGGGGCAACATTCAGAATTTTGGATGAAAAGCCCAAAGTTAACTGCCTGCTACTCAGGCCCAGAAGCTAGATTATGCATATAAATCGGTAGATTTGGATAGAAAACGCCCTAAAGTTTCGAAAACTGTTCAAATGTCTGTGAGTATAACAGAACTGATATGGCAGGTGAAAACCTGAGGAAAATCCATCCAGGAAGTGCTTTTATTTTGAAATGCCTGTTTTTCCATTGAAAGACTATCCACCATACAGACTTAAGACCCAGTTCACAATATCCATGGCTTCCTCTACATGTGGTCAGTCTTTAGGCATTGTTTCAGGCTTTTACTCTGAAAAATGAGGGAGAAATACCACTTTCAATGAGAGGAAAATTCCAGACATGAGTCCAGCGCGTGACCGGGAGCGCGCCTTTCTTGTTTCTCCCTTTCTATTGAAGAAACTTTTGTCCGGTTTAAATATTATTGATTATTTATGACAAAAACAACCTGAGGATTGATTTTAAACATCGTTTGACATGTTTCTATGAACTTTTATGGTACTTAAAAAAAATTGTCTGTCTGTTGTGACCACGCTTTGTATTACTGAACAAAACGTACCAACACAACGGAGGTTTTTGAATATAAAGACGGACATTATCGAACAAAACAAACATTTATTGTGTAACATGGAGTCTTCGGAGTGCAACCATATGAAGATCATCAAAGGTAAGTGATTCATTTTATCGCTATTTCTGACTTTTGGTACTCGTCTACTTGGCTGGTTACTGTTTGTAATGATTTGTCTGCTGGGCGCTGTTCTCAGATAATCGCATGGTTTGCTTTCGCCGTAAAGTCATTTTGAAATCTGACACCGAACAAGAAGTGAATCTTTAAACCGATATATAACACTTGTATGTTTCATGAATTTTTATAAGGTATTTCTGTTTTGAATTTGGTGCTCTGCAATTTCACTGGATGTTGGCCAGGTGGGACGGTAGTGTCCCACACGCCCTTGAGAGGTAAATTTTTTAAAGGCAATGCTACCAAATAATAATTGAGTGTATGTAAACTTCTGACCCACTGGGAATGTGATGAAAGAAATAAAAGCTGAAGTAATTCATTCTCTCTACTATTATTCTGACATTTCACATTCTTAAAATAAATTGGTGATCCTAACTGACCTAAAACAGGGATTTTTTTACTTGGATTAATTGTCAGGAATTGTGGAAAAACTGAGATTAAATGTACTTGGCTATTGTGTATGTAAACTTCTGACTTCAACTGTAGATCATTATCAGCAAGTCAAAGGTCAAAAGCAGGTATATAAAACATAGGGAGTTCTCTTGCATGCAATAATCTACTAAAACCCTAACTCTAACCCTAACCCTAATAATCTACTCTCCTGTAAACGCTGACCGCTGAACAGGGACTCTTCATAGAAAAACCCTAACTCTAACCCTAACCCTAATAATCTACTCTCCTGTAAACGCTGACCGCTGAACAGGGACTCTTCATAGAAAAACCCTAACCCTAACCCTAATAATCTACTCTCCTGTAAACGCTGACCGCTGAACAGGGACTCTTCATAGAAAAACCCTAACCCTAACCCTAACCCTAATAATCTACTCTCCTGTAAACGCTGACCGCTGAACAGGGACTCTTCATAGAAAAACCCTAACCCTAACCCTAACCCTAATAATCTACTCTCCTGTAAACGCTGACCGCTGAACAGGGACTCTTCATAGAAAAACAACAGAAATAAGAACCCCTTCTCCACAGAACAAACTAAAGACTAAAGCTGTAGATAGAAGAAAACACACTGACGCAGGTGATGACAGCTGTTTAGAAACAGCCATCAAGGAAATAAATATGATCAAAATCACAAGACGAATGTAACTATTTCACCAAGAGAACGGAGAGATGCTGGACAAACAGGAATCAATGCATTCTACCAAAACAGAACGAAATGGACCTGCTTCAAATTGGGCAGGATATTGGACTGAATTCAGAATTCAAGTTTAAAAAACATTAAACTCTAACTAATCAAAATCTTAAAAGAGAGAGGGGGAGAGAGAGAGGGGGAGAGAGAGAGGGAGAGAGAGAGAGAGAGAGGGAGAGGGAGGAGAGACAGATTGGGGGAGAGGGGGAGAGAGAGAGAGAGAGAGAGAGAGAGAGAGAGAGAGAGAGAGAGAGAGAGAGAGAGAGAGGGGGGGGATAGATAGGGAGAGGGGGAGAGAGAGGGACAGAGATGGGGGAGAGAGAGAGAGATGGGGGAGAGATAGGGAGAGGGGGGGGGGGGAGAAAGAGGGAGAGGGGGAGAGAGAGGGAGAGAGAGGGATAGAGAGAGATGGTGGGAGGGAGAGAGAGAGAGAAAGGAGTGGAGAGAGAGAGAGGGGGGCAGAAAGAGAAACATTGACGTCAAACTAGAGGGTGCTCCTGACATTGTCATATCTGCATAAAGACCACGTGCCAAAGCAGAGCGTTACCTACCTTCCATTTCAATCAGTGACACGTTTGCAATATCAACAAAAACAGGACAAGAAGAAACAGAAAACAGGAGAAAAGAATGTTCTCCGCAGCGAAATGGGAAAAAGACAATGAACTTCTTTTAGTATCAACGCTACGAACTTCTTCCAGAGACTAAGGAGGAGAAGGTAAACAAACCAAC